>NC_041391.1:556933492-556943131 GCF_002162155.2 Triticum dicoccoides | reverse complement strand
ATAATATGTAATCCGAAAGTTAGCAGTCGTTGGCTTCAGCCCCCACGCATACAATGCGAAAAATATGCTTAATCACACTTGATCCAACGTCTTGGTCCATTAAGGAGGTGATCACACGTCGAACTAGGCAACCGGACTATATAGCTGTAACACTTTCATTTAGCCATGGGATTCTAACGTTGGGGCTACTATGTAGCCCCTGGTACCTTCACGTGCATCCGAATACGGGCGCGTATGTACATGACCGGGAAATGACCCTTCGTTAATGCGGAGGAATCCTAAAGATATCGGTGAGTCTTCTAGTGGTTGTTCAGTCTCTCGCTGTATCATGACAGTCAGTTTTTGGCTTTCTCTACTGAGGTGCTCATCCGAAATAACCAGGGCACAATCGCAGTAGTTCTCCTTTGGCCGCCTTAGCCGATAATGACCGAACGTAAGGCGGCAAACCCAGGAGCCGGGCAAACCTAACATTTGACCAAAGACATGATTCGGAGCTGATGCATATAAGGCCAAACTCGTGATGTCGAACACTCCCGAAGGTATTCAGACTTTATAACAGAAGATGGGCTCAAGAATGCTCATTTATTATAAACCCTGTGTTTCCAGGTACGTGCTTTAATCTGTCGTGGCGAAATGGCAATAACGGCAGTATCCTCTATAGGTATGGAACCCATGGGATGGTTAAACAACAAGAGGCAATAGAAAAGGTTTACCCAGGGGCTTAATCTAAAAAGAAACCTGTTGAACGGGGCCCTGCTGCACGTCTGCGCCTTTGTCTCCATTGTGCCGTATCCTGGAAGGGTATCGCGCGAACATTGTCTGTGGAAAAAAGAAAACTCGTAGGAGAGTACAACGTAAGTATGCGATGGATAGAAAAAGTGTAAGATGTTGGCCTGCCAATAAGGTTGAGCCAAGTGTGGGGCTGTATTAAATATTTATAGCCCCTGGTGTCCGCTATGGGATTACGTATACGGTGCCCTGGTTCAATTTTTTCCGGGCACCGAACTCGTCTAACCGTGTCTGTGGTCTTAATGACTAGTCATGTTTTTTGATATTGGAGGCCGCTTATAGTCCGGCCGCTAGGGCCGTCGCGTGTTCCTCTGCGCACGAAGAGCGCTCTGTGATTCCGTTAACGGTGATGACGCCATGTCGACCTGGCATCTTGAGTATAAGGTAGCCATAGTGCGGTAATGCGTTGAAGCGGGCGAAGGCCGTTCTTCCAAGCAATGCATGATAGCCGCTTTGTAAGGGTGTGATGGTGAGGAGTAGTTCTTCGCTTCTGGAATTGCCTGGGGAACCAAATGTTACCCCCAGTATGACGGAGCCCTTGCTGTAGGCTTCAACGCCTAGTATCACCCCTTCAAAGGCGGTGTTGCTTTGGCTAATTCTGGGTGGGTTTATCCCCATCCCGCGGACAGTGTCCTCGTATATTAAATTGAGACTACTGCCGCCGTCCATGAGGACACGGGTGAGACGGTACCCGTCGATTATTGGGTCAAGCACCAAGGCCTTTGATCCTCCGCGCCGAATACTAGTTCGGACGTCCAAGTGATCGAAGGTGATTGGATAAGACATCCAGTAGTTAGGTGTGGATACGATGGGCTCTATATTGCGTGCGTCTCTATGCGCGCGTTCGTGCCTTCTCGTGGATGTGTGAGTCACGTGGATCATGTTCACTATTTTAACCTCTAGCGAGAATTTTTTCTGTCCCCCAGTGTTCGGCTGGCGAGGTTCATCCTCGTCTTCACTTGGTGTTTCCCTTCCCTTGTGTTCGGCATTTAATTTGCCGGCCTGCTTGAAGACCCAGCACTCTCTGTGTGTGTGGTTCGCAGGTTTGTCATGGGTGCCATGAATTTGGCACAGTCTGTCTAGGACCCTATTTAGACCGGACGGTCCCTCTTTACTGCCTTTAAATGGCTTCTTTTGCTGATCAGGTTGAGAGCCCCTGAATCTGGCATTATCCGTTGTGTTATCCGGGCTCTCTTCCTTGTTTTGGCGTTTGTTTTTATTACGCCGTGGCTTCCCGTTGCCATCCCTTATTTTGGATGTGCTGGGGTCGCTGGTGCTTTTACGGGCTAGCCAGCTATCTTCACCAATGCAAAAGCGAGTCATAAGGCTTGTTAGGGCTGCCATTGTCCTTGGCTTTTCTTGGCCGAGGTGTCTGGCAAGCCACTCATCGCGGATGCTGTGTTTGAATGCTGCTAAGGCTTCGGCGTCCGGACAATCGACAATTTGATTCTTCTTAGTGAGGAATATGTTCCACAGCTTGCGGGCGGACTCTCCGAGCTGTTGGATTATGTGGCTTAAGTCATCCGCATTCGGAGGCCGGACATAAGTCCCTTGAAAATTTTCCCTAAAAGCATCCTTGAGTTCCTCCCAACTCCCAATTGAGTTTTTGGGGAGGCTTTTCAACCAGTGTCGAGCTGGTCCCTTCAACTTTAGGGGAAGGTATTTGATGGCGTGGAGGTCATCCCCACGAGCCATGTGAATATGTAGGTTAAAATCCTCGATCCAGACCCCTGGGTCTGTCGTTTCGTCGTATGCCTCTATGTTCACAGGTTTAAAACCTTGTGGGAATTCATGGTCTAGTACTTCTTCGGTGAAGAACAGGGGGTGAGTAGCCCCTCTGTATCTGGACGCGCTGTGGCATGCAGTCGGCTGTTGTTGTGTCCGGTGTTTATTCTGAACTGGTATTTGACTTGTATGATCGTTTTGGTGACTATAGTCCCTCGCCGGAGTGTGTCCTTTAGATCCGTAGATGGACCTGGCCGCGCCGGCTTTCTTATCCAGATGCTCACGTAGATCGTGTGCGGCGTCGGTAGCCGTTCTATTGTGGTTATGGAGCGATACATTGGGCCTCCTCGTCGTATTAGTCTTTGGTGGAATGGCCTCGTCGTCGAATTCTGGCAGTAGCTTGCGTTTTGGATAGCTCTTTGTATGGCGATCGTCGCCATATCTTCTTCAGTGTCTAGCACTTTATTCCATCTGCGATTGAGCGTTTCCTGTGCGGCTTTGAGCCTTTGCTTCTGCTTCTTTAGACTTCTTGCTGTGGCCATAAGCTTTCTGTGGAGGTTATCTCGCCCCACACGTTCTTCCGGAATGATGAATGCATCATCGTCCGGACTGTCTTCTTGTCCTGGGCCGTTTTGATGAACTCGTCCCTCTGGATCATTGTGATCTGGCATCTGCTCTGAACTTGGTTCGGCATGACCTGGCTCATCCTGCTCCATCGCTGGGTCCTCATGGTCGTTATTGCCTTCGGAGTTTACTGGTATGTCGATCCTTCTTGCACTCTTGTCACTATTTTTACTGTTGTTGGACTTTGAGTGGCGTCTGCATCGCCGTTTTGGCTTTTGCTCGGGGGTTTTATCTTCCAGATTGCCGCCGTCGTCCTCCTTGGGCGTGTCCACCATGTATATATTGTGTGACGAGGTAGTAGTCCAACGCCCTAGAGATTCTGAATCTTCTCCTGCATCGTCGTCCATACCGTCGATGCCTTCAGAGTCGAAGTTAAGCACGTCGGTTAAATCATCAACCGTGGCGATGAATTGGGTGGTGGGTGGGCAATGAATTCCTTCGGTGTCTGCTCCCCGCTCGAGCCGGACATAGTTCGGCCGAGAGCCTCCTGAAAAAGATAGAGACTTTAACGAGTTCAGCATGTCGCCAAAAGGAGAGTGCTAGAAGATATCCGCAGCGGTAAACTCCATTATCGGAGCCAACCTGGCTTGGTTGGCTCGAGAGTGCACGGACTAGAACCAACAACCGGATATGAGTCTGGGGGTCCAGAGTCACAGGTTTCCACAGAGGCAGGACCTGTGTTCGGCTCCAGTGCCGATGAGCATGCGGTCTGCGAGGCGGGGCCCATCCCTCCATCCTCAGGCGACGCAGCCTGCTCCGGATTTAGGTCCGGGGCCACTGCGGGGGTGATATCCCGAGCTTCGTCCGACAGCAGGTCTAAGCCGTGCTCAACGTGACTGTTCGGTGCTCCTGGCGCAGGCCTAAATCCGTCGAAGATCAAGTCTCTGCGAACATCCGCCGTGTAGTTTAAGTTTCCGAACCTAACCTAGTGGCCGGGGTTGTAGCTATCGATCTTCTCCAGATGGCCAAGTGAATTGGCCCGCAGTGCGAAGCCGCCGAACACGAAGATCTGTTTGGGGAGAAAGGTCTCCCCCTGGTCCGTGTTGTTGACGATTGAAGGCGCCATCAAGCCCTGCAGCGACGACAAAGAGGAACTCTCAATGAAAGGACCAATGTCTGTGTCAAAACCGGCGGATCTCAGGTAGGGGGTCTCGATCTGTGCGTCTAGGCTGATGGTAACAGGAAGCAAGGGACACAATGTTTACCCAGGTTCGGGCCCTCTCGATGGAGGTAAAACCCTACTTCCTGCTTGATTAATATTGAAGATATGAGTAGTACAAGAGTAGATCTACCACGAGATCGTAGAGGCTAAACCCTAAGAGCTAGCCTATGATGGTATGACTGTAATTGTGATCGGCCTTCTAAGGACCAACCTCTCCAGTTCTAGATTAGGGGGTATCTGGACAGCCGGACTATATACATCGTCCAGACTATTGAAGCGTAAAGATACAAGACTCAAGACTTCGGCCTGTGTCCGAATGGGACTCTCCTTTGCATGGAAGGCAAGCTTGGCGATCCGGATATTGTGTATCCTTCATTGTAACCGACTCCATGTAAACCCTAGCCCTCTCCGGTGTCTATATAAACCGGAGAGGTTGGTCCTTAGAAGGCCGATCACAATTACAATCATACCATCATAGGCTAGCTCTTAGGGTTTAGCCTCTACGATCTCGTGGTAGATATACTCTTGTACTACTCATATGTTCAATATTAATCAAGCAGGAAGTAGGGTTTTACCTCCATCGAGAGGGCCCAAACCTAGGTAAACATTGTGTCCCTTACTTCCTGTTACCATCAACCTAGACGCACAAATCGGGGGCCCCTACCCGAGATCCGCCGGTTTTGACACCGACATTGGTGCTTTCATTGAGAGTTCCTCTGTGTCGTTGCTGCAGGGCTTGATGGTGCCTTCAATCGTCAACAACACGGTCCAGGGGGAGACCTTTCTCCCCGGACAGATCTTCGTGTTTGGCGGCTTCGCATTGCGGGCCAATTCACTTGGCCTTCTGGAGCAGATCGATAGCTACGCCCCCGGCCACCAGGTCAGGTTCGGAAACATGAACTACACGATGAATGTTCGCAGAGACTTGATCTTCGACGGATTTAGGCCTGCGCCAGGAGCACCGAATAGTCACGATGAGCACGGCTTAGACCTGCTATCGGACGAAGCTCGGGATATCACCCCTGCAGTGGCCCCGGACCTAAATCCGAAGCAGGCTGCGTCGCCTGAGGACGGAGGGATGGGCCCCGCCCCACAGGCCACACGCTCATGGGTAGTGGAGCCAAACACAGGTCCCGCCTCTGTGGAAACCTGTGACTCCGGACCCCCGGACTCATATCCGGTTGTTGGTTCCAGTCCGCGCACTCTCGAGCTAACCGAGCCAGGTTGGGCTCCGATAATGGAGTTTACCACTGCAGATATCTTCCAGCTCTCGCCTTTTGGCGACATGCTAAACTCGTTAAAGTCTCTCTCTTTGTCAGGAGGCCCTCGGCCGAACTATGTCCGGCTCGAGTGGGGAGCAGACGACGAAGGAATTCATTGCCCACCCACCACCCCATTCATCGCCACGGTTGATGATTTGACTGACGTGCTTGACTTCGAGTCCGAAGGCATCGACGGTATGGACGACAATGCAGGAGAAGATTCAGAATCTCTGGGGCGTTGGACTACTACCTCGTCATACAATATATACATGGTGGACACGCCCAAGGAGGAGGAGGCGGCAATCCGGAAGATAAAACCCCCGGGCAAAAGCCAAAACGGCAACGCAGACGCCACTCAAAGTCCAACAACACTAAAAATAGCGACAAGAGCGCAACAAGGAACGACATACTAGTAAACTCCGAAGGCAATAACGACCATGAGGACCCAGCGATGGAGCAGGATGAGCCAGGTCACGCTGAACCAAGTTCGGAGCAGATGCCAGATCACAATGATCCAGAGGGACGAGTTCATCAAACCGGCCCAGGACAAGAAGAGTGTCCGGACGATGATGCATTCATCATTCCGAAAGAACGCATGGAGCGAGATAACCTCCACAGGAAGCTTATGGCCACAGTGAGAAGTCTAAAGAAGCAGAAGCAACGGCTCAAAGCCGCACAGTAAATGCTCAATCGCAGATGGAATAAAGTGCTAGACACTGAAGAAAGATATGGTGACGATCGCCATACAAAGAGCTATCCAAAATGCAAGCTACTGCCAGAAATCGATGACGAGGCCGTTCCACCAAAGACTAATACGACCAGGAGGCCCAACATATCGCTCCATAACCACAATAGAACGGCTACCGACGCCGCGCACGATCTACGTGAGCATCTGGATAAGAAAGCCAGCGCGGCCAGGTCCATCTATGGATCTAAAGGACACACTCCGGCGAGGGACTATAGTCACCAAAACAATCATACAAGTCAAATACCAGTTCGGAATAAACTCCGGACACAACAACAGCCGAGAGCAAGCCATAGCGTGTCCAGATAGAGAGGGGCTGCTCACCCCCTGTGCTTCACCGAAGAAGTACAGGACCATGAATTCCCACAAGGTTTTAAACCTGTGAACATAGAGGCATACGACGGAACGACAGACCCAGGGGTCTGGATCGAGGATTTTATCCTACATATTCACATGGCTCGTTGGGATGACCTCGACGCCATCAAATACCTTCCCCTAAAGTTGAAGGGACCATCTCGACACTGGTTGAAGAGCCTCCCTGAAAACTCAATTGGGAGTTGGGAGGAACTCGAGGACGCTTTCAGGGCCAAGTTTCAAGGGACTTATGTCCGGCCTCCGGATGCGGATGACTTAAGCCACATAATCCAATAGCCCGGAGAGTTCGCCCGCAAGTTGTGGAACAGATTCCTCACTAAGAAGATTCAAATTGTTGATTGTCCGGACGCCGAAGCCTAGCAACATTCAAACACAGCATCCGCGACGAGTGGCTCGCCAGACACCTCGGCCAAGAAAAGCCAAGGACAATGGCAGCCCTAACAAGCCTTATGACCCGCTTTTGCGCGGGTGAAGATAGCTGGCTAGCCCGTAAAGGCACAAGCGACCCCAGCACATCTGAAATAAGGGATGGCAACAGGAAGCCACGGCGTAATAAAAACAAACGCCAGAACAAGGAAGAGAGCCCGGATAACACAACGGTTAATGCCGGATTCAGGGGCTCTCGACCTGATCAGCAAAAGAAGCCATTTAAAGGCAGTAAAGAGGGACCGTCTGGTCTAAATAGAGTCCTAGACAGACTGTGCCAAATTCACGGCACCCCTGACAAACCTGCGAACCACACGCACAGAGAGTGCTGGGTCTTCAAGCAGGCCGGCAAATTAAATGCCGAACACAAGGGAAGGGAAACACCAAGTGAAGACGAGGATGAACCTCGCTAGCCGAACATTGGGGGACAGAAAAAATTCCCGCCCGAGGTTAAAACAGTGAACATGATCCACGCGACTCACACATCCATGAGAAGGCACGAACGCGCGCATAGAGACACGCAAGATATAGAACCCATTGTATCCACACCTAACTACTGGATGTCTTATCCGATCACCTTCGATCACTTGGACGGCCGAACTAGTATCCGGCGCGGAGGATCAAAGGCCTTGGTGCTTGATCCAATAATCGATGGATACCGTGTCACCCGTGTCCTCATGGACGGCGACAGTAGTCTCAATTTAATATACGAGGACACTGCCCGCAGGATGGGGATAAACCCATCCAGAATTAGCCAAAGCAACACCGCCTTTGAAGGGGTGATACCAGGCGTTGAAGCCTACGGTAGGGGCTCCGTCATACTGGGGGTAACATTTGGCTCCCCTGGCAATTCCAGAAGCAAAGAACTACTCTTCACCATCGCACCGTTCCAAAGCGGGTATCATGCATTGCTTGGAAGAACGGCCTTCGCCCGCTTCAACGCATTACCGCACTATGGCTACCTTATACTCAAGATGCCCGGTCCACATGGTGTCATCACCGTTAATGGAATCATAGCGGCCGGACTATAAGCGGCCTCCAATATCAGAAAACATGACTGGTCGTTAAGACCACAGACACGGTTAGACAAGTGTGGTGGCCCGGACAAAATTGAACCAGGGCACCGTATACGTAATCCCATAGCGGACACCAAGGGCTATAAATATTTAATATAGCCCCACACTTGGCTCAACCTTATTGGCGGGCCAACATCTTACACTTTTAGTATCCATCGCATACTTACGTTGTACTCTCCTACGATTTTTCTTTTTTCCACAGACAACGTTCGCGCGATACCCTTCCAGGATACGGCACAATGGAGACAAAGGCGCAGACGTGCAGCAGGGCCCCGTTCAATAGGTTTCTTTTTAGATTAAGCCCCTGTGTAAACCTTTTCTATTGCCTCTTGTTGTTTAACCATCCCATGGGTTCCATACCCACAGAGGATACTGCCGTTATTGGCATTTCGCCATGACAGATTAAAGCATGTACCTGGAAACACATGGTTTATAATAAATGGGCATTCTTGAGCCCATCTTCTGTTATAAAGTCCGAATACCTTCGGGAGTGTTCGGCGTCACGAGTTTGGCCTTATATGCATCAGCTCCGAATCATGTCTTTGGTCAAATGTTGGGTTTGCCTGGCTCCTGGGTTTGCCGCCTTACGTTCCATCATTATCGGCTAAGGCGGCCAAAGGAGAACTACTGCGATTGTGCCCTAGTTATTCCGGATAAGCACCTCAGTAGAGAAAGCCGAAAATTGACTGTCATGATATAGCGAGAGACTGATCAACCACTCGAAGACTCACCGGATCTTTAGGATTCCTCCGCATTAACGAAGGGCCATTTCCTGGTCATGTACATACGCGTCCGTATTCGGATGCACGCGAAGGTACTAGGGGCTACATAGTAGCCCCAACGTTAGAATCCCATGGCTAAGTGAAAGTGTTACAGCTATATAGTCCGGTTGCCTAGTTCGACGTGCGATCACCTCATTAATAGACCAAGACGTTGGGTCAAGTGTGATTAAGCATATTTTTCATGAACACCCCCGCATTGTATGCGTGGGGGCTGAAGCCAACGACTGCTAACTTTCGGAATATATATATATATATATATATATGTGTGTGTGTGTATATATATATATGTATATATATATATATATATGTGTGTATATATATATATAGGTAAAACTGTGTCTATCATTGCTTGCCACAGAACTAGTTAAGGCTTGCTAAACATTTAACGGTTTCAAAGTAAGTAAAAAATATGAAATAAATACGGAAGCCTCACTCCAATATAATAAGATGATCGAAGGTGTGATTGAGAAAATATGCATTTATGCATCCTCAGTGAAAAAACAAGCATTTCAGCTCACTTCAGGATCAATATATATTGAAACATTTGTTCTTTTTGTCCAGGACACATGCAGTCATATTTTTTCAATCCATCCGTTGGATCATGTTATATTGTAGGTGTGTTGGTTTAGTATTTTTTTCAGAATTTTAGAGAACTTTTACACCGTTGAAAACC
>NC_041391.1:556907534-556933186 GCF_002162155.2 Triticum dicoccoides | reverse complement strand
TCATAATCAAAATAAACATTGTTTTTTACAATGATTCGATTCATCACTCGAACAAGACATTCTTCGAGCACTGCGCCTCTATTAGGCGGGCACCTTCTGTGACCTGCGCCAAGTAGTGCTCGGCCGGATATTGGCCCCCCACCAGATCCTGGGTCGCTATAATGGTGGCCTCCATATCCATCCAATAGGCTTTAACGCGGGCAAGAGCCATTCGTGCACCCTCTACGCACGTCGACCTACTCATGGCGTCAATCCGAGGCACGACCCCAAGGAATTGTTGAACCAAGCCAAAGTAACTGTCCGGCTTAGGCCCCTTCGGCCAAAGATGGTCTATTACAGACTGCAATGCAAGCCCGGACAGCCTGTGAAGCTCCACTATAGCAGCCATCTTGTCACTTAACGGCAGCGGGCGAGTGGGAGCATTGAATTGCGACCAGAAAAGCTTCTCCACTTCCTTATCACCCTGATCCTCGAAGAACTTGGCAGCGTCAGCTGTACTCTTTGCCAAATCCACATACGCGTCCGCAGAACTCCAGCGTCCATCCAGGGGAGCGTACTTCGGATCGAAAAACTTCGTCTGCAGCAAGTAGGAGCCCGCAACCGCGGTTTTTCCGGCCTGTTGAAGCTCCTCCCGCGCACCCCTGAGCTCGGTCCGTATTTCCTGGGTGGCATTAAGTGCCTTGTTCAGGTCGGCCGAACTATTCTTATGCTCCCTTTTAAGGAGCTCATACCTGTCAGCGGCATCTTTTAACTCCACAGCCATTTCAGCTATCTTTTCCTCGCTTCGGCGATCAGCTGCCTATTCGGCTCTCAACTCCTCGGCCACCTTTAGGGCAGCCGCATTGCTAACTCGAGCTTGTTCCTTGGCCTGGGCAAGTTCCGCCCTCAGGGCTTCCACGGCAGCAGCACCGTCTGCAGTCCAAGCATATTGCATTAATATTATGCCACTCTCATTTTTTCCTATACAACATAATAAGGGAAGCAGAGCACATACCCTGTGACTCATCCAGCCGCTTGTTCACCAGCATGATATCGGCATCGATAGATTTGATCTGCCTCCTTAGTTCGGCAACTTCAACAGACTGGTCGGCTGTCGGATCATTGGACATCTGCGCACATGTATAGCGCATCCATTACTATATGATCCCCCGTTTGCCGCCTATGGTGGGTAACCAGAGTCTCAGGGGCTACTATCCATATGGAGCACACCTATCGCGTGCCTCACAGCCAAAAAATAAGTGCATTTTTTACCACATACCTCAAAACCTCTGAGAAGGCTCGTAAATGCCTCATTCAAACCGCTTGTAGCGGATGAAATCTTCTTAAGCACCGCGTTCATTAATAAGTGGTGCTCCTCCGACAGCGCAACTCGCTCCAAAAGGCCTTTCAGTATATCCGGCCGGACATCCAACTATGCTGAACCTTTCCCATTGCCCCCTGTGGAAGCCAAATGCTCTGGGCTCAGGGCAGCTGACGTATTAGCCTCCGGCTTCGGTAGGTACGGACTCCTCCGTGACGACACCTCGGTGTCGCCCGCTTCATGAGGCAGAGAGGTGGGTGGAGTCTTGCTCTCCATCATCTCCGGAGGAAGATCCCCCAAAGATGAACTCTGTTGAGAAGAGCTGCTAACCGGACTGCAAAAGACGAATCCTGGTTATGGATCTCGGAGAAACACAGTACCTTCGAATTAACGATTAACTTACAGCTCGGTGGAGGCCTGGCCCGCTGGTGGGCACGACGCGGTGAGGGTGCCCGTCGCGGCAGAGCCCCCTGGTGATACCTTCTTCCCTTGCTTGGGCATCTCCGTCTCCAAGTCTTCGGAGGCGGCCCTTTTCTTCCCGCACGAGGAGGTGGCCTCGGATTCCCCTCCCCGACTATCCTCCTTCGGGGAGAAATCAATTCCCCCGGTCTGGATGCGTAGTGAGTGAAGTTCGGCTTCGCAGCCCTTTCCTTCGCCTTTCCTTGAGGGCATTTTGCTAAGCACCCGCCCAAGCATCTTGGCTACGGTTGGACCCGGCGAGCCTTCAGGAAGTGGCACCGGACACCTGATTCTCTCCGCTTTGTTGAGCCATTCCTGGCCACGGAGGGTTTTCAGAACAATGCTTATGGCAAATATAAACAGAGTGTCCGGCTTTAAGGTTACTTACTTGGCTATCTAGGCGGTTGCAGCTTAGGCCCGCATCCTTGGTGGTGTCCGAACACTTTACTTGTGGTCCAAAGAATAATTTACACATCCCTTCGAGCTTCAGGCCGAAGAAGTGCTTAATAGTTCGTGGACCCTCCGGATTGAACTCCCACATCCGGAGAGGCCGACGTTTGCACGGCAACATTCGTCGGATTAGCATTACTTGAATTATGCTGACAAGATTTATGCCCCTCTCGATAAGTTCCCGGATACGGCTCTGCAGTATTGGAACATCACTGGAAGGCCCCCAATTCCGTCCTACGTCGGTCCATGACACCAATTGTGACGGAGGGCCCGAGCGGAACTCGGGGGCGGCTACCCACTTTGTGCCTCTGGGAGCCGTAACATAAAACCACCTCCGTTGCCATACATCGGATACTTCCGGGAAAGAACCCTCTGGCCATGGGGCATCGGTGTTCCTGCTTATTATGGCACCTCCGTACTCCGCATGTCGCCCCTCGATCATCTTCGGCTTTACATTGAAGGTCTTGAGCCACAAGCCGAAGTGTGGGGTGACATGGAGAAAAGCCTCACACACAATAATGAACGACGAGATATGGAGGATAGCGCCCGGAGCCAGATCATGAAAATCCAACCCATAGTAAAACATGTGCCCCCTCAAAAAGGGATCGAGGGTGAGGCCCAAGCCGTGGAGGAAGTGAGGAACAAACACGACACTCTCATTGGGCTCTGGTGTAGGGATGACCTGCCCTAGAGAAGGAAGCCTGTGCTGGATGTCGGCGGTAAGGATCCGAGCTCCCTAAGCCTCGCAATGTCCTCCTCTTGGATCGAGGAGGCCACCCACCGGCCTTGAGGGTTGGATAGGGACATGTTGGAGGATCTGGGGTGTTTGGGCTTAGGTCTTGGGTGTTAGAACTCGAGGTGTGAGAAGGCGCGAGGGAGGTGGAAAAGAGGCATAGGCCTCGACCCCTTTATAAAGGGGGTGAATATCAAGAGTCCTCAACGTGACCGCTTGAGGCTTATCTAAAACACATGGAGTTATACCACCGGTCGTCGTGGGGTCACGCACACCCTTATTGATAAAAGATCCCGTAATAAAAGGAACACGATATCTGCTTTGGCAGGACGTGCCAGTAAAACCACCTCGCAACACGAGTCGAGGTGGGGCAAGAAACGCCAGTTCGCGTTGGACCAGGCCACGATGCAAGGGCACAACGTACGAAGATTGCCAGCGGATCAGATTTATGCTATGTTCCCTACAATGGTATGTGAAGATCATATCGCAGATCCGGACACGGTCTAAATGTTCGATAATTACTCTGGAGTATTCGGAGATGGAACCCGCCTTGGAATGTCAAGACAAGACTGCGCGCCGGACTCATCGTCATTGAAGCCTGGTTCAGGGGTGTTGACACCTGATTTTGGTAAGATATAGAGTGAAAGGGTTTTTAGCATGAGAAAGTTTCACTTCGCCGAGTGGAACAACTTTAATGTTTAGGCTATCGCCATTTGACTTCATCTCAGTGGCCGAAACTGTACTCCGAGTGACAAAATTTAGTATTCTGAGTGATTTTCGGCCTATTACGCCTTCAATGTTATCTCAGATGAAGGAGCACTCTAAAGGAATTGTCTTTGTATCGTCAAGACGATCGATTTTCATATATAAATTGTCTTGATCCGAGTTAGTATGCGACCTGGGGAGGTAAGACAAGATCAGGCTATGTTTTGAGTGGGAAATCCGAGTGAAAAGGCTTATCATCCGAGTGAAAATTTCCCGGTCGAGTGAAAATTACTGGTCGAGCGAAAGTTTACTGACCGGATGAACTTAGTATTATCCGAATAAAAATATAGTCATCCGAGTGAAATTGTCCTCCAGATGAAAATATTCTGAGTGAAAAGATTACCATCGGAACGAAAACTTGCCGATCAAGTAAGATATTGCTTTCCGAGTGGAAATATAGTCATCTGAGTGGAAATATAGTCATCCGAGTGAAAGATGGTCTTCCGAGTGAAAAGGTCCAGTCGGACGGTCCGAGTGAAAGTTTCTAATATCCGAGTGGATGAGCTCGAATCCGAGTGAAACTGAACATGTGCCCGAATGTTTATCAAGATGACCTCGGATGAAGAAGTGTTCAATATAGATGTTATGCGCATCATCAAGATGGTAAACTTTGGTTTTGGAGTCATCATCATCAGAGATGGTATATGCCCTACAAATTCACTACGAGACTCGGATAATCCAGTCTACTTCAGGACCGAGTCCGACTGGAAGATAAAGATGACCTTGAGAAGTATTCAAGATGACCTTATTTGAAAAAAGTAATCAACATCAGAGTTGTTCGTATCGTCGAGGCACACAAGTTTGATATTTCGCCCGTCTTGATCGGAGATCATATGCAAGCTAGGTGGGCCGTGCAAGGAGGAAGACAGAAGTTGGGCCAGATTCAGACTGAATCCGAGTTGGAATAGAACTAGGACTCTAGGACGTGAATTGATGTAATTTCTTGAAAGGAAAGCCTAGATGAATCCATTACTTGTACGGGAAGTCTAGCCGCCTCTTATATATATTGTGGGTGATGTCCGATTCAACAACACATAATCGAACAAATCAACATACTACTTTTTCATCTACGTTTTATCTCTCCACCGTTTTTCTTTCTCGTTCTTCGCTGTTCTTCGTGTTTGAGAGCTGCGAATCTCGAGGCTCTAGGGGCGAGCGAATTGACCTAGGGCAGCCCATAGCCGCCGCACTCCCTGACGGGGTCCCTCCCGGGGGTGTGGGCTTTTCGGGTCTGCAAAAGCGCCCGTCGACTGTCCTGCGTATCGCGCTGTCGGTCGGGTCTCGTTCGACGTGAGCTGTGGTGCATCACCCCCGGCGTCGAGGGTACACGTGACGTGTTCGTGTGTCAACAAGGGGCTACCGAAGGAGTCCTGGATTAGGGGGTATGCGGATAGCTGGACTATATACATCGTCTGGACTATTGAAGCGTAAAGATACAAGACTGAAGACTTCTGCCCGTGTCCGGATGGGACTCTCCTTTGCGTGGAAGGCAAGCTTGGCGATCCGGATATTGTGTTTCCTTCCTTGTAACCGACTCCATGTAAACCTTAGCCCTCTCCGGTGTCTATATAAACCGGAGAGGTTGGTCCTTAGAAGGCCGATCACAATTACAATCATACCATCATAGGCTAGCTCTTAGGGTTTAGCCTCTACGATCTCGTGGTAGATCTACTCTTGTACTACTCATATCTTCAATATTAATCAAGCAGGAAGTAGGGTTTTACCTCCATCGAGAGGGCCCGAACCTGGGTAAACATTGTGTCCCTTGCTTCCTGTTACCATCAGCCTAGACGCACAGATCGGGACCCCCTACCCGAGATCCGCCGGTTTTGACACCGACACACGCCATCAAATACCTCCCACTAAAACTAAAGGGGCCAGCGCGGCACGGGCTGAACAACCTCCCTGAGAACTCCATAAGGAGCTGGGAAGACTTGGAAGCCTCCTTCCGAAATAACTTCCAAGGTACATATATTTGGCCTCCGGACGCCGACCACCTAAGTCACATTATCCAACAGCCCGGGGAGACTACTAGGAAGCTCTAGACTAGGTTCTTGATCAAAAAGAACCGAATTCTCGATTGTCCGGACGCCGAAGCCCTCACAGCCTTTAAACATAGCGTTCGAGATGAGTGGCTCGCCCGCCACCTTGGTCAAGACAAACCAAGGTCCATGGCTGCCCTTACTACTCTGATGACCCACTTTTGCACGGGAGAGGACAGCTGGCTCGCTCGTAAAAGCAACAGCACCGATGATCCAGGTACTCCTGAAGTTCGAGACGGCAACGACAAGCCACGACACAATATACACAAGCGTCGCAACAACAATGAAGGAACGAAAGACACGACGGTCAACGTCGGATTCAGTGGTTCCAAACCCGGTCAACGGAAAAATCGATTCAAGGCAAACAGAGACAGACCATCCAATTTAGACAAGATACTGGATCAGCCCTGCCAGATCCATGGCACCTCCGCTAAACTAGCCAATCACACCAAGAGGAGCTGTTGGGTTTTTAAACAAGTCGGCAAGCTTAATGAGGAACACAAGGTGAAGGGGCCGCCCAGTAACAATGACGACAAAGAGACTCGCAAACCAAACACCAGGGGTCAGAAGCAATTCCCCCCCGAAGTAAAAACAGTGAACATGGTATACGTGACGCACACCCCCACAGGGGACTGCAAGCATGGGCTACGGGACACCGGCGCCATTGAGCCAGCCGCCCGAAAATTCATCGAATGGGCGGCCCGCCCGATCACTTATGATTGCAAGCACCACCCAGCCGGTATCCTTCAGGAAGGTCCGGCAGCTCTCATCCTCGATCCTATTATCGATGGGTTCCATCTCATGAAAGTCCTTATGGACAGCAGCAGTAGCCTTAATCTACTCTATCAAGACATTGTCCGCAAAATGGGCATCGATCCTTCAAGAATCAGGCCCACCACCACTACCTTCAAGGGAACAATATCCAGTGTAGAAGCAAATTGCATGGGCTCGATTACACTGGAAGTCGTTTTTGGCTCGCCGAACAAACTTTTGAAGCAAAGGCTTGACCTTCGATATTGTCCCGCTCCGCAGTAGCTACCATGCACAGCTCGGCGTCTATGCTTGCTTTAATGCGGTCCCACATTACACCTATCTCTAACTTAAGATGCCCGGTCCATGCGGCACTGTCACATCCCTAGTTCTCGTAATGCACTAGGCTAGCTCCATGTGTGCATCATGTTTAATTTTCTCTTAAACCTGAAATGGGGATTGTCCAAACCCTAGCACCAGATCAAATCAATTAGGTTCAAATAAAAATATTCTCAATGAACCCAAAATGCCCTTCAGAAAAGTTCATCATTTTTGCATTGGTCTAGAACCTCTCCCAAAAATGGTGCACATTTTTCTAGGCCATTCTGGATTTTTTTAATTAAATTATATGGTATTTGCATTTGGGCATTTAATTGCTAAATAATATTTTAAATGCTCAAATAATCACAAACTGAAATGTTTGCTGTTGGAAATATTCCAAAAAGTGACATTGAGCAGTTTCATGATTTTTGGAAGTACCTAGATATTTTTAATAAAGCCCAACAGATAACAGAAAATAGAAAACAGAAATAAGAGAGGGAGAGAATAAACTTACCTGGCGCCACCAACCGGCCCAGCTGGCAGCCCACCTGTGCGGCCCAGCCCACCTGGCCCCTCCCCTGTCGTCTTCCTCCCTGCCAGGAGGACGGGCACGCGCCCCGGCCACCTCCACCCTGCCTGCCTGCGTCCCCGACGCCTAGACACCTCGAACGACGCCACGCACCCCCCTCAGGCCCCTCTCACTCTCCCCGTGCTCCTCCCCCTCCTCTGCTCTCTCTCCCTCTCACCACCGAATGCCACCGCCGCCGCCGTTTGCCATAGCCGCAGCCGCAGCCAACCCCACGCCTCACCGACACGGCCACGAGCTCCGCCTCGTCCCTCTCTTCCTCCCCACCGAGCTGCTCGACGCCGGAAGCCCCGTGGATGCCGCAAGCACCGCCGTTCCCCTCGTCGGCCACCGGAGATCGTCGCCGTCGATTTGCTGCCTCCGGTGCCTCCCCGAGCTCACCGATTCGCCCGTCGTGATCTACATGAGCTTCTGATCATCCTCCCCCTCTCCGTTCTCTCTCTGGCACGCCGTAGCCGCCACGCCCCTCTCGCCCGACTGCGCCGCCGCCTGCACTCGCCGCCGACACGACTCTGGCGACCATTTGGTCCGGGCGTCGTGTCCAACATACTCGCTGCCTCGCGTAGCTGCTGTAGGTGCCACGAACGCGATACCACAACCACTGCAGCCCCGTAGCCAGAAACACCCGAACGCCGGTGCCGCCTCGAGCTCGTTTCCGGCGAGCTCCGGCCGTCCTCGCTGCTGTCGCATGCCTCCTTGGATGCGGGCGAGCCCCAGCTCCCCGCGCGTGCTCTCGGCCGCCCGTTTGGCCGCCGGAGACGCAACCCCGAGCACCTCCGCCGTCTCTGGCGTCGCCGGCGATGAGCCGTGGACCAAGTCCGGCGGGGTTGACTCGTTTGACCTGGGGTTTGACCCCCCCAGGGTCACTGACAGGTGGGCCCGTGCCCCTGCTAATTAGGTTAAGTGCTAACTAAACATAATTAGCCCTGTTAATACTGACATGTGGGACCAGGGCTTTAACTGGTTTAGTTTAGTATTAGTTTAGAGCTAATTAAGTCAGGTTAATTAGTTTGACACTGACATGTGGGTCCCATCCGTCAGGTTTGACCTGGGCTTGAACCTTTGACCTGCTTATGTCACGCTGACGTCATGCTGACGCAGTTAACCATTTTCTGGATTTAATTTAATTCTGAAAATTTCAGGAAATAGTCAAAACTTCTAAAATTCAGAGAAATTCAACCGTAACTCCAAATGAAATAATTTATATATGAAAAATGACCAGAAAAATCCAATCTATCCATCTGTACCATTTGCATGCATGTTAGAGCAATTTATGGCTGTTGTTTAGTACAAATCATATAAATGGCATTTAAACCTTCACATATGGGGTTTGGATTTGAATTTTGGATTCAAACCAACTTCATTTAACTTGTTGCTAGTTGCATTAGCTCAAACCACAGCATATTGCCATGTCATGATCATGCATCATATTGTGCATTGCATTGATTGTGTTCTTCCTTGTTTGCCGGTATTTGTCCCCTCTCGGTAGACGATGTTCCGACGTTGTGATCGTTGACACTGATGAAGAGTCAATGCTATCTTCAGAAGTGCCAGGCAAGCAAAACCCCTTGTTCATTCCGATACAATCCCACTCTCTCGCTCCTGCTCTCTTTTAATGCATTAGGACAACACCGATTCATCTGTTACTTGCTGCGGTAGCTGAACCCCTTTATCCTTTGCATGACCTATCATTGCCACAGTAAATAGATGAAACCCACTAGCATGAGTAGGAGTTGTTTGAGCCCTGATGTGCCTACTCATTCATGCTTGTTTGTCATGCCTGCTACTGCTTAGAGTTGAGTCAGGTCTGATTCATCGGGAATGAATCGGAGGTGTGTGAACATGTCCTACTGTGTGTGAACTAAGTGTGTGAACATGATTTGGTAAAGGTAGCGGTGAGAGGCCATGTAGGAGTACATGGTGGGTTGTCTCATTGCAGCCGTCCTCAGGAACTGAGTTCTGGGTTTGTGATCCATGACCAGCTACTACCACGCATTGGAATGCTTAAGTGCCCCTCTCGACTTATTAATCAACTTGATCTCTGTCCAGGAGTTGCAACTAGTTTCTGGTGTTTGTAGGTAGTGTTAGTAGTCTACCAAGTGGCACCCGGTACAGGTGGGCTTGGGACAGACTAGACACCATGGCACGGTGTACCAAGCATAGATCCACCCGTCGAGGTGGGCTTGGGAACCCTGCACACATCGTTTGGGGCCGTGAGCGACACCCCAGCCGGATCTCCTTGCGGATGGAACCCGAATAGGCGATAAACCTGGACGAGAGACTTGTGTGATTAGTCAGGTCGTGGCCGACACCCTCGCTGGGCTTCCGCTTGAAGGTTGCCGAGTACATGTCGTGTAAACGGCGGTAAGTGGTGAGAGCGTGTGTGAGAAGTACACCACTGCAGGGTTAATATGATCTATTCGAATAGCCGTGTCCACGGTAAAGGACTTCTGGGTTGCCTGTACAGTTCATAGATAAGTGAAAGTGGATACTCTAAAATACGCAAGATAAGCGTGAGTGCTATGGATGGCGTTCTCGTAGGGAGACGGGAGCGGATCCATAGTGGTGTATTGATATGGTGAATTTGTGGACTCGTGTGCGCCACCTCAAAAGAGTTACTTGCAGTCGTAGTTCAGGATAGCCACCGAGTCAAAGCTGGCTTGCTGCAGTTAAACCCCACCACCCCCTTTGTTGGTACTAATGCATATGTAGTTAGATCTGATGTAAGTCTTGCTGGGTACATTTGTACTCACGTTGCTTAATTTATGTTTTTGCAGAGAGACTTCAGTCTCGCTAGTAGTTCCGCGTGGACTTCGAGGTTTAGCTTGTTACCTCAGCTACGATCTTGTGCCCTCGACAGGATCTGGTAGATAGTCAGGCTTCTCAGCCTTTTTCATTTGTAGATGTCTGTACTCAGACATGTTAAGTTTCCGCTTGTGCTTTGACTTGTATGCTCTGAATGTTGGGTCATGAGACCCATGTTTGTAATATCTCGCTCCTCGGAGCCTATTGAATAAAATACCTGAGTTGTAGAGTCATGTTGTGATGCCATGTTGTATTTGCACATATCGAGCATATTGTGTGTATGTTATTGAAATGCTTGGTATGTGTGGGATCTGACTATCTAGTTGTTTATCCTTAGTAGCCTCTCTTACCGGGAAATGTCTCCTAGTGTTTCCACTGAGCCATGGTAGCTTGCTACTGCTCCGGAACACTTAGGCTGGCCGGCATGTGTCCTTCTTCGTTCCTGTGTCTGTCCCTTCGGGGAAATGTCACGCGATGAATACCGGAGTCCTGTTAGCCCGCTACAGCCCAGTTCACCGGAGTCCTGCTAGCCCAGTGCTACAGCCTGGATTCACTCACTGATGACCGACACGTTCGATGCTGGGTCATGGATGCCTGTCCCTGTAAGTTAGTGCCACTTTGGGTTCACGACTAGCCATGTCAGCCCGGGTTCTTTGTCATATGGATGCTAGCAGCACTATCATATACGTGAGCCAAAAGGCGCAAACGGTCCCGGGCCAGGTAAGGTGGCACCCATAGAATACCGTGCGTGAGGCCGCAAAGTGATATGAAGTGTTACATGCTAGATCGGTGTGACTTAGGATCGGGGTCCTGACAGCTTTGGTATCAGAGCTTGACTGCCTGTAGGATTACCAAGCCAAACTGGTCGAAGTTGAGTCTAGAAATTCTTTAGTTATATAAGGGAATTGATTGTGGGATGGAACGTAAGGCTCTTTTTACTCCTTATACCTCATGCCTTCTGATCCGAGTCATCTTATCTTCATACGGGGTTAAGAAACTAGGCTTTCTCTTCTTTCTATCAGGATCACGTGTTACTAACCCGTAGACTTGTAGGGTTGATGGTTCTAAGCTTGAGTTCAGTTCCTACTATCCTTTGTATGTTAACTGTTGATCTCGAAACCTTGATATTATGCTTTGAGTGGTTATGCCACCATTTTTATAGCATGTCTCAAATTCTTTTGAGCATTTACAGCCATTATGCTGTCCGAGTCATCCCAGGTTTCTAAATAATCTGATGCATTTGCAAAATCCTTTCCCTCTGGTTTCGATGTCCCTTTGGGCCAATTCAACCACACTAATCGGTGAGTTGAGGTACTCTGTTGCCTCGACATATATGTTGGAGTTATTATTATGACCCTAGGTGTCTAGAGTATCACCTAGTAATCTAGCCATGTTCTGTATTCCCAATGTGATGATTCTGGCAATCATTCTCGAAAGCATCCTGTGATGCCATTTAGTTAGTAGGCATTCTACTTCTGGGTTTTCGAACCAAGATTCACCCTACTTACTTCATGTTGATAGTGTTGCTAGTTCCTTTAGGTTATTAGTAATCTTTGCATTAGTCCTCGAGGTCCATGGTATATCGTTCTTCCAAATACCATGAACTACTTATGGCAGTAGTTCCTTGTCGAACTGAAAGATCACAACCAGAGTGCTCTTGACGAGTTCTCGATTCTATGCTGCTACTCTGCCAGTTCTACTCTTCTGCATGGGTTATCCGGAAGAAATATGATGAGCTTTGCTCGACATACTAATCTATGCATCCATGACTCAGAAAATCATATGTTCTTTTGGGTCGTCCCTCTTTAGTTGTCTTCTGACCTCGTCTATCAATTGATAGTCAAGAGTATGCGTGCCTTCGTTCATCGATGTCTATCACTCTTGTAGTCCGTCAAGCCATTCTATTTCGGAATGACTAGGAGAAACAAACTCCAGTACCTCGTCCATATCCAGGATTGGGTCAAAGTAGTTGTATCTCGCAGATCAAAATGCCAATCCAACTCTTGTTCTGTTCTACCCTGAAGTATTACCCACTTTATGTCAGGAATGTTATGAGGGTTGCACCTTCTCTTATGGATTCTTGATGTAGTGATACTTCTCACCATGGTTATTCATTTCTCGGTCCATGTGTTATGGCAACCGGAACGCCGACAAGTGAATCGTGATGTGTGAAATCTATACTCCTAGCAACTACGTTGCTTGGTAGTTAAATGGACAATAACCTCATTCTTAGCGTGTTGATTTTTGAATCATCGCCCTAAGGTTGATCGTGCTACCTAGTCCTTATTTCCTGGTGCACTCTTCGATTGATGAGTTAGGATTTTGTCAAATCCTCGCTCATTTGATCATATCGTCTTGCCCTGAAAAGCAAGATTGTTCCCGAGCTTAATAACATATCGGTGGTTCGTGATTTTTCCGGATATCTTCTCGGAAGTATCACCGGGTTGTCACATGACCGCTATGTTGAGCTCGTGACCAAGTTGGTTTTCGAAACCACCCTTTCTCCAAGAATCCGTGTTGGATACCCTGAGCTAGTTGGATAAGCTAAACAACAACTTGGAGAGTTGGAAGATAAAAACTTTTCCGACTCAGTTCATTTTAAGGGATATCTTTTGTGTGCGTGTTGAAGAAAGATGATATCTTCATCAGTTGGTCCTCGTGATCATTTGTTGGATCTATTGTCTTGTCCAACCTTTGATTTGGGCGTGGGCTATCCTGAAATCAAGTCAGAACCAACGATGCTCGTAATGTTGTCTTATTCGTGGTTGAACCCTCGGGCATACACCATTACATCTTTTGGTCTGACCAATGCTATCGCCTTGTTCACATAATTATGGAATTCCGTCTTCATGGAAACCTCGATGATTTGTTGTTGAGACCATTAACATCATTTTATCTTCTCCAAGATCTTGTTGGACAATAAGTTAGTGTTGGAAAGTTTTGAAAGCATTTTCTTCATGCTAGCTCATGAAGTATTTGTTTGATGAAAGGAGTGACTTCCTCTTATACACGTGCATTTGGTGAAAGTTGCCGCCGTGAATTTGAGAAAGTTAGTTTTGCTTCCTCTGGAACCATCCCAAGTCAGTCATGCACATGTGCGAAGTATTCTGTGGTTTGGAGATTTGCAACCTTCATTCTATATGTATCCCTAGCACACCAAGCCACTGATTGATTTGTTCCAGGAAAAGGAGTTGCTGTGCAAATACTAGTTCATGCACAAGATTCCTATATCCTCAATGAGGGTTCCCTATCAGAACTCGGTAGTGTTTTATTGTAAGACTACCATGTGATCATGTTGGTCTGAGACAAGTGTTCACACATGTGTAGCAGAACCAGCTCATGTTTTGGAGCTTGCTATCGTAGTTCAGTTTCCGAGAATCTCGCAACGTCGTTTCGTCGATTTGTGTTGCAAACTTTCATTTTCCTTCCTAGACTCGATGAGTCTGGAATATCCTGACACCAACCAGATCTGAATCTCAGGCAGATATGATGGTTGGAGCATTTCCCAAGAACTATAATATTGGTCCCTCGATAACCGGTAAAGTGGATGTCGTGGCCAACACACCCAGCCGGAAGACCTATTATTGTAGTATCTTGTTTGAGGAAGTTGGCCACCTCCCCATAAGGATTTTGTAGGATCTACTCCCTAGTTGTTCCTTATGGATTTTTGTGTTCCCGAAGTCCGATCTTTTACTTGATGTTCTAGTTACCAAACCATTTCAATGAATCGGATACGCTAGCACATCAAGGGGAACATTAGAAGCGGAGTGCTAAATGTCTCTCGGTCGATCATCCAGATTTTATTCCCTTGGCCCTGCTAAGGTGAGAAGCTGTTATGTTTCTATGCATCTGCATCGTCCATCACTATCCATCATGGTAGTATGTTGTGTTGCCAGGATCCTTGAGACGGATGTTGGTAAAACCTTGATGAATATGGAAATGCTCTAGTTCATGAGAGCACACGCAAGCGCTAGGTGTTATCATCGGCACTAACTGGGTTTGCTCTCAGCTTCCTCGGTTATGCTATAACTTCTCAAACAGTGGACTCACTCTCTACTGTTGAGCTTCTCCTCAGTTACTAAAATCATCCCTTGTGTTGTTTTCAACAAGGTAATCCAAATCATCCATTTTAATCCAAGCATGCCATTCTACCGACCCCCTCCAAATGATCGCTCGAGAATTGCCTTAGGCTGGTATAAAGAGTTTCAATGATCTTTGAATCAAAGGTAATTCTTTTTGCCACTTAAGGGGATAATTCTACGAGTCACCTTCTCTAAAGTGCCCCGTTATGGAATCATGGCAATTATTTCATCGCTATCTTGAAACCATTCACCACCTCCTCAAGTTTGGAATCGTTGTCTACCTAGTGAACCTTCGTCATCCGTTTCACTCCATCCCTTCGGGCGTATGTTTCATGTCTCAGCTTGAGAGATGTTGCTATGTCTCATTCCGTGAGTTGATCCTGAGTTGTTCGATCTTCGAGAAGACCAATTCTTCTAGAGTTTTTTTTTCCTCTTCCTGTCATGTTAGTTGGAGTTCTCAGAGGAACACATCGAGTCAAAGATGGTGATCGATTCAACATGCTGATGAAGTGCACCCTGGATCGTGAAGATTATACTAGTTTGCGTTTCCCCTTCATCTTACCCTATGCTTGAATCTCGGGACGAGATTCTTGTTTAGTAGGGGTGAGTTGTCACATCCCTAGTTCTCGTAATGCACTAGGATAGCTCCATGTGTGCATCATGTTTAATTTTCTCTTAAACCTGAAATGGGGATCATCCAAACCCTAGCACCAGATCAAATCAATTAGGTTCAAATAAAAATATTCTCAATGAACCCAAAATGCCCTTCAGAAAAGTTCATCATTTTTGCATTGGTCTAGAACCTCTCCCAAAAATGGTGCACATTTTTCTAGGCCATTCTGGATTTTTTAATTAAATTATATGGTATTTGCATTTGGGCATTTAATTGCTAAATAATATTTTAAATGCTCAAATAATCACAAACTGAAATGTTTGCTGTTGGAAATATTCCAAAAAGTGACATTGAGCAGTTTCATGATTTTTGGAAGTACCTAGATATTTTTAATAAAGCCCAACAGATAACAGAAAATAGAAAACAGAAATAAGAGAGGGAGAGAATAAACTTACCTGGCGCCAAGAACCGGTCCAGCTGGCAGCCCACCTGTGCGGCCCAGCCCAGCTGGCCCCTCCCCTGTCGTCTTCCTCCCTGCCAGGAGGACGGGCACGCGCCCGGCACGCGCGGCCACGCGCCCCGGCCACCTCCACCCTGCCTGCCTGAGTCCCCGACGCCTAGACACCTCCAATGACTCCACGCACCCCCCTCAGGCCCCTCTCACTCTCCCCGTGCTCCTCCCCCTCCTCTGCTCTCTCTCCCTCTCACCACCGAACGCCACCGCCGCCGCCGTTCTCCATAGCCGCAGCCGCAGCCAACCCCACGCCTCACCGACACGGCCATGAGCTCCGCCTCGTCCCTCTCTTCCTCCTCACCGAGCCGCTCGACGCCGGAAGCCCCCTGGATGCCGCAAGCACCGCCATTCCCCTCGTCGGCCACCGGAGATCGTCACCGTCGATTTGCTGCCTCCGGTGCCTCCCCGAGCTCACCGATTCGCCCGTCGTGATCTACGTGAGCTTCTGATCATCCTCTCCCTCTCCGTTCTCTCTCTGGCACGCCGTAGCCGCCACGCCCCTCTCGCCCGACTGCGCCGCCGCCTGCACTTGCCGCCGACTCGACTCCGACGACCATTTGGTCCGGGCGTCGTGTCCAACATGCTCGCTGCCTCGCGTAGCTGCTGTAGGTGCCACGAACGCGATACCACGACCACTGCAGCCCCGTAGCCAGAAACACCCGAACGCCGGCGCCACCTCGAGCTCGTTTCCGGCGAGCTCCGGCCGTCCTCGCTGCTGCCGCATGCCTCCCTGGATGCGGGCGAGCCCCAGCTCCCCGCGCGTGCTCTCGGCCGCCCGTTTGGCCACCGGAGACGCAAACCCGAGCACCTCCGCCGTCTCTGGCGTCGCCGACAATGAGTCGTGGACCAAGTCCGGTGGGGTTGACTCGTTTGACATGGGGTTTGACCCCCCCAGGGTCACTAACAGGTGGGCCCGTGCCCCTGCTAATTAGGTTAAGTGCTAACTAAACATAATTAGCCCTGTTAATACTGACATGTGGGACCAGGGCTTTAACTGGTTTAGTTTAGTATTAGTTTAGAGCTAATTAACTCAGGTTAATTAGTTTGACACTGACATGTGGGTCCCAGCCGTCAGGTTTGACCTGGGCTGGCGCCTTTGACCTGCTGACGTCACCCCGACGTCATGCTGACGCAGTTAACCATTTTCTGGATTTAATTTAATTCTGAAAATTTCAGGAAATAGTCAAAACTTCTAAAATTCATAGAAATTCAACCGTAACTCCAAATGAAATAATTTATATACGAAAAATGATCAGAAAAATCCAATCTATCCATCTGTACCATTTGCATGCATGTTAGAGAAACTTATGGCTGATGTTTAGTACAAATCATATAAATGGCATTTAAACCTTCACATATGGGGTTTGGATTTGAATTTTGGATTCAAACCAACTTCATTTAACTTGTTGCTAGTTGCATTAGCTCAAACCACAGCATATTGCCATGTCATGATCATGCATCATATTGTGCATTGCATTGATTGTGTTCTTCCTTGTTTGCCGGTATTTGTCCCCTCTCGGTAGACGATGTTCCGACGTTGTGATCGTTGACACTGATGAAGACTCAATGCTATCTTCAGAAGTGCCAGGCAAGCAAAACCCCCTTGTTCATTCCGATACAATCCCACTCTCTCGCTCCTGCTCTCTTTTAATGCATTAGGGCAACACCGATTCATCTGTTACTTGCTGCGGTAGTTGAACCGCTTTATCCTTTGCATGACCTGTCATTGCCACAGTAAATAGATGAAACCCACTAGCATGAGTAGGAGTTGTTTGAGCCCTGATGTGCCTACTCATTCATGCTTGTTTGTCATGCCTGCTACTACTTAGAGTTGAGTCAGGTCTGATTCATCGGGAATAAATCGGAGGTGTGTGAACATGTCCTACTGTGTGTGAACTAAGTGTGTGAACACGATTTGGTAAATGTAGCGGTGAGAGGCCATGTAGGAGTACATGGTGGGTTGTCTCATTGCAGCCGTCCTCAGGAACTGAGTTCTGTGTTTGTGATCCATGACTAGCTACTACCACGTATTGGAATGCTTAAGTGCCCCTCTCGACTTATTAGTCAACTTGATCTCTGTCCAGGAGTTGCAACTAGTTTCTGGTGTTTGTATGTAGTGTTAGTAGTCTACCAAGTGGCACCCGGTACAGGTGGGCTTGGGACAGACTAGGCACCATGGCACGGTGTACCAAGCATGGTTCCACCCGTCGAGGTGGGCTTGGGAACCCTGCACACATCGTTTGGGGCCGTGAGCTACACCCCAGCCGGATCTCCTTGCAGATGGAACCTGAATAGGGGATAAACCTGGACGAGAGACTTGTGTGATTAGTCAGGTCGTGGCCGACACCCTCGCTGGGCTTCCGCTTGAAGGTTGCCGAGTACATGTCGTGTAAACGGCGGTAAGTGATGAGAGCGTGTGTGAAGAAGTACACCCCTGCAGGGTTAATATGATCTATTCGAATAGCCGTGTCCGCGGTAAAGGACTTTTGGGTTGCCTGTACAGTTCATAGATAAGTGAAAGTGGATACTCTAAAATACGCAAGATAAGCGTGAGTGCTATGGATGGCGTTCTCGTAGGGAGACGGGAGCGGATCCATAGTGGTGTATTGATATGATGAATTTGTGGACTCGTGTGCGCCACCTCAAAAGAGTTACTTGCAGTCGTAGTTCAGGATAGCCACCGAGTCAAAGCTGGCTTGCTGCAGTTAAACCCCACCACCCCCTTTGTTGGTACTAATGCATATGTAGTTAGATCTGATGTAAGTCTTGCTGGGTACATTTGTACTCACGTTGCTTAATTTATGTTTTTGCAGAGAGACTTCAGTCTCGCTAGTAGTTCCGCGTGGACTTCGACGTTTAGCTTGTTACCTCAGCTACGATCTTGTGCCCTCGGCAGGATCTGGTAGATAGTCAGGCTTCTCAGCCTTTTTCATTTGTAGATGTCTGTACTCAGACATGTTAAGTTTCCGCTTGTGCTTTGACTTGTATGCTCTGAATGTTGGGTCATGAGACCCATGTTTGTAATATCTCGCTCCTCGGAGCCTATTGAATAAAATACCTGAGTTGTAGAGTCATGTTGTGATGCCATGTTGTATTTGCACATATCGAGCATATTGTGTGTATGTTATTGAAATGCTTGGTATGTGTGGGATCTGACTATCTAGTTGTTTATCCTTAGTAGCCTCTCTTACCGGGAAATGTCTCCTAGTGTTTCCACTGAGCCATGGTAGCTTGCTACTGCTCCGGAACACTTAGGCTGGCCGGCATGTGTCCTTCTTCGTTCCTGTGTCTGTCCCTTCGGGGTAATGTCACGCGATGAATACCGGAGTCCTGCTAGCCCAGTGCTACAGCCTGGATTCACTCGCTGATGACCAACACGTTCGATGCTGGGTCATGGATGCCTGTCCCTGTAAGTTAGTGCCACTTTGGGTTCACGACTAGCCATGTCAGCCCGGGTTCTTTGTCATATGGATGCTAGCGGCACTATCATATACGTGAGCCAAAAGGCGCAAACGGTCCCGGGCCAGTAAAGGTGGCACCCATGGAATACCATGCGTGAGGCCGCAAAGTGATATGAAGTGTTACATGCTAGATCGGTGTGAGTTAGGATCGGGGTCCTGACAGGCACCATCATGATAAACGGAAATACGGAATGCTCCTTCCATACAGAGGAGCATACTACGGCTACGACGGCTGAAGTGCCAACCGGCCTTATCAAGCCGCACATTTCGTCGACCATCAAGCCACCGGTCTCCATAAGACAGGACCAATCAATCTCAGAGCTGAATTAGCAGTTCGCCTCCGCAGTCCGCCCCATATAAGCCGCGAAGTCTATCCCGTGCACATGATTATACACTCAAAATACCCTGGTCTCCTGCGGAGGCACAATGCGGACAGACCAATAACACCATCCACACTCTCATATTCCTTTTTATTTTTCTAACCATTTTTTATCTTTTACCACAGGTGATGCTACTTGCTGAGAAGTCCTTTAACCAAGGCAAGGCAGCGCAGACGTGCGACAGGAGGTCCAAAAGTTTTTGTCAACCACACTCTTTAAAACTGTAAAGTGCCCTTTTTCTCAGCTTTCTACCCCTAGCATATATTGCCAGGGGCTCAATATGGCAACATATGAGCTGCCAACAAGTCCGAACAGCTTTATAGCACACTTCGGCGTCACGAGTTTGGCCTTACATGCATCAGCTCCGAATCATGTCTTTGGTTAATAGTTGGGTTGCCCGGCTCCTGTGCTTACTACCTTACGTTATGCTCTATCGGCAAGGGTAGTAAAGGGAGAACTACTGTGATTGTGTCATGGTTCATCCAGATGAGCACCTTAGTAGAGAAAGCAGAAAACTGATTGTCATGATGCAGCGAGAGCTGGTCAACCACTCGATGACTCACCGGAATCTTCGCGATTCCTTCCGTGTTAAATGAAGCACCGTTCTTCTGGTCACGTATGTAAACGCATCCTATTCGGATAATCGCGTACATATCAGGGGCTATATCGTAGACCCACCATCAAACTCCTATGGCTAAGTGAAAGTGTTAAAGCCCTATAGTCCGATTGCCTGGTTCGCCGCATTGACACATCCTTAATGGACCAAGACGTTGGGTCAAGAGTGATCAAGTGCTTTTCCGAACACCCCCGCATTATACGCGAGGGTGCAGAAGCCGACGATTGGCAAACTTTTAGATTATACAAAAAACGGCCACAAAGGAGGCACCAAAAACTTTTTAGGCAAAAGTATAAAAAACATAGCCTTAAATATATCATAATATTGTCTTTCAATTTCGGTTCATCTTCACTCGAACATAATATCTTTCGAGCACTGACCCTCTATGAAGCGGGCACCCTCTAGGACATCCTCAAAATAGTGCTCTGGCATGTGATAGTCCTTGCACCCGGGTGGACTTTTTGCTGCAATATCGGTGGCCTTCATCTTCGCCCAGTACGTCTTGACGCAGGAAAGGGCCATCTGTGCACCATCTATGCATGTTGGCCGCTTAACTGCGTTGATATGCAGCACCACATCAACAAGTCGCTGCACCAAGCCAAAATAACTATTCGGAACTGGATCAGTCAGCCGTAGCCGGACCACGACGTCCTTCATGGAAGATCCGGATATCCTGTGGAGCTTGGCCCACTGGGCCATCTGTTCATTCAGCAACAACGGATGCTTTGGCATGCTGAATTGCGACCAGAAAAGCTTTTCCATCGCATGTCCTTCTTGCGCTTGGAAAAACTGCGTCGCATCGAAGACACTCTTCGGCAAATCCAGAAATGCGTCTGGACAACTCCACATTTGATTAAGAGGGGCATACTTTGGATCTCTGAATTTAGTTTGTAATAAGAAGGGCTTACCAGCCGTGATCTCCCCAGCTTGTCGGATCTCCTCCCGAGCCGCTCTAGACTCGGACCATGCTTCCCGCGCCTTTTGTAAGGCCTGGTCAAGATCAGTTGCTCTGGTTTGGTTATCTTTCTCAAGCAATTTACATTGGCTAGTGGTATCCTTTATCTCAAGCACCATAATAGATATTCTCTCCTCACACTGGCGCTGAGCAGCCTGTTCGGCCTTTAATTTGGCAGCTGCCTTTTTGGCAGCCGCATTACTCATCCTGGCTTGCCCCTTGGCCCGGGCAAGCTCAGCCTGAAGGGTCTCAACTGCGGCGGCACCATCTGCAGTTATGCATATCTCAGTATATAATTCTCAGCGTCATGCTCATATCATAGTACTTGCATATACCGAGTGCGCCAAAGACATACCTTGCGCCTCGTCGAGCCGCCTGTTAATAAGCGTGATGTCATCATCCGCCACATCAACTTTCTGCTCCAGATGTGCAATCTCTGTAGCTTGGGCAGTTGCCACAGATGTAACATCCTGTTTTTCAATTAGTCAGATCATTTCCTGGGCATATCTTTCTTGATCCTCTGATCGCCTTGCTTTGGACGCCAACCAGAGTCTCAGGGGCTACTATCTATACACATGCACACTTTGCATTTATAACACAATTAAAAATATTACATTATATACCTCGAAGCCTCTTAGCAGGCTTGTAAAGGCTTCATTCAATCCACTTTTCATGGACAAAACCCTCTCAACTACCGTACCCATCAAGGTACGATGCTCCTCTGAGACAAGCGCATGTCGCAATGTGTCCATCAATGTATCCGACGCCTCCGAATCCAGAGAAGATAGCACTGTCCCTCGGAAATCGAATAGTCCGGGGCCTTCATTATTGGTCCCCACAGGGGTCGCATACCCTGGACTCTGGACGACCGAAGTGTTGCCTTCGGGTCCGGTCTTCACCCTCGGCATCGTCTGCCTTACCGGGCAGGGAGACTTGTGGAGGCGTCTCGCTCGCCATCATCTCCAGAAGAAGATGCCCCGAGGAGGAGGATTGTTGAGGAAGGCTGCATGCCGGACTGCAAACATATATTTTTAAAGTTACCCTTGCAACCAGGAAAGAATGGGATATGTTTAAAACACCCTTGTTCACTAATGATTCAGATAAGGGCCTATCTTTATGGAGGGACTGCGTGTCAATGTCACCTCCCAAACCAGAACCCCCTGACAGGGATATCTTCCCCCGCTTAGAAGCCCTTATCTTCAAGTCTTCAGAGGCAGTCCTCTTCTTCCCATGAGGAGAAGAGATGTCAGTTTTTCCTTCCTTCCATCTTCGGAAGAGGGAGTTCCAATCTCCCCGGACAAGATGCCTAGTGTGCCTCTGGAATGGGGGCCACCTTGGGCCTCCTTGCTCTCCTCCTTGTCTTCCCTCGCCAGCACTTGATATGGTGCCAGAGCCAGCATCCTTGTTAACACTGGATCATCTGAGTCTTCGGGAAGAGGGGCCCAACACCTAATTCTCTCCGCCTTCTTTATCCAGCCCTGGCCTAGTATGGTTTACTCAGTATATTGTTATGAGAAACTTAACTAAACTGTGTTTGGGAGTTGAGTGCTTATAGAGGTATCCGGATGGTTGCAGTCAAGGCCGATGTCCTTTGTACAATCCGAACACTGTTTTCGTGTCCCAAAGAACAATTTCCACATTCCTCTGAGCGTCGTGTTGTAGAAGTGCTGAAGGGTTCGTGGTCCTTCTGGATTGAACTCCCACATGCGTAGAGGCCGTCGCTGGCACAGTAGGACCTGATGGACTAGCATTACTTGGATTACATTGATGAGACCGGTGTCCTTTTCAATGAGGCTCCGTATGCGTCTTTGCAGCGTCTTCACTTCATCAATGGATCCCCAGTCCAGCCCTTTATTAATCTATGATGCAAGCTATAACGGAGGGCCAAATCGGAATGCGGGTGTAGCTGCCCACTTGGTACCACGGGGCTCGGTGATGTAAAACCACTCCCGCTGCCACAGGTCGGAAGTTTCTGTGAAGGAGCCCTTTGGCCAAGTAGTATTGGCGAGTTTGCTCACGGCAGCACCACCGCACTCCGCACGTTTCCCGTCGACTACCTTCGGCTTCACATTGAAGGTCTTGAGCCACAAGCTGAAGTGTGGGGGAATACGGAGGAAGGCCTCACACGTGAGAATGAACGCTGAGATGTGAAGGAAGGAGTCCGGAGCTAGATCGTAAAAATCTAGCCCGTAATAAAACATGAGCCCTCGAATGAAGGGACGAAGAGCGAACCCTAGCCCTCGGAGGAAGTGGGAGATGAATACGACCCTCTTGCCGGATCTAGGGGTAGGAATAACCTGCCCTTGAGGAGGAAGCCTATGGAGGATTTCCGCGGTCAGGTATCTTGCCTCCTGGAGCTTCGCGATATCCTCCTCTGTGATGGAGGAAGCCACCCACCAGCCTTGAGGGCTGGGTCCGGACATGACTGGGAGGCGCGAAGCAATTAACTTGAACCTTGGGTGCTGGAACTCAAGGTGGGAGAGGTCGAGAAAATGCTTGGCGTAGAGGAAAAAGGACAAGTCTTAGCCCCTTTATAAAGGCGATGAATATCCAACGCCCCCTCCTAGGCCTTAAAACCTGCCTATTCCCAAGGAATCATGCCAACAGAATGGAAGGTTTACCCACGCCCGTGTTGATGGGAATCGCGCAGTAAGGGGACACGATCTCTGCTTTGACAAGACGTGCCAATGAAACCGCATCTCGAAATATGGAGCGTTAGGCTAAAAAACGGTTCGAATAATGGACGGGCGGTGATGTGATGTCATGCCACAAAATGTTGTCTGCGGATTGGACTCGTGAAATATTATACTCTCTGCGGTTGTGTGTGGAATTTGTTTTGCAGAGCCGGACATGATTTTTGTGTTCAAGGACTATTTTGGAGTATTCGGAGAAGGAACCCGCCTTGCAATGCCGAGGACAATTTGCATGCCGGACACCTCGTCATTGAAGGCTGGTTCAGGGGCTACTGAGGGAGTCCTGATTAAGGGGTCCTCGGCCGTCCGGACTATGTAGCATGGGCCGGACTGATGGGCCATGAAGGTACAAGATAGAAGACTTCTTCCCGTGTCCGGATGGGACTCTCCTTGGCGTGGAAGGCAAGCTTGGCGTTCGGATATGTAGATTCCTTTCTCTGTAACCGACTTTGTACAACCTTAGTCCCCTCCGTGTCTATATAAGCCAGAGGGCTTAGTCCGTAGAGGCAATCACAATCATGATCATACAGTCTAGACTTCTAGGGTTTTAGCCATTACGATCTCGTGGTAGATCAACTCTTGTAATACTCATATTCACCAAGATCAATCAAGCAGGAAGTAGGGTATTACCTCCATAGAGAGGGCCTGAACCTGGGTAAACATCATGTCCCCTGCCTCCTGTTACCATCGACCTTTGACACCGACATGCATCTTCTTGGGGCCGCAGCACCACTTGACAGCTCGCTTCTTCGTGCGCAGGCACCTAACGTGGTGGGTCACGCCATAGTGCCACCCGCCTTGGTTCGACAATAGTGCCCTGGGCTGGAGGTGGTGGAGGTGCCCCGTAAGCCACGTCGCCCGCGGCAGGCGGCTGCTGGGGCAGTGAGCGGGCCGGTGCAACAGAGTCTCCGGCATCACTGAGGAGCTCGGCGATGCGCTCGAGCCACTCTTCATAGAAGTCGTCGACTGGGCCGTAGCGAAGGAGCTCCCGTGCCATGAGCAGAGCAGCTTGCGTGTTCGCCGGGCCACAACGAGCGTGGGAGGACGAAGCGACCGAAGTCAGCGACGGAGTGGCGGTGCGACCGTCACGGTGGACTGAGGGGTGCAGCGACGAAGCTTGCTGCTCGTGGCCAGCAGGGCCCGTGGCAGCGTTGGCCGCTGCTGACGGAGGATGACGAGGACAACCGACATCTGCCGGTGCTGTCTGAGCGACACGAATGGCAACCGCGGCGCGGCGCTCAACACGAGCCCAACGTGCATCGGCAATGGAAGCGTCAGAGCAGCGGTGGATCAACCGACGGAAGAGAGGTTCCGCCACACCCTGTAACGCCCCGGATTCGATGCACCAGGTGTCTTCCAGTTATTCGCCATCGTTGCCATGTCATTTTCTTGCGTGTTGCATATTGCCATGTCATCATGTGCATTTCATTTTGCATACGTGTTCGTTTCTTGCATCCGAGCATTTTTGCCGTTGTCCGTTTTGCAATCCGGCACTCCTATGTCCCCCGGCGCCCCCTTTTGCCTCTTTTCATGTGCAGGTGTTAAACCTTCTCGGAATCGACCAAGGTTTGCCAAGCGGCCTTGGTACACCACCTGTAGGCTGCCTGTAAAGTTTCATGCCATTTGGAGACAGTTTGATACTCCAACGGTTAACTGGGTAACCGTAAAAGCCCTCTTTGTGTTGCAGCCCAACACCCCTCCAAAGTTGCCCAATAACCCATCCTAACCCCCTTCATGCTCTCGGTCGTTCGATCACGATCGTGCGGCCGACAACCGCTCCCCATTTGGACTCTCCTAGCTCCCTCTACCTATATAAACACCTCCCCCTTCAAAATCGCAGTCTAAACCCTAGATCCACCTTCCCTCTCCGTGCCGGACATGTCCGTCCGCGCCGGACGCATCCCCGCCACCGCTCCCGGCCAGTGGCATCGCACCACCTGTCCTTCCACCGTCCCGCGACCGCGCCGGCCCGTGGAGCCCAACCAGGGCCCGTGCGAGCCCAGTCTTCGCCGCCGCCGGGACGAGCTCCCGCGCCTGCCGCCCCGCGCCGCCCGAGCATCCTCCATCGCCCGTCCGCCCCGCGCCTCCCTCGCAGCTCTGCCGACCTTGCCGGCGCTCGCCTCCGCC
>NC_041391.1:556900455-556907296 GCF_002162155.2 Triticum dicoccoides | reverse complement strand
CCCGGCCTCTCACTCGCCTCATCCAACCGGATTCGGCGAGGAGCGCCTCGGATCCGGCCTCCCCTCCACTCCGGCGAGCCCCTCCTCCAAGTCCGGCCGCCGCGCCCCACATCTTCGGCGAGTTCCCCGGTGTACCTCGGTTCCCGTGCCTGATCCAGATCTGAACGAGGTTGACCCTGTTTTTTTCCACAAGTCCTGTTATATTTTTGCATAATGTTGCCCTGTTCATCACATCATAACTCTGCATCCGTAGCTCCGTTTCGTGCATACGATATATCAAAATGTTCATCATGATATGCTCTTCATTTTGTTCCATTGTGCCATGTTTGTTTGAGATCATCTTGATGCCCGAATCATGGTTGCAAGAGTGCTATATGATGTTAACCTGCTGAAACTGTTATAACTTGATGATTTGTCATTTTTGTTGCATTTGATGTGTGCATACTATGAGCTTAATGTCTACATGTGTTTTGTGCTATATCATTCCATCTTCATAGAGGTTCAATCCAAGTATTTTTGTGAGTTTTGTAGTGAGTGAATCAAGCTCGTGAAGTAGGGCACTTGCTGTTACTGTTTTGCTAAACTGTTTCTGCTATATCTTGGTGCTATGTAAACCTGCTGCTACAAGTCATTCTATGCATAATCTGGAGATGTTCACTAAGGATGTTTTGTTATACATGTCATGCTCCATCCAGTCTTGCCCCTGGTTGCATTTATAGCCTGCTGTTACTTGTTGCTATCTTGCTTCAAACTTGCTAAATCATGTTGTTGTCAGCCTGTTAACATTAAGTTCAGTTTTGCCATGTGTTTTGCTAGTGATCCATGCACCCTATGAAGTTGATCTTGCCATGCTTAGATTCATAAACATGTATTCTTACTGTTGGTCACCTTGTCATGCCATGTATTTTTCTGTGGTGAGTGGTTCAGGATCACCAACATGTCTACTTATTGTTGTTCCTTCCATGTTTGAATCTGACATATAATTTGCCATGTTTAAATGGGTTCCATCATATTTTCTGTGCCCTTTTGGCTCATGGTCAGTAAGGGACTTTTGTTATATGCAATTAGTACATTCATGCCATGCCTTTGTTTCCCATGTTAAGTTCCTGTAGCATGTTGTTTGATAGCTCTAAACATTGCAACCTGATGTTATTTCTGCTAAGTCTGAAACTGTTATTATTTGCAATCTTGCCATGTCCTTTTGAGCATGTTCTAGTTGTTTCTGGAGATAAATCAGTGTTCATGTTTTGTGATGCTTTACCTGTACTTCATGCCCATGCCTTTTGTTCTTATGTTGAGATGTTGTAGCATATTGTTTTGATGCTTGCAATATGTCTAGTTGCTGTTTTGGACAGATTATTGCTATAACTTGTATAGTGCGTATGTGTTGAACCGTTGCTCCGTTTTGAGTGTGCTCTATATGAAACTTGCTTAGTTTTGCATGTAGTTTCATATTATAATATTGCATCCTTGTTTTGAGGTGTTTGCTTGATGTTTGTATGCATTTAGCATCAATGCCATGTTTAACTTGCTTTGCTCATATCTTCTAGGCCGTAGCTCCGATTTAATTGGACTTTATATGTAACTTGACTAGAATTTCATGTAGATCCTCTTGGTGCTATTTAAATTGCTGTTTATCAACTTCAACTTAATGTTTGTTCAGATCTGGACCAATTTAGAAATTTGCATATGAGGACTTACCGGAATTGTTATATGTTGTTTCCGGCCTCATTTAAACTTGCCTTGATGTGTTGCTCTTGTTTGCATCATCTCTTGCCATGAGTAGCCTCATCTAGCTTTGTCATGCATCATGGTTGGTTGTGCATCATGTCTTGTCTATGTGTGGTGTGTTTACCATGGTGTGTGCTTCTTCTCGATAGTTCCTGTTTCGTTGCGATCGTGAGGATTCGTTCGTCTACGCTTGGTTCGGCTTCATCCGTTCGTCTTCTTCATGGACTCGTTCGTCTTCCTAGCGGGATTTCAGGCAAGATGACCGCTACCCTGGATCTCACTACTATCATTGCTATGCTAGTTGCTTCGTTCTATCGCTTTGCTATGCTACCTATCTTTTGCTCTTCAAGCCTCCCAATTTGCCATCTCAGCCTCTAACCTTTTTCACCCTTCCTAGCAAACCTTTGCTTGGCTATGTTACCGCTTTGCTCAGCCCCTCTTATTGCGTTGTTAGTTGCAGGTGAAGTTGAAGATTGCTCCTTGGTGGATAGGATTATGTTGGGATATCACAATATCTCTTATATTATTAATGCATCTATATACTTGGTAAAGGGTGGAAGGCTCGGCCTTATGCATGGTGTTTTGTTCCACTCTTGCCGCCCTAGTTTCCGTCATATCGGAAACGCAGTTGGGTGATTTATGGGACCCCTTGACATTTCGCTTTGAATAAGACTCCTCCAGCAAGGCCCAACCTTGGTCATCTTTATTTTAGCCCCCCCGGGCCAGTACTTCTCTAAGTGCTGGTCCGAACTAGAGCCCTTTGCAGTGCCCCCTCAGGGAAACTTGAGGTCTGGTTTTAGTTGTACGGATTTCTCATCCGGTGTTGCCCTGAGAACGAGATATGTGCAGCTCCTATCGGGATTGTCGGCGCATCGGGCGGTCTTGCTGGTCTTGTTTTACCATTGTCAAAATGTCTTGTAAACCGGGATTCCGAGACTGATCGGGTCTTCCTGGGAGAAGGTATATCCTTCGTTGATCGCGAGAGCTTATCATGGGCTAAGTTGGGACACCCCTGCAGGGTATAAACTTTCGTGAGCCATGCGCGGTTATGTGGCAGATGGGAATTTATTAATATCCGGTTGTAGATAACTTGACACCAGATTTGAATTAAAATGCATCAGCTGTGTGTGTAGCCGTGATGGTCTCTTCTCGGCGGTGTCCGGGAAGTGAACATGGTTTTGGGTTATGTTTGACGTAAGTAGGAGTTCAAGATCACTTCTTGATCATTGCTAGCTTCATGACCGTTCCTGTGCTTCTCTTCTCGCTCTTATTTGCGTATGTTAGCCACCATACTTGCTTAGCCGCTGCAGCAACCTCACCACTTTACCCCTTCCTTTCCCTTTGAGCTTTGCTAGTCTTGATACCCTTGGTAATGGGATTGCTGAGTCCTCGTGGCTCACAGATTACTACAACAATAGTTGGAGGTACAGGTTATGCGATGATCATGACGCGAGAGCGATGTTTGCTTGCTTTGGAGTTCTTCTTCTTCTTCTTCGATCAGGGGATAGGTTCCAGGTCGGCAGCCTGGGCTAGCAGGGTGGATGTCGTTTGAGTTTCTGTTTGTGTTTGATCCGGAGTCGGATGGTGCTCTTATGTAAGATGATGTTGTAGTCATGTGGAATTGTATGCCTCTTGTATGTATCCCCATCTATTATGTAATGTTGATGTAATGATATCCACCTTGCAAAAGCGTTTCAATATGCGGGTCTATCCTTGGTGGGACCTTCGAGTTCCTTTTGGATAGGGTCGCATATTGGGCGTGACAAGTTGGTATCAGAGCCTCGACCGACCATAGGAGCCCCCTTGTTTGATTGTGTAGTTTGGCCGTCGTCGAGTCTAGAAGAAACTATTTTCGGAGTCTAGTTATATCGGCGAGTAGGAATTCTTTTTACTCCTCAGCCCCTTCGTCGCTCTGGTGAGGAATCTTGACGTAGGTGTTTTGAATTACTCCTCTTCCCCTTCAAATTTTTCTTTAGGATCACGTGGTTAGTTTTGTGAGTTGTCCATCCTCTTTTGTCGGGTGCATCTCTCGTCAAGTCGACTCGAACCTCTTTCTTTCACGAGATCAATCCTTAGTTCTTCCTCCGACGTCGTTGTTTTTCCCTGTCCGAAGTTTTCTTTGTTTTTCCCACCCGCCCTCCCGCCTTCTTCTTGGAACTGGAGTCCGTAATCAAGTATCCACCCTACTCGTGCGAAGCTTTTGCATTCTTTCAACCGGTGTTTTCATTGGCTTTCCCCTTCCAAGTTGCCTTTGTTTTTCCCGCCCTCCCACCCTCTTCTTCCCGGAGCTTGATTCTCTTTCGAGCATCAATTTCATTGTACGGAGCCTCTTCAGTCTTCCCTCAATTATCTCAACCGATGAATTCTCTTTTGTTTGACATTCTTCATCTCTTTTTCTTTTCCGGTGGACTCAATTCAAGTTTTTTTCGGTGTTGATCATATTCTTTTCCTCGGCTCAACTGTTTTCCTTGCTCGTTCGCCTCTCGCCAGTTTATCTTTTCGGAGTGCTCAAGACATCTCAGGAGATTCATCTGTGTTCCAATTAATTCGAGGTTGTCACCTCATTCAAATATTTCAATTGTTTCGGTGCATCATCTACCTCTTCAACAATCCTTTTCAATGGTGTTTTCCTCTTTAGTGGGCCCTAACCCAGAGGTCTTTTCCCAGGATCTTACCTGACTCTTCTAATTCCCCCGGAGTTATTCTCAATTCTTTTCAAGTGTGATGTAAGAATGAATTTCATCAGTCACATGCCTTTTCCAAGATCGATTTCAAATCATTTCATTGTTGGCTCAACCTCTTTGTTTTTTTCATTCTCCCGGAGTATCTCAGTAATTTTGGTGGTCTTTTCCGTCGTCATTTGAAGACCGAAGAAGAGTTTTTCCTCTAAATCTTTCCCGTTCTCTCGAAGTTTCGTGGTTTTAGCTTCATGTTATCCTCTCGAATTATTCCATTTGTTAGTTATTCTTTTCATCCATCCGGAGTATTTCAGGAGTTGTTTTGCCGTCTCGATCATCCGGAGGCCATCTTTTCAGAATATTGCTTCATTCCAAGTTTTCAGATTCATTCCCCAATTATTCTATATCCGTGCCCCTTCGTTCATCTCAATATTCTTCCGGTGCTTCGTTCAAGTATTCTTCAATCAGTTCACGATCTCTTTGTTCTCATGTCTCTAAATTCCCTCAAGTATCTTCGTGCTTGCTCTAATTCTTCCCGGCGATTCTTTCTCTTTTCTTCGTTCATTTTCATTTCTAACGGTGATTCGTTCAACATTCCTATTCCTTGTCGGCATATCAATTAATTCATTCTTTCCAAATCCTACTGGTGGTTCATGAAGACTTTCTCAAGTTTTGTGCTATACCCCCCCTTAATCCTTTTCAACAAGAATAAGTAGTATGAAAAATCCATTAGTTGTCGTCAATTTAATTTGATGAAGGATAAGCATACAATAAATCTTATTCTTATTTCATCCAAGTGGGTAATCCCTTCCTTCGGAGTTTGTTCCTGATGGATAAATTCTAGTTCCAAGTGTTTTCATCTTTTCTTTTCCGGAGTTTAAATTTTCCTCGGCCATTTCATCGGAACCTCCATCTAAATCATCACAAGGCTTTATCTTGTTCTTTTCAACCTTCGTTTCTTTAATCCTTTTGTTTATCAGAGTTCTTCATGGTGGTTCTTCATGATTTAATTCATTCTTCAAGTGTTCATCAAGGTTCTTTTGGAGGAGCTCAAGAAGCTTTATTTCTTGCGTCTCAAAGTGCATTTAATTATCTGTATTCGTCTGAAATGGAGTTTTGCATTTCTTCGTTCTTCTCATCCTTTCCATCTTTTCTTCTCGTGGTCGGTTATCAGCGCATAAATTTTGAGATGTTATCCATAAGTCCACGACAAGCTTATTCTTTTCGCTTTTGATTGTCTCAACAACTCCGTTTAAACCTTCCTTCTAAAGACGCTTTCAATTTCATTCGTGGCACAAGTTGTCATTTTCTTCTCCGTTCTTTTCATAAAACTCTTTCAATTCTTTTCGGAGGTTTTGTGTCATGTCTTCATCAAGTATCATTCCATCCTCTCAAGCTCGTCTTCTATTCCTCCATGTTTCAGCCGGAGTGCTGCCTAAATCCTTTCAGTCTTATTCGTTTCTTATCTCGTTCTAACCAGAGTGGTTTCATGGTCTATTTGATTCCATGAGTTTTGATCCTCGTTATTCTCGTCGTTCCCCTCTTCTTCTCGAGTGCTCTCGATTCTTTGCTTCTTCTCGTGAGTTCTTGTTTCACCTCATCCTTTTTCCCTTCCGTCTCGGTCCTAAGATCTCGGGACGAGATCTCTTGTTAGTGGAGGAGAGTTGTAACGCCCCGAATTCGATGCGCCAGGTGTCTTCCAGTTATTCGCCGTCGTTGTCATGTCATTTGCTTGCGTGTTGCATATTGCCATGTCATCATGTGCATTTCATTTTGCATACGTTTTCGTTTCTTGCATCCGAGCATTTTTCCTGTTGTCCGTTTTGCAATCCGGCACTCCTATGTCCCCCGGCGCCCCCTTTTGCCTCTTTTCATGTGCGGGTGTTAAACCTTCTCGGAATGGACCGAGGTTTGCCAAGCGGCCTTGGTACACCACCTGTAGGCCGCCTGTCAAGTTTCGTGCCATTTGGAGACCGTTTGATACTCCAACGGTTAACCGGGTAACCGTAAAAGCCCTCTTTGTGTTGCAGCCCAACACCCCTCCAAAGTGGCCCAATAACCCATCCTAACCGCCTTCATGCTCTCGGTCGTTCGATCACGATCGCGTGGCCGAAAACCGCTCCCCATTTGGACTCTCCTAGCTCCCTCTACCTATATAAACACCTCCCCCCTTCAAAATCGCAGTCTAAACCCTAGATCCACCTCCCCTCTCCGCGCCGGACATGTCCGTCCGCGCCGAACGCATCCCCGCCACCGCTCCCGGCTAGTGGCATCGCGCCACCTATCCCGCTGCCGTCCCGCGACCGCGCCGGCCCGTGGAGCCCATCCAGGGCCCGCGCGAGCCCGGTCTCCGCCGCCGCCGGGCCGAGCTCCCGCGCCTTCCACCCCGCGCCGCCCGAGCATCCTCCGCCGCCCGTCTGCCCCACGCCTCC
>NC_041391.1:556858143-556900170 GCF_002162155.2 Triticum dicoccoides | reverse complement strand
GCTGCGCGCGCCGGCCGCCACCTCGCTGGTGCCTCCTCGCCCCGCCGCACCGCGCGCGTCCTCCGGCAGCGCCGCCCGGCCTCTCCCTCGCCTCATCCAACCGGATCCGGCGAGGAGTGCCTCGGATCCGGCCTCCCCTCCACTCCGGCGAGCCCCTCCTCCAGCTCCGGCCGCCGCGCCCCGCATCTCCGGCGAGTTCTCCGGCGTACCTCGGTTCCCATGCCCGATCCAGATCTGAACGAGGTTGACTCCGTTTTTCCCCCAAGTCCTGTTATATTTTTGCATAATGTTGCCATGTTCATCGCATCATAACTCTGCATCCGTAGCTCCGTTTCGTGCATATGATATAACAAAATGTTCATCATGAGATGCTCTTCATTTTGTTCCATTATGCCATGTTTGTTTGAGATCATCTTGATGCCCGAATCATCGTTGCAAGAGTGCTATATGATGTTAACCTGCTGAAACTGTTATAACTTGATGATTTATCATTTTTGTTGCATTTGATGTGTGCATCCTATGAGCTTGATGTCTACATGTGTTTTGTGCTACATCATTCCATCTTCGCAGAGGTGCAATCCATGTATTTTTGTGAGTTGTGTAGTGAGTGAGTCGAGCTCGTGAAGTAGGGTACTTGTTGTTACTGTTTTGCTAAACTGTTTCTGCTATATGTTGGTGCTATGTAAACTTGCTGCTACAAGTCATTTTATGCATAATATGGAGATGTTCACTAAGGATGTTTTGTTATAAATGTAATGCTCCATCCATTCATGCCCCTGGTTGCATTTATAGCCTGTTGTAACTTGTTGCTATCTTGCTCCAAACTTGCTAAATCATGTTGCTGTCAGCCTGTTAACATTAAGTTCAGTTTTGCCATGTGTTTTGCTAGTGATCCATGCACCCTATGAAGTTGATCTTGCCATGCTTAGATTCATAAACATGTATTCTTACTGTTGGTCACCTTGTCATGCCATGTATTTCTCTGTGGTGAGTGGTTCAGGATCACCAACATGTCTACTTATTATTGTTCCTTCCATGTTTGAATCTGGCATATAATTTTCCATGTTTACATGGGTGCCATCATATTTTCTGTGGCCTTTTCGCTCATGGTAAGTAAGGGACTTTTGTTATGTGCAATTAGTACATTCATGCCATGCTTTTGTTTGCCATGTTAAGTTCCTGTAGCATGTTGTTTGATAGCTCTAAACATTGCAACCTGGTGTTATTTCTGCTAAGTCTGAAACTGTTATTATTTTCAATCTTGCCATGTCCTTTTGAGCATGTTCTAGTTGTTTCTGGAGATAGCTCAGTGTTCATGTTTTGTCATGCTTTACTTGTACTTCATACCCATGCCTTTTGTTCTTACGGTGAGATGTTGTAGCATATTGTTTTGATGTTTGCAATATGCCTAGTTGCTGTTTTGGACAGATTGTTGCTATAACTTGTATAGTGCGTATGTGTTGAACCGTTGCTCCGTTTTGAGTGTGCTCTATATGAAACTTGCTTAGTTTTGCATGTAGTTTCATATTATCATGTTGCATCCTTGTTTTGAGATGTTTGCTTAATGTTTGTATGCATTTAACATCAATGCCATGTTTAACTTGCTTTGCTCATATCTTCTAGGCCATAACTCCGAATTAATTGGACTTTATATGTAACTTGACTAGAATTTCGTGTAGATCCTCTTGGTGCTATTTAACTTGCTGTTTATCAACTTCAACTTAATGTTTGTTCAGATCTGGACCAATTTCGAAATTTGCATATGAGGACTTACCGAAATTGTTATATGTTTTTTCCGACCTCATTTAAACTTGCCTTGATGTGTTGCTCTTGTTTGCATCATCTCTTGCCATGAGTAGCCTCATCTAGCTTTTTCATGCATCATGCTTGGTTGTGCATCATGTCTTGTCTATGTGTCGTGTGTTTACCATGGTGTGTGCTTCTTCTCGATAGTTCCTGTTTCGTTGCGACCGTGAGGATTCGTTCGTCTACGCTTGGTTCGGCTTCATCCGTTCGTCTTCTTCATGGACTCCTTCTTCTTCCTAGCGGGATTCAGTCAAGATGACCGCTACCCTGGATCTCACTACTATCATTGCTACTCTAGTTGCTTCATTCTTTTGCTTTGCTGCGCTACCTATCTTTTTCTCTTCAAGCCTCCCAATTTGCCATGTCAGCCTCTAACCTTTTTCACCCTTCCTAGCAAACCTTTGCTTGGCTATGTTACCGCTTTTGCTCAGCCCCTCTTATAGCATTGTTAGTTGCAGGTGAAGTTGAAGATTGCTCCTTGGTGGACATGATTATGTTGGGATATCACAATATCTCTTATATTATTAATTCATCTATATACTTGGTAAAGGGTGGAAGGCTCGGCCTTAAGCCTGGTGTTTTGTTCCACTCTTGCCGCCCTAGTTTCCGTCATATTGGTATTATGTTCCCGGATTTTGCGTTCCTAACGCGGTTGGGTGATTTATGGGACCCCCTTGATAGTTCGCTTTGAATAAAACTCCTCCAGCAAGGCCCAACCTTGGTTTTACCATTTGCCTCACCACCACCTACTTTTCCCTTGGGAGTCGCTCTCTCGAGGGTCATCTTTATTTTAGCCCCCCTGGGCCAGTGCTTCTCTAAGTGCTGGTCCGAACTAGAGCCCTTTGCAATGCCCCCTCAGGGAAACTTGAGGTCTGGTTTTAGTTGTACGGATTGCTCATCCGGTGTTGCCCTGAGAACGAGATATGTGCAGCTCCTATCGGGATTGTCGGTGCATCGGGCGATCTTGCTGGTCTTGTTTTACCATTGTCAAAATGTCTTGTAAACCGGGATTCCGAGACTGATCGGGTCTTCCTGGGAGAAGGTATATCCTTTGTTGATCGCGAGAGCTTATCATGGGCTAAGTTGGGACACCCCTGCAGGGTATAATCTTTCGAGAGCCGTGCCCGCGGTTATGTGGCAGATGGGAATTTGTTAATATCCGGTTGTCGATAACTTGCACCAGATTCGAATTAAAAGCATCAACTATGTGTGTAGCCGTGATGGTCTCTTCTCGGCGGTGTCCAGGAAGTGAACACGGTTTTGGGTTATGTTTGATGTAAGTAGGAGTTCAGGATCACTTCTTGATCATTGCTAGCTTCACGACCGTTCCTTTGCTTCTCTTCTCGCTCTTATTTGTGTATGTTAGCGACCATACTTGCTTAGCCGCTGTTGCAACCTCACCACTTTACCCCTTCCTTTCCCTTTAAGCCTTGCTAGGCTTGATACCCATGGTAATGGGATTGCTGAGTCCTCGTAGCTCACAGATCACTACAACAACAGTTGCAGGTACAGGTTATGCGATGATCATGACGCAAGAGCGATGTTTGCTTATTTTGGAGTTCTTCTTCTGCTTCTTCTTCGATTAGGGGATAGGTTCCAGGTCGGCAGCCTGAGCTAGCAGGGTGGATGTCATTTGAGTTTCTGTTTGTGTTTCATCCGTAGTCGGATGGTGCTCTTATGTAAGATGATGTTGTATTCGTGTGGCATTGTATGCCTCTTGTATGTATCCCCATCTATTATGTAATGTTGATGTAATGATATCCACCTTGCAAAAGTGTTTCAATATGCGGGTCTATCCTTGGTGGGACCTTCGAGTTCCTTTTGGATAGGGTCGCATATTGGGCGTGACACCCCCCTACCTGGCGCGCCAAATGTCGGATTTCGGGTTCCACAAACCCTTGAGAGGTTCGAACTCTAGGGTGCGTGCGTAGATGTCAACCTACCCAGCCTGCCTACTCGCGATCCTCACAGCCTAGCATGTCGAGCTCAAAGGAACAGAGAGACACAACAGTTTATCCTAGTTCGGGCTACCTTGCGGTGTAATACCCTACTCCAGCTTTGTGGTGGATTGCCTCGAGGGGCTGAGGATGAACTTGTTGGATTCTATGGTAGGGTGTGTCGACTGCAAATTAAAATTTCCTACGCGTAGAACAACCAAGAACATGCAACAGGAGATGGATCACAGATCATTACCACTAGATGCGCAGTGCCGTGCAGCGGAAGTACAGTTGAGGCAACGCGTTCCCAGAGTCGCCTCCTCCTTTCCGGTCTCCAACATAGCCGATCGGATCCTGCGAACAGGTTCACTAGAGCGGCGCAAGTGCGCCGCCTCTAATGTTTCCGCACGTGCAAGAGCAACGTCGTGCGGTGGACTGCTAGGTCCGATCACACAACCGGCGGTGAGTGGAGGTGGCTATTCGCAACACATGCAAACCCTAGTGATAGCACCAAAGCGATCAACTGAATAAGTGTGCGACACCTCCACTATTTATAGGCATCCATCGCGGGCTCAACACTTGGGCCTTGCATGGATCCTAATGCCCAAAGTCTACTCGGTCGCATTCCAAGTCCAGCTCGGATCACATCCGACCAATGTCCTCCAAACTGATCTCGTAGGTTCCTTCCCTTTACGGTTTGGATCACCTCCGACCTGCACGGTTGGTAGCGGCCTCTAGCAAAGCATGCAGACCACCAAGTCGGCTTAGGTTCAAGTCGGCTTGGTCACAGTTCAGATCACCTTTGACCTGCACGGTTGGTCGCGTCCTCTAGCAAAGCGTGCCGACCACCAAGCAGACTATGAAGCTGGTTAGGCGAACCTATACAATGTATCACACTTCTACTCCCTTTGGCTCACGATATATGTTGTCAGGCTCAAGGCGAGAATGTCATCCTTGTGCTAGCCCGACCTCTTTCTCGTTCCAGTGATACCGATCACAAATTGGGTTATCTCATAATCCTTGTCGCATGGCCATGCTTATCCTGGTCGAAGCACACGAGGGGCCCAAAGTATATCTCTCCTTATCGGAGGGGCAAATCCCATCTTGCTCGACCATGTCTCACAGCATGAGACATGACAAACCCGAAACCTACCTTTGTAACTACCCAGTTACGGAGTAGCATTTGGTCGGCCCAAAGCAAGTCTGTCACCATCCCGAGTACATGCGTCAGCTCGGGTCTTAGGACATAGAACGTATGTTGTAGTAGAGACTCACAGATGACATATCGCTGCGTCTCATAGTTGGGTCTGTCCGAATCGGACCTTATCTCGACTCGGATCCGACTACGTCGAACCCGACCAGACTTTTCCAAGTCCATATTAGCCTGTTAGAATCCAATGATCCATGGCTAGCGAGACCAAGCCATCGACCGTCTCATATGCTAGTCTAGTTGTCTGCACGTCCACACAACCCTTTCAACTAGGAGGCAAGAGCACTAGAGACCCACAACCTTGCATTGGATGTGATGGTTTAGTCCACAAACTTGTAAAAGGTGATTAACTCATCCACAAACTTGCAAACCATGTGACGGTTTAGTCAGCAGCCAATCAGAACCGGCCAATTGGCGCCTAGCTGGCTGCTGCGTGGCACACCTGGTCGGACTGGGCCTTTTGCAGAAAACCCCTCAACATTTCTGGAAATCAGGCCCACGGTCCCTGCTTCACTTGTCTTCTTTATCCCTGTCCAAATCCCTAGATCTCTCCTATTTTCCCCTTTCCCCATCCAAATCCCGACGGTGAGAGAATGAGAGCGTCCGGTGGCGGCGGCGGCGAGAAGCAGAGCGGTGGCTTACGATCCCATGGAGTAGGCGTCGACGCCGACGGGTTCCTGGGCGGCGGCGGGCCTGGAGAACCTATCACCAGGGTCACTGCAGTTCTTGACTTCCGTGGCAAGAAGGTAAGTATAGAAATCCCAGGAATAATGAGCTGCTGTGGGTGACTTAGTACAAGGCAGAGCAATGGCTCATCATTTTTCAGGAGTTCTTGACTTGAATTGCTTATCATTTTTTCAGGAGTGGGCTGGGGAAAGAGATGGCAGAGCAATGAAGTTGGAGGCCAGGATTAAGGATCTAGCAATGAAGAATATGGAGTTGGAGGCCAGGATTAATGTACTTGGAGCAGAAACTAAAAGAAATGAGAAAGAAAAGAGAGCAATTGTCAAGATGCAGAAGCAAAGAGAGCAATTTAGGGATAAGATTTTTTGTTTTCGAGCTCTTCTGTATGTTGGCCTATTTGCCATTCTGCTAGCTGTCATTGTTAGCAAGTAGGGTGTTTTTAGTGTGAGACATGTCGATGTAGTACTGATGAAAGAAGTTCAGAAATGTTGATGTAGTACTGACCAAATAAAGAAATGATGAACTGAAATTGTTTTTCAGAGCACTGCAATTGTGCACATTGTGATGATGATGAAATTGTTTTGCCTCATGAAGAAATGATGATGAAATTGTTTTTCAGAGAAGTGGAAGTGTGCATTGTGCCAAAAGTCAGATAGTTGCAGCAAAATTCAGATAATGCATGCAAATTTCAGTTAACTTAACTGCAAGCAAAATTCAGATCAAGCAAATTTCATTTAACTTAACAGTGCAAATTTCAGTTAAGTTAAATTCAGACCATTGTATTTGGAAGGGGCCCAGGTATCTTCAGGTATATGGAATATTGGCATATTTGGCAGAAAGTGAGCACTTGATACATTCTATTTTTGGATGTGTGCACATGGGCACAACATGGGCAGAATGCGACACACAGAGCAACACAATATTTGGCAACACTGTAACATAGGCAACATAGGCAACATAGCAGTTCAATAGCAGCAGCTCAAAATAGATAACAGTTCAACAACATCTTCAGTTCAACATAGGTAACTTATATGCCAATATATAATCAACATACCTAACTACTCCCTTCTTCTTCTTCTTCTTCAGCTGCGGCTTCTTCAGCTGCTTCTTCTTCTACTCGAATAGCTGCAGACATCTTCACTGTTTCTTCATCTGTTGCAGGCGGATGGAGTGGCGCACTGGCTCCTTCTTCACTGCCCCCTTCTTCTTTTGCTCTGGATCTGGGTCCTTATCCTCTACTTCTTCTTCGACCTTCACGTCTTCTGGCAGGAGCTCGACGTCCGGCAGGAGCTCGACGTCGATGGGCATGTTTCTGCCACCCTCAATGTCGACCCGCACAACAAAAACAACGTCGTCAGAGTCGTCGTCAGAGATGGCAACAACCTCTGTCAGGTTGTCATCGGAGTCGTCGTCCGCAGGGTCGACTGGAACAGGCAGCGCGAGCACGACGCAGACGACGTCCGCAGGGTCGTCGTCAAGGGGGACCGGGGCCAGAGAGATGGTGGAGCAGTACATCCACCACCTAGCTCTCTGGTACGGATCCACGCTGAGCGTGGCCTCCCGCATTGCCCAGACGAGGAAGGACAGCAGCGGCACCTTGAGGCCTTTGGGGAAGGCACGCGCGTTCTCCTCGTCCGTCAGCACCTTGGCCAACCCGCGCGCATGATGGAGCATGAGCTGTGCGCTCGGCAACTAGGTGCATACCTCTCTGATCTGCGCGCGAAACGACTGGTCATTGCCGGCAAGATCCTCAAGTGATCTCTTCTAACCCGCGTTGTTCGCAATGGTGGCGGTGGGCGGCGGTGGCCGGCGGTGGTGAGTGGAGTGGGGAGTGGAGGCGCCGCGATCGATGAGTGGAGTGGTGGGTGGGTGGGTGGGGGCGGCGGTTTTATTGGTGTGGTGGGTGGGAACGCGAACCGTCCAGACGAAGTGGGTGGGGAGTGGGCGAGTGGGAGTTAGCCTCTCTGTTATCAGTACAAGATACTTCCTCTGCCCCTCCCTAACAAGTTCCTACTCATACCGCACTGGCATTGCACTCTACTTCTATAACGACAGGTCGTGGGTTCGAGATCCAGGCCAAACATTTTTTTTGTTTTTTTAATTTTGGGTACAAATTCAGTTAGTTCATTTAGTTCAGTTAGTTCAGTTAGTTCATTTAGTTCAGTTAGTTCATTTAGTTCAGTTAGTTCAGTTAGTTCATTTAGTTCTTTAGTACAATTCAACTGGTGGAAATTTAGTTAGTTCAGTAAAATTCAGTTAGTTCAATAAAATGGTGCAAATGCCCATCAACTCATAGCAAAATTCAGCTGGTGCAAATACCCATCAACTCATAGCAAAATTCAGTAAAATGGTTCTAACTGAATACAAGATGCCTCAGGTGCAAAATTCAGCAAAATCAACAAGTTACAAGTTTATGACTCTAAAAAGATCACCCATGAACTAATACCAAGATACAGTTCATCACTGAAGTTGCAACAACAAATGTAAAATGACACAATTCATGCATCAGGTGTTGTATTCATATCTGGAATCACCATAGGTCTGTCATCTCCACACAACAACCATAAGAAGCCCCTCCCTGCACCTGAAGTTGTGCCAGCTTCACCTGAAGATGTTCCTGCAACTGAAGTTGCTGCATTTCTTCCTCTGCCCCTCCCTACACTTGAAGATCCTCCAGCTGCAGCATTTCTTCCTCTGCCCCTCCCTGGACCTGCAGTTGTGCCAGCTGCTGCATTTTTTCCTCTGCCCCTCCCTGTACCTGAAGATGTGCCAGTTGCTGCATTTCTTCCTCTGCCCCTCCGTGTACCTGAAGATGTCCCAGGTGCATTTCTTCCTCTGCCCCTCCCTGCACCTGCAGTTGTGCCAGCTGTTGCATTTTCCCTTTTTCCTCTGCTAGCAGGTTGTGAGCCTTCTCCTCTTTCAGTTCTCCCAATGTTCATCTGTGTTGTGACTGTTGGTTGTGGAATTGCAGCAGCAGCAGCTGCAACAAATGCTGATTGTTCTAGTAGGGGGCCATAGAACCTTTGTGGAGCCCGGTGAGATCTCTCCCTCCTGGCCATGCTTGAAAGCATGCTGTGTGGCAACTGGCTTGGATCCATGCCAGGGTTTGCCAAGTGAGGAAAAATGTTCTGCACAACAAAGTGAGATGAGTTATGAGATGAGCAAAGAAGTTCAGAAAGATTAATGTAAAATGCAAAGAAGTTCAGAAAGATTAATGTAGTGGAACAAAGTGATGTACTTGTACAAATGTTGGATCATCATAGTCCTCATCTTCTATTGCATCTCTAGGTCCCATTTGAGCTTCCTGGTACTTGTAGTGCCCCTTCCTATTGTGATCAGGTCCGCCACATATGGAGCAGTGCATTGTCACTCCATTTTTGTTTAGCACTCTAACACCACCTTTCATCTTTTCCTCTGGTGTCTTTTTCCTATTTTTGGGCCTTCCTAGTTGTTTAGTGAAGATAGGTGGATACACTTTATCCCCATCCATCTTCTCCCACATTTCAGGGTCTCTAAGAGGCATCAGATTGTATCCATAGGCTTTCAAATAGGTTTGGACAAAGTAGCACTCATGGACCATTTCCTCTGGATCAATCCTCTCCTCTCTCATACATGCAACTCCATGACTATAGGGTATTCCTGACAGCTTCCATCTACCACAGTCACACCTGAACAAGGCAAGGTCCACATTATAGCTGTTAGGACCTGACTGTACCTTGAACAGTTCCTGTCCAGCACCAGCAACATGACAGTTAGCTGCATATTCAATACTTTTTTCAAGCTTTTTGAGAATCTTGGGACAGATTCTATGTCATGTCCATTTTTCAATTGCTTCTCTTTGTTTTCTCTGCATTCTGTGCATAAGCTTGTAGAAAATATTTTCTAACATTGATAGCACTGCCATTTCCCTAGCATCCAAGATGTAACTGTTGAAAACTTCAGAATTGTTGTTCAAAACTATGTCACATTTAGGAAACTCACTAAAGAATGCTTTCACCCATGTCTTTGGATTCAATCTCTGAGTCCAATTAAAAGCTGCAGCACCATGTTCATCCATCTTCTCACAATTTCCTCTCCACTTCTGCTTGTTAGTAGATCTTGCTATGGCCCATAAGTCTTGTTTCAGCACTTCTCCTTTGTGCTTCTCATGGAAGCTTTGATAAATGTGCCTCACACAAAACCTGTGTTCTGCATCTGGCCACACTTTTATCACTGCATTTATTAATCCCTTTTGCTTGTCACTCATGATTGTGAAAAGTGAAGTGTTTATGAGATTAAGACCATCTCTAAGAGTGGTCAAAAACCATTCCCAAGCACTAGTACACTCAACTTCAACCCAACCCATTGCCAGAGGGAATATGCAGTCATTAGGATCTATGCCAACAGCAGTCAGCAACACCCCTTTGTACTTTGTCTTCATATGACACCCATCAACAAATATAATAGGCCTGCATCCCTGAAGCCAACCTCTTTTGCAAGCATCATAAGACCAATACACTGATTTCAAACATTTTCTGCCCATTGGGTACTGTTCATTTGTCACAACATGAGTGGACAGCAAAAATGTGGAGCCAGGGTTACATGTCCTCAGTTCCTGACCATAGTCCCAGAACTTACTAAACTGTTCATCCTCATCCCCATGAATTATCTTCAGAGCTTGTTTCCTAGCCCTAGCTAACTTCCATCTGTTGACAGTAATGTGAAGCTCCTTTGTAACCTTCCTTGAAAATATGCCAAGCCCCATCTTTTGGTCATCCCTGAATTCATCAATGAAAAATTTTGTAAGGAAATTGGCTGTCAGTGCTTTCAACTCCCATGCCTTCTGACACTTGTGGACTGTTGCATAAACCTTTATCACAAAGCCTCCTGTCCTATTGTCCAATCCAGCTTTAAGAAGCCATGGACAACCAGGCTTGCACACTGCCTCCAATCTGGTTTTTTCATTCTTTACCTTCTTGATCTCAACTCTATTCCTTATTGAATATGCATTCAGAGCTTGTCTCAGTTGCTTGACATCTACAAAGACCATGCCTACTGTGAATATAGGAGAGTCCATGTCCACCTTTGCATTGAAAGCACTGAACTTGTATTTCAAGTTATCTTCTTCTTCTCTTGACAAATCAAGGTCCTCATCCTCAAGTACATATTCAGGGTCATCATCTATATCTTCTGGTTCCTCTTCATCCACACAAAAATCAATGTACTCATCAAAGAGATCATCATCTCCCTCATCAATGCTGAAGTCACTATCACTAAAGTCTGAATCTGTCAATTCTCCTACTGTCTCTGCTTGCTCTGAAACTGCAATTTGCAAGTTTGCACTTGATGTCTCTGCTGCTTGAACTGAAACTTCGATGTGCTAACTTCCACTAGCTTCTTGCTCAGAGAGAATAATTTCAACCGATGATCTGTACACTGAGCTGGGCATTGTATATATGACATCATGCCTGCATATCTGAATAAAGTCTGAATGGTCAATCAATATCTCCAGCACCTTATGGACTGCACTTGCTGTGATCATGTACTGGACATCAACATCTCCTCTAATTGGCACCAGCCCTTCGGACAATAGGCACCCAGGCCTACACCAATAGATGTGGTGCTCCCACACAGGATAGCTCAACCATTGCATATGCTTCTCAATAAATGAATATGAGAAATTAGCAGCAAAGCAATAATCCAGAATCTCCACACTAGCACTTGCATACTCCAGGTTGCTACTTGGTCCACAAAAAATGCCATTATGCTCAATCTGCAAAGTGAAGAATGTAGATTCCAAAGCCATGCCCATTGCTTCATCACACACTGCACAACAAATTCAGAGCATGATCAGCAATATTCAGACAATGAAAATAGTCAGCAGTGTCAACATTATTCAGACATTCAGAGCAGTACAATATCCAGAATAGTAACATCAACTACCCAAAATCACACATTTTCATTTAGCTCTGCCTAAAAACCACACATTTTCATATATCCTACCCCAAAACCCCAACTTTATGGCCCAAAACCCCAACTTTATTGCCAAAAACCCCAACTTTATGTCCCAAAACCCCAACTGTATGGCACAATCTTCAGAATCAACATGTTCACGATCAACTTCAACATTGCAACCAGTAAAGGCTTAAATCCACATATTTCCTAGCAAAATAACTGAACTTCATGACAGAAAACATCAACTTTAGAGCCCTAAACCCCTACTTTCCTCTGCTCCAACAACATAAACCCTAGCAACCGAACCGAACCGAACCTCCAATCCCACTCTGCAGCAAAGTTCTAATCTACCCCGGCGACCAACCCCGGCGAGTAACGGTGCCGATCAACCCCGGCGACCAACCACGGCGAGAGCCAAAAAAGCAAACGGAAAGCAGAGGTGAAGGAGGGCGGGCCTTACCGTAATCCGACAGAAATGCGCCCGATTCGCGGACAAGGCCGACGGATTCTGGTGGCTCCATGGCCGCCGCGATGGCCGGTGACGTTGCTGCCGTCGCTGGCGTCAGGGGAACGGACGCCGTCGCCACTCCCCGCGGCTCCCGTAACTGAGGCGAAGTGATTTCCCGACCAGGTGAGAGGGGCCGCAATATTAAATAGCCAAGAGAGGGCCAGACAGGGACCGCGGGCGTGATTTCCAGAAACGTTGAGGGGTTTTCTGCAAAAGAGCCGATCCGACCAGGTGTGCCACGCAGTAGCCAGCTGGCGCCAATTGGCCGTCTCTGATTGGTTGTGGACTAAACCATCACATAGTTTGCAAGTTTGTGGATGAGTTAATCACCTTTTGCAAGTTTGTGGACTAAACCATCACATCCAATGCAAGTTTGTGGGTCTCTTGTGCTCTTGCCTCTTCAACTAGGGACCTTTTAGGATAGTCATCATACAATGCATAGTCCCACTAACAAGTCACGTACTTGCTAATACACATCATTGATAATGTCCAAGGACTTATCTTTATTCATAAACGCATAGGAAATATCATCATACATTATTGCCTCTAGGGCATATCTCCAACAGTCTCCCACTTGCACAAGAGTCAATCAAATAGACATCGAATGCCCATAGCTCTAACGTGCCCTTCATGCTTGGGTTGTGGAAGCGGCTTATGTTGGGTAACGTAGTAATTTCAAAAAATTTCCTACGCACACGCAAGATCATGGTGATGGCATAGCAACGAGAGGGGAGAGTGTTCGTCCACGTAACCTCGTAGACCGTAAGCGGAAGCGTTATGACATAGCGGTTGATGTAGTCGTACGTCTTCACGATCCGACCGATCCAAGCACCGAACGTACGGCACCTCCGAGTTCAGCACACGTTCAGCTCGATGACGATCCTCGGGCTCCGATCCAGCAAAGCATCGGGGATGAGTTACGTCAGCACGACGGCGTGGTGACGATGATGATGTTCTACCGGTGCAGGGCTTCGCCTAAACTCCGCGACGATATGACCGAGGTGGAATATGGTGGAGGGGGGCACCGCACACGGCTAAGGAATGATCCGTAGATCAACTTGTGTGTCTATGGGGTGCCCCCCTGCCCCCGTATATAAAGGAGGGAGGGGGGAGGCCGGCCGGCCCCTTGGGCGCGCCAAGGGAGGAGGAATCCTCATCCTAGTAGGAGTAGGACTCCTCCTTTCCTACTCCTACTAGGAGGGGGAAGGAAGGGGGAGAGGGGGAAGCAAAGAGGGGGGGCGCCGCCCCCCTCCTAGTCCAATTCGGACCAGAGGGTGGAGGGTGCGCGCGGCCCATGCTGGCCGCCCCTCTCTCCTTTCCCCTAAGGCCCATAAGGCCCAATACTCTCTCGGGGGGTTCCGGTAACCCCCTCGGCACTCCGGTTTTCTCCAAAATCACCCGGAACACTTCCGGTGTCCGAATATAGTCGTCCAATATATCAATCTTTATCTGTCGACCATTTCGAGACTCCTCGTCATGTCCGTGATCACATCCGGGACTCTGAACAAACTTCGGTACATCAAAACTTATAAACTCATAATAAAACTGTCATCGTAATGTTAAGCGTGCGGACCCTACGGGTTCAAGAACTATGTAGACATGACCTAGAACCATTCTCGGTCAATAACCAATAGCGGGACCTTGATGCCCATATTGGTTGCTACATATTCTACGAAGATCTTTATCGGTCAAACCGCATAACAACATACGTTGTTCTCTTTGTCATTGGTATGTTACTTGCCCAAGATTTGATCGTCGGTATCCAATACCTAGTTCAATCTCATTACCAGCAAGTCTCTTTACTCGTTCTGTAACACATCATCTTATAACTAACTCATTAGTTACAATGCTTGCAAGGCTTAGGTGATGAGTACTACCGAGAGGGCCCAGAGATACCTCTCCGACAATCGGAGTGACAAAACCTAATCTCGAATTATGCCAACCCAACATGTACCTTCAGAAACACCTGTAGAGCACCTTTATAATCACCCAGTTACGTTGTGATGTTTGGTAGCACACAAAGTGTTCTTCCGGTAAACGGGAGTTGCACAATCTCATAATTGCAGGAACTTTGTATAAGTCATGAAGAAAGCAATAGCAATATACTAAACGTTCAAGTGCTAGGCTAACGGAATGGGTCATGTCAATCACATCATTATCCTAATGATGTGATCCCATTAATCAAATGACAACACATGTCTATGGTTAGGAAACATAACCATCTTTGATTAATGAGCTAGTCAAGTAGAGGCATACTAGTGACTTTATGTTTTTCTATGTATTCACACATGTATCATGTTTCCGGTTAATACAATTCTAGCATGAATAATAAACATTTATCATGATATGAGGAAATAAATAATAACTTTATTATTGCCTCTAGGGCATATTTCCTTCAGTCTCCCACTTGCACTAGAGTCAATAATCTAGATTACATAGTAATGATTCTAACACCCATGGAGTCTTGGTGCTGATCATGTTTTGCTCGTGAGAGAGGCTTAGTCAACGGGTCTGCAACATTCAGATCCATATGTATCTTGCAAATCTCTATGTCTCCCACTTGGACTTGGTCCCGAATGGAATTGAAGCGTCTCTTGATGTGCTTGGTCCTCTTGTGAAATCTGGATTCCTTTGCCAAGGCAATTGCACCAGTATTGTCACAGAAGATCATCATTGGTCCTGATGCACTAGGTATGACACCTAGATCGGAAATGAACTCCTTCATCCAGACTCCTTCATTTGCTGCTTCTGAAGCAGCTATGTACTCCGCTTCACATGTAGATCCTGCTACGACGCTTTGTTTAGAACTGCACCAACTTACAGCTCCACCGTTTAATAAAAACACGTATCCGGTTTGCCATTTAGAATCGTCCGGATCAGTGTCAAAGCTTGCATCGACGTAACCATTTATGACTAGCTCTTTGTCACCTCCATATACGAGAAACATATCCTTAGTCCTTTTCAGGTATTTTAGGATGTTCTTGACCGCTGTCCAGTGATCCACTCCTGGATTACTTTGGTACCTTCCTGCCAAGCTTATTGCTAAGCATACGTCAGGTCTGGTACACAGCATTGCATACATGATAGAGCCTATGGCTGAAGCATAGGGAACATTTTTCATTTTCTCTCTATCTTCTGATGTGGTCAGGCATTGAGTTTGACTCAACTTCACACCTTGTAGCACAGGCAAGAATCCTTTCTTTGCCTGATCCATTTTGAACTTTTTCAAAATTTTGTCAAGGTATGTGCTTTGGGAAAGTCCTATTAAGCGTCTTGATCTATCTCTATAGATCTTGATGCCCAATATGTAAGCAGCTTCACCAAGGTCTTTCATTGAAAAACTTTTATTCAAGTATCCTTTTATGCTATCCAGAAATTCTATATCATTTCCAATTAATAATATGTCATCTACATATAAAATTAGAAATGCTACAGAGCTCCCACTCACTTTCTTGTAAATACAGGCTTCTCCAAAAGTCTGTATAAAACCATATGCTTTGATCACACTATCAAAGCGTTTATTCCAACTCCGAGATGCTTGCACCAGTCCATAAATGGAACGCTGGAGCTTGCACACTTTGTCAGCACCTTTTGGATCAACAAAACCTTCCGTCTGCATCATATACAACTCTTCTTCTAGAAATCCATTCAAGAATGCAGTCTTGACATCCATTTGCCAAATTTCATAATCATGAAATGCAGCAATAGCTAACATGATTCGGACGGACTTAAGCATCGCTACGGGTGAGAAAGTCTCATCGTAGTCAACCCCTTGAACTTGTCGAAAACCTTTTGCAACAAGTCGAGCTTTATAGACAGTTATATTACCATCAGCGTCAGTCTTCTTCTTAAAGATCCATTTATTCTCAATGGCTTGCCGATCATCGGGCAAGTCAACCAATGTCCATACTTTGTTTTCATACATGGATCCCATCTCAGATTTCATGGCTTCTAGCCATTTTGCGGAATCCGGGCTCATCATCGCTTCCTCATAGTTCGTAGGTTCATCATGGTCAAGTAACATGACTTCCAGAATAGGATTACCGTACCACTCTGGTGCGGATCTTACTCTGGTAGACCTACGAGGTTCAGTAGAAACTTGATCTGAAGTTTCATGATCATTATCATTAGCTTCCTCACTAATTGGTGTAGTTGTCACAGGAACCGGTTCTCGTGATGAACTACTTTCCAATAAGGGAGTAGATACAGTTATCTCATCAAGTTCTACTTTCCTCCCACTCACTTCTTTCGAGAGAAACTCCTTCTCTAGAAAGGATCCATTCTTAGCAACGAATGTCTTGCCTTCGGATCTCTGATAGAAGGTGTACCCAACAGTCACTTTTGGGTATCCTATGAAGACACATTTCTCCGATTTAGGTTCGAGCTTATCTGGTTGAAGTTTCTTCACATAAGCATCGCAGCCCCAAACTTTAAGAAATGACAACTTTGGTTTCTTGCCAAACCACAGTTCATAAGGCATCGTCTCAACGGATTTTGATGGTGCCCTATTTAACGTGAATGCGGCCGTCTCTAAAGCATAACCCCAAAATGATAGCGGTAAATCAGTAAGAGACATCATAGATCGCACCATATCAAGTAAAGTACGATTACGACATTCGGACACACCATTTCATTGTGGTGTTCCAGGTGGCGTGAGTTGCGAAACTATTCCACATTGTTTCAAGTGTAGGCCAAACTCATAACTCAAATACTCTCCTCCACAATCAGATCGTAGAAACTTTATTTTCTTGTTACAATGATTTTCCACTTCACTCTGAAATTCTTTGAACTTTTCAAATGTTTCAGACTTGTGTTTCATCAAGTAGATATACCCATATCTGCTCAAATCATCTGTGAAGGTGAGAAAATAACGATACCCGTCGCGAGCCTCAACATTCATTGGGCCACAAACATCAGTATGTATGATTTCCAACAAATCAGTTGCTCGCTCCATAGTTCCGGAGAACGGCGTTTTAGTCATCTTGCCCATAAGGCACGGTTCGCAAGTACCACGTGATTCATAATCAAGTGATTCCAAAAGTCCATCAGTATGGAGTTTCTTCATGCGCTTTACACTGATATGACCCAAACGGCAGTGGCACAAATAAGTTGCACTATCATTATTAACTCTGCATCTTTTGGTTTCAACACGATGAATATGTGTATCACTACTATCGAGATTAATAAAAATAGACCACTCTTCAAGGGTGCATGACCATAAAACATATTACTCATATAAATAGAACAACCATTATTCTCTGATTTAAATGAATAACCGTCTCGCATCAAACAAGATCCAGATATAATGTTCATGCTCAACGCTGGCACCAAATAACAATTATTCAGGTCTAAAACTAATCCCGAAGGTAGATGTAGAGGTGGCGTGCTGACCGCGATCACATCGACTTTGGAACCGTTTCCCACGCGCATCGTCACCTCATCCTTGGCCAATGCTCGCTTATTCCGTAGTCCCTATTTCGAGTTGCAAATATTAGCAACAGAACCAGTATCAAATACCCAGGTGCTACTACGAGCTCTAGTTAGGTACACATCAATAACATGTATATCACATATACCTTTGTTCACTTTGCCATCCTTCTTATCCGCCAAATACTTGGGGCAGTTCCGCTTCCAGTGACCAGTCTGCTTGCAGTAGAAGCACTCAGTTTCAGGCTTAGGTCCAGACTTGGGTTTCTTCTCTTGAGCAGCAACTTGCTTGCTGTTCTTCTTGAAGTTCTCCTTCTTCTTCCCTTTGCCCTTTTTCTTGAAACTAGTGGTCTTGTTGACCATCAACACTTGATGCTCCTTCTTGATTTCTACCTCCGCAGCTTTTAGCATTGCGAAGAGATCGGGAATAGTCTTGTTCATCCCTTGCATATTATAGTTCATCACAAAGCTCTTGTAGCTTGGTGGCAGTGATTGGAGAATTCTGTCAATGATGCTATCATCCGGAAGATTAACTCCCAGTTGAATCAAGTGATTATTATACCCAGACATTTTGAGTATATGCTCACTAACAGAACTATTCTCCTCCATCTTGCAGCTATAGAACTTAGTGGAGACTTCATATCTCTCAATCCGGGCATTTGCTTGAAATATTAACTTCAACTCCTGGAACATCTCATATGCTCCATGACGTTCAAAACGTCGTTGAAGACCCGGTTCTAAGCCGTAAAGCATGGCACACTGAACTATAGAGTAGTCATCAGCTTTGCTCTGCCAGACGTTCTTAACGTCGTCAGTTGCATCAGCAGCAGGCCTGGCACCCAGCGGTGCTTCTAGGACGTAATTTTTTTGTGCAGCAATGAGGATAATCTTTAGGTTACGGACCCAGTCCGTGTAATTGCTACCATCATCTTTCAACTTTGCTTTCTCAAGGAACGTATTAAAATTCAACGGAACAACAGCATGAGTCATCTATCTACAAACAAACATAGACAAGAAAAATACTATCAGGTACTAAGTTCATGATAAATTTAGGTTCAATTAATCATATTACTTAAGAACTCCCACTTAGACAGACATCTCTATAGTCATCTAAGTGATCACGTGATCCAAATCAACTAAACCATAACCGATCATCACGTGAGATGGAGTAGTTTTCAATGGTGAACATCACTATGTTGATCATATCTACTATATGATTCACGCTCGACCTTTCGGTCTCCGTGTTCCGAGGCCATATCTGCATATGCTAGGCTCATCAAGTTTAACCTGAGTATTCCGCGTGTGTAAAACTGTCTTGCACCCGTTGTAGATGGACGTAGAGCTTATCACACCCGATCATCACGTGGTGTCTGGGCACGATGAACTTTGGCAATGGTGCATACTCAGGGAGAACACTTCTTGATAATTTTAGTGAGAGATCATCTTAAAATGCTACCATCAATCAAAGCAAGATAAGATGCATAAGGATAAACATCACATGCAATCAATATAAGTGATATGATATGGCCATCATCATCTTGTCCTTGTGATCTCCATCTTCGAAGCACCGTCGTGATCACCATCGTCACCGGTGCGACACCTTGATCTCCATCGTAGCATCGTTGTCGTTATGCCATCTATTGCTTCTACGACTATCTCTACCGCTTAGTGATAAAGTAAAGAAATTACAGGGCATTTGCATTTCATACAATAAAGCGACAACCATATGGCTCCTGCCAGTTGCCGATAACTTCGGTTACAAAACATGATCATCTCATACAATAAAATATAGCATCACGTCTTGACCATATCACATCACAACATGCCCTGCAAAAACAAGTTAGACGTCCTCTACTTTGTTGTTGCAAATTTTACGTGGCTCCTACGGGCTTTATCAAGAACCGTTCTTACCTACGCATAAAAACCACAACGATAGTTCGTCAAGTTGGTGCTGTTTTAACCTTCGCAAGGATCGGGCATAGCCACACTCGATTTAGCTAAAGTGAGAGAGACAGACACCCGCCAGCCACCTTTAAGCACGAGTGCTCGCAACGGTGAAACCAGTCTCGCGTAAGCGTACGCGTAATGTCGGTCCAGGCCGCTTCATCTCACAATACCGCCGAACCAAAGTATGACATGCTGGTAAGCAGTATGACTTGTATCGCCCACAACTCACTTGTGTTCTACTCGTGCATATAACATCAACGCATAAAACCTGGCTCTGATACCACTGTTGGGTAACGTAGTAATTTCAAAAAAATTCCTACGCACACGCAAGATCATGGTGATGGCATAGAAACAAGAGGGGAGAGTGTTCGTCCACGTACCCTCGTAGACCGTAAGCGGAAGCGTTATGACAACGCGGTTGAGGTAGTCGTACGTCTTCACGATCCAACCGATCCAAGCACCGAACGTACGGCACCTCCGAGTTCAGCACACGTTCAGCTCGATGATGATCCCCGGGCTCCGATCCAGCAAAGCTTCAGGGATGAGTTCCGTCAGCACGACGGCGTGGTGACGACGATGATGTTCTACCGGCGCAGGGCTTCGCCTAAACGTCCACGACGATATGACCGAGGTGGAATATGGTGGAGGGGGCACCGCACACGGCTAAGGAACGATCCGTAGATCAACTTGTGTGTCTATGGGGTGCCCCCCTGCCCCCATATATAAAGGAGGGAGGGGGGAGGTCGGCCGGCCCCTTGGGCGCGCCAAGGGAGGAGGAATCCTCCTCCTAGTAGGAGTAGGAGTCCTCCTTTCCTACTCCTACTAGGAGGGGGAAGGAAGGGGGAGAGGTGGAAGGAAAGAGGGGGGCGCTGCCCCCCTCCTAGTCCAATTCGGACCAGAGGGTGGAGGGAGCGCGCGGACCATGCTGGCCGCCCCTCTCTCCTTTCCCCTAAGGCCCATAAGGCCCAATACTCTCCCGGGGGGTTCCGGTAACCCCCCCGGCACTCCGGTTTTCTCCAAAATCACCCGAAACACTTCCGGTGTCCGAATATAGTCGTCCAATATATCAATCTTTATGTCTCGACCATTTCGAGACTCCTCGTCATGTCCGTGATCACATTCGGGACTCCAAACAAACTTCGGTACATCAAAACTTATAAACTCATAATAAAACTGTCATCGTAACGTTAAGCGTGCGGACCCTACGGGTTCGAGAACTATGTAGACATGACCTAGAACCATTCTCGGTCAATAACCAATAGCGGGACCTGGATGCCCATATTGGTTCCTACATATTCTACGAAGATCTTTATCGGTCAAACCGCATAACAACATACGTTGTTCCCTTTGTCATTGGTATGTTACTTGCCCGAGATTTGATCGTCGGTATCCAATACCTAGTTCAATCTCGTTACCGGCAAGTCTCTTTACTCGTTCTGTAACACATCATCTTATAACTAACTCATTAGTTACAATGCTTGCAAGGCTTAGGTGATGAGTATTACCGAGAGGGCCCAGAGATACCTCTCCGACAATCGGAGTGACAAAACCTAATCTCGAATCATGCCAACCCAACATGTACCTTCGGAAACACCTGTAGAGCACCTTTATAATCACCCAGTTACGTTGTGACATTTGGTAGCACACAAAGTGTTCTTCCGGTAAACGGGAGTTGCACAATCTCATAGTTGCAGGAACTTTGTATAAGTCATGAAGAAAGCAATAGCAATATACTAAACGATCAAGTGCTAGGCTAACGGAATGGGTCATGTCAATCACATCATTATCCTAATGATGTGATCCCATTAATCAAATGACAACACATGTCTATGGTTAGGAAACATAACCATCTTTGATTAATGAGCTAGTCAAGTAGAGGCATACTAGTGACTTTATGTTTGTCTATGTATTCACACATGTATCATGTTTCCGGTTAATACAATTCTAGCATGAATAATAAACATTTATCATGATATGAGGAAATAAATAATAACTTTATTATTGCCTCTAGGGCATATTTCCTTCAGCTTAGTCAACAGATCTGCAACATTTGCATCCGTGTGAATTTTGCATAAGTCTACATCACCATTCTTTATGATCTTTCATATCAGGTGATATTTCCGATCTATGTGTCTGACCTTGTGGTGATTCCTCAGCTCCTTGGCTTGTGCGATGGCACCAGAATTATCACAATAAAGGTCCAACAGTTTTACCGAGGCTGGGAAAATACAAGATCGTCCACAAAATGCCGGATCCAAACACCTTCATTTGCAGCTTCACAAGCCGCAATGTATTCGGTTTATGTGGTAGAATCGGCCACCATATCTTGCTTGGAACTCATCCAGCTCACTACCCCTCCATTCATGACATACACGAATCCAGAATGTGATCGGAAATCATCTCTGTCGGTTTGGAAACTAGCATCAGCGTAACCCCTTACGACGAGCTCTTCCTCACCTCCATAAACTAGGAACATCTCTTTAGTCCTTTTCAGGTACTTCAAAATAGTCTTTACCGCTGCCCAGTGACTCTCACATGGGTTGGCCTGGTATCTACTCGTTAGGCATATTGCAAAAGCAACATCAGGCCTTGTACATATCAAGGCATACATGATGGATCCAATTGCCGAGGCATACGGAATCCTACTCATCTTACTTCACTCATTAGATGTCGAAGGACTCCGAGTCTCGCTTAGCCTTACACCATGTGATAGTGGAAAAAACCCTTTCTTCACCTCACTCATGTTGAACCGCTTCAACACTTTATCTATGTACATGCTTTGGCTTAAGCCGAGCAGCCTCCTCGATCTATCTCTATAGATCTTAATGCCTAAAATATATTGTCAGGACCCCGATCCTAAGTCACACCGATCTAGCATGTAACACTTCATATCACTTTGCAGCCTCACGCACGGTATTCCCATGGGTGCCACCTTACCTGCCCGAGACCGTTTGCGCCTTTTGGCTCACGTATATGATAGTGTCGCTAGCATCCATATGACAAAGAACCCGAGCCAACATGACTAGTCGTAAACCCAAAGTGGCACTAACTTATAGGGATAGGCATACATGACCCAGGAACGAACGTGTCGGTCATCAGCGAGTGAATCGGGTTGTAGCAGCTGGGCTAATAGGACTCTAGAGAATCCGTGCTATCGCAGGCTAACAAGACTCCGGTGGACACCGCATGACATTTCCCTGTAGGGACAGACACATGAACGAAGAAGGACACATGTCGGCCAGGCTAAGTGTTCCGGAGTAGTAGCAAGGTACCATGGCTCAGTGGAAGCACTAGGAGACATTTCCCCATAAGAGAGGCTACCAAGAATAAACAACTAGGTTGTCGGATCCCACACATACCAAGAATTTCAAATCATACACACAATATCCTCGATATGTGCAAATACAACATGGCATCACAACATAACTCTATGACTCAAAGTATTTATTCAATAGGCTCCGAGGAGCGAGATATTACAAACATGGGTCTCATGACCCAACATTCAGAGCATACAAGTCAAAACACAAACAGAAGCTTAACATGTCTGAGTACAGACATCTACAAATGAAAAAGACTGAGAAGCCTGACTATCTACCAGATCCTGTCGAGGGCACAAGATCGTAGCCGAGGTAACAAGCTAAACGCTGAAATCCTCACGGAACTAGTAGTGAGACTGGAGTCTCTCTGCAAAAACATAAGTTAAGCAAACGTGAGTACAAATGTACCCAACAAGACTTACATCAGAATTATCTACATATGCATCAGTATCAACAAAGGGGGTGGTGGAGTTTAACTGCAGCAAGCCAGCTTTGACTCAGTGGCTAACCTGAACTACGACTACAAGTAACTCTTTTGAGGTGGCACACACGAGTCCACATATTCACCATATCAATACGTCACTATGGATCCGCTCCCGTCTCCCTACGATAATGCCATCCATAGCACTCATGCTTATCTTGCGCATTTTAGAGTATCCACTTTCACTTGTCCATGAACTGTATAGGCAACCTAGAGGTCCTTTACCACGGACACGGCTATTCGAATAGATCATATTAACCCTGCAGGGGTGTACTTCTTCACACACGCTCTCGCCACTTACCGCCATGTACATGTCATGTATCTCGGCAACCTTCAAGCGAAAGCATGGCGAGGGTGTCGGCCACGACCTGAGTAACCACACAAGTCTCTAATCCAGGTTTATGGCCTATTCGGGTTCCATCCGCAAGGAGATCCGGCCAGGGTGTCGCCCACGGCCCCAAACGATGTGTAGAGGGTTCCAATCCCACCAAACGGGCGACGCTTGGCATACCCGGGCATGGTGCCTAGTTTGACCCAAGACCACCTGTACCGGGTGCCACTTGGTAGACTTCTAACACAACCTACAAACACCAGAAGCTAGTTGCAACTCCTGGACAGAGATCGAGTTGATTAATAAGCCGAGAGGGGTCGAGTTACCAGAACCCAATGTGTGGTAGCAACTGTTCATGGATCACAAACACAGAACTCAGTTCCTGAGGACGGTTTCAATGAGACAACTCACCATGTACTCCTACATGGCCTCTCACCGCTACCTTTACCAAATCGTGTTTACACACTTAGCTCACACAAAGTAGGACATGTTCACACACCTTCAATTCATCCTCGATGAATCAGATCTGACTCAACTCTAAGCAGTAGCAAGAATGACAATCAAGCATGAAGGATTAGGCACATCAGGGCTCAAACAACACCTACTCATGCTAGCGGGTTTCATCTATTTACTATGGCAATGACAGGTCATGCAGAGGAAAGGGGTTCAACTACCGCAGCATGTAACAGTTGAATCGTTGTTGTCCTAATGCAGTAAACGAGAGCAGAAGCGAGAGAGTGGGCTTGTATCGGAATGAGCAACGGGTTTTTGTTTGCCTGACACTTCTGAAGATAGTATAGCTCTTCATTGGTGTCATCGATCACATCGTCGGAACACGTCTACTAAGAGGGGACAAACACCGACAAACAAAGAAGAAACACAATCAATGCAATGCAACAATATGATGCATGATCATGACGTGGCAATATGCTGTGATTTGGGCTAACGCAACAACAAGTCATTTTGATTGAAGTGGAATTCAAAACTACATCAAATTCCAACTCCAAAACTATTATCAAAGTTGTTCTATTCAGGTTTCATCCTAAAAAATGAAGTTAACTTGCTCAAACATGCATGAAAATAGTACAGATGGATAGTTTGGATTTTTCTGATCATTTTTCATATATAAATTATTTCCTTCCGAGTTACGGTTGAATTTATATGATTTTTAGAAGTTTAAAGCATTTTTTGGAATTTCTGAATTATTTTAAATACAGAAATTACTTACTACGTCAGCAGTGTGTCATGCTGATGTCAGCAGGTCAACCGACCATTCCAGGTCAAACCTGATCCGTGGGTCCCGCATGTCAGTGTAAGAGAGAGTTAACAAGGGGGTTAATTAAGTTAACCGTGTCACTAATAGTGTGGGTCCACGCGTCAGTGTCTAGCCTAACTGACACTGTTAATTAGTGCTAATTAAACCCTGACCTGGGTTAGTCAGGTGCTGGCCCTGCATGTCAGTGACTCAGGGGAAGTCAAACCCCTGGTCAAGAAGAGTCAAACCCGCAGGCGGCCCGCGGCGTACTAGTGCCTCGGGTTTCCTCTGTGGTGCTCCAAATGACGCATGGCTAGGCGCTTTGGAGAGCTAGCTCGATGGCGCGTCGGGTGGTGGCCGTGGCTGGGCCTGGGGTGGATGGAGTCGATAGCGGCAAGCTCGGTTGCAGCCGCCGGAGTTTGGTCATGCACGAGAGTGCATTTGCAGCTCGAAAACAAGTGAAACAAGCGCTAGGGATGCTCTACGTGGTGCTACGAGCTTGTTGGACTCGCCAGGGTGACCAAATGGTCATCGGAGCTGCGTCGATGGTGAGCTCGGGCGGCGGCGAAGGTTTGGCCATGTCGGAGACAGTAGCTAGAGGTTGAGCACGACCGGGGGAGAGGGGGAGATGAAGCAGGAGCTCACGGGGAGGTGGAAGGTGCAGACGGCGGGGTCGGGGAAGCGTTGGTTGTCGCGAATCGACGACGGCGATCCACGATGGTCGAGGCAAAGACTATGATGGTGGCGATGAAGCAGGGCCTCCAGGCGTCGCGTAGCTCGGTAGAGATGGCAAGACAGACGCAGCGGAGCTTCTAGGCTCAGCACCAGGGTGACGGGTGGCCGATGGCCATAGTACGACGATCAGCAGTGACGAGCTCCGCTCGGTGGCTGCATGGAGGGAAACTAGGGGGGAAGGAGAGCGACCAGAGAGTGAGGGAGAAGAGAGAGGTGCCTTGGGATGTCGCCAGGCGTGGATTTCTCAAAGGGGAGGCCGCTAGCACGAAGCAGGAGGTGGATGCCTTAGGTGCATGCGCAGGCGACACGACGTCGTCCTCCTGGCAGGAGCTAGGAGAGGACTGGCAACGTGGGCTGGGCCAGCTCATGGGCCGCAGAGGTAAGTGGCTCAGGTACTAACTCTCTCTTTTTTACTTTCTGTTTTCTATTTTTCTATTTTTCTGTCTTTGTTTTTGGTTTAGCAAAAATGCTAAACCATTTAAATAAACCCTGGAAATAATTATGGGCACTTGTGAAACTATTCCCAACAGCCCTCAAGTACTTTCAGAATTAATTGGACATGTAAAAATATTTATACTATTTAAATGTGCAAATTCAAATACTTATGAATTGATTCAAGAATCCATGGTGTCCTAGAAAAGTGTGCACCATTTTGGCAGGGGTTTTAGCCCAATCCAGAAATGATGAACATTTTGTGAAGGGAATTTTGGGTTCATTGATAATATTTTTAAGTTGAACCTAGTGATTTAATTTTATGCTAGGGTTTGGTCATTCCCATTTCAAGTTTATTTGAAAACTTAGACATGATTCACACATGACTAGCTACCCCAGAGCATACCTGAATTAGGTATGTGACAACTCACCCCCACTAAACAAGAATCTCGTCCTAAGATTCAGGACGTGAGGTAAGAGAACGGAGGGGACATAAAGCTAGCACAAACTTCTTGATCTGGGTTGCGCTTCATCAGAATGTTGATTCAATCATCACCTTTGTCTCGACGTCTTGCTCTAAGAACTCCATCCAAAACAACAATGGGAAGAAAGATAAAACTCTAGAAGAATCGATCTTCTCGAAGATCGAGCAACTCAGGATTAATTCACGGAATGAGACGTTAGCACATCTCTTGAGCCGAGACACAGAACACACATCAAGAAGGATGGAGAGAACAGATGGGTAGATAACACTCCCACGCTTGAGTAAGATGGTGCATGGTCTGAGAGTAGCAAGGAGATGAATTTCTATGATTCCATATCGGGGCACCCTGGAAGAGATGACCCGTAGAATATTCTTTGAAGTGGAAAAAAGAATTGCTTTTGATACATACATCGTTGAGACTCTTTATGCCAGCCTGAGGAAATTCACATTTTATCGCTTGCAAGAATTCAAGAATGGCATACTCAGTTTGGAAAGGAAAACTATGATTATAGAACAACTCGGCAAGTGGAAGGCACGTTCCAGTTGGTACTGAGGATATAACCTAGTGACTGAGTGTGCTCTCAAGAACTTGAGCATTCCCATATTCATCAAGGTTTTACCAACATCCGTGCCAAGATCTTGGTGACACCTCGTACTACCATGATTAATAGTGATGGACGATGCAGATGCAAAGGAAGATAACACCTTCTTAGATTTCACCTTAGCGAGGCCAAGGAAACAAAATTTGGATAATTGACCGAGAGACATTTAGCACTCCGCTTCAAATGTTCTCCTTGATGTGCTAGCGTAACCCATTTGTAGATATGGCTTGGTATCTAGAACATCAAGTAAAAGGTCGGACTTGGGAACACAAGAGTCCATAAGGAACAACTACTGGATTAAATCCCACGAAATCCTTATGGGGAGGTGGCCAACTTCTCAATCAAGACACTACAATAGTAGGCCTTCCGGCTGGGTGTGTTGCCCACGACATCCACTTTACCGGGTTACAGCGAGACCAATATTATAGTTTTTGGGACACGTTCGAACCATCATATCTGCCTGAGATCCAGATCTGGTTGATGTTAGAATATTACAGACTCATCAAGTCTAGAAAGAAAAGGAAAGTTTGCAACACAAATCGACGAGACGACATTTCGAGATTCTCGGGATTAAACTACAATAGCAAGCTCCAAAACATGAGCTGGTTTTGCTACACACATGTGAACACGCTGTTCCAGACAAGTATGGCCACGCAATAGTCTTACAACAAAACACTACCAAGTTCTGGTTGGGAACCATCATCGAGGATAATGGAATCTTGTACATATCCGTCTGGTACCTTCAGGACTAGCACTTAGAACTTATTATCCTTGAACAAATCAATCAGTGGCTTGGTGTGCTAGGAAATACCAATGCGATGGAGGTAGCTAATCTCTCAAGCCATAGTATACTTCGCACGTGCATGAATCACTTGGGATGATTCCAGAGGAAGCAAAACTTGCATCAGATGCACATGAATTAGGGAGAACCCACTTCTTTCGTCCAAACATATGCTTCATGAGCTAGCATGAAGAAATGCTTTCAAAAAGTTTCCATCACTAGCTTAATGTCCAACAAAATCATGAGGAGGACAAGAATGTTGTCGATGGGCTCAACAACAATTCATCCAGGTTTCCATATGGATGGAATACCACAATTATGTGAGCAAGGTGATAGCATTGGTCAGACCAAAAGATGTAATGGTGTATGCTTGAGGGGTCAACCACGAGTAAGATAACATTACGAATATCATTGGTTCTGGTTTGATTTGATGATAGCCCATTGTCAAAGGTTAGATAAAATGATAGGTCCATTAACTGATCACGAGGGTCAGTCAATGAAAATATCAACTTTCTTCAACACACATACAAGGTATCCCTTTAAATGAACTAAGTCGGACAAGCTTTTATCTTCCTCGGAATCTGGGCTCACCATCGCTTCCGCATATGTGGCCGGCTCATCACTTTATAGCAACAATACATCACGCACTCTGCTCAATCTTTCCGAACTCCGTGGTTCTAGTACCGCTTCCACTACGGTTTCCCTGACTGGCTCTGGTATGATCTCATCACCAGCTGAGTTGTCCCGGAGTGGTCCTCAATTTTCTTCAAGTCAGACCGTCCTCTCACTGGCCTCCCATCTGAGGAACTCTTTCTCAAGGAAAACCCCGTTTCGAGGAACGAACACTTTGTTCTGTTCACGGTTGTAGAAGCTATATCCCAAGGTTTCCCTCGGATATCCCACGAATATGCATTTATCCGACTTGGGTGTAAGCTTGTCTGACATAAGTCGCTTGACAAATGCTTCACAACCCCAAATCTTTAGAAAAGACAAACTGGGACTATTCCCAGTCCAGATCTTATGTGGTGTCTTGTCTACGGATTTTGATGGTACCCTGTTAAGTGTGAAAGCTGCAGTTTCTAGAGCATATCCCTAGGATGACAAGGGTAAATCTGATTTTCTCATCACTGACCGGACCATGTCCAACAAGGTCCTATTCCTCCGTTCTGATATGCCGTTTCTCTGTGGCGTACCCGGAGGGGTGAGCTGAGGTACTATACACCGGCTTTTCAGATGATCATCAAACTCCTGGCTCGTGTACTCACCTCCACGATCTGATCGCAGAAGTTTTATAGTCTTGCCGAGCTGATTCTCAACCTTGTTCTGAAACTCTTTGAACTTTTCAAAAGTTTCTGACTTGTGCCTCATCAAATAGATATATCCATATCTACTCAAGTTGTCGGTAAAAGTCACGAAGTACCGATAGCCACCTCCGGCAGTTGTGCTCATTGGACCACACAAATCACTATGTATAAGTTCCAATAGCTCGGACACCCTCTCGCAACTCTTTGTGAAAGGAGACTTAGTCATCTTGCTGAGCAAGCATGATTCACATGTCTCAAATGACTCAAAGTCGGACAAAGTTAGGAGCCCATCATCATGGAGCTTCTTCATGCATTTCAGGCTAATGTGTCGAAGCTGGCAATGCCAGAAGTATGACGTATTTATCTCATTAGACTTTCATTTTATAGACCGGTTCCAGTTCTAGATTCAATATAAATAGCCCATCAACAATGGGTGCATAGACGTGGAACATACCATTCAAAAATATCAAACAACCATTGTCCTTTAAATTGAATTCATAACCTTGACTCATCAAACATGAGGCAGAAATAATGTTCCCACTAAGTGCAGGAATGTAATAACAATTATTCAATCCATAATGAATCTGGAAGGAAGCTGGAGCTCCATCGTGTCGACCTCTAACGCAGCAACTCTTGCTTTGTTGCCGACCCTGATGTCAATCTCCCCTTGTGCCACACTCCTTGTTCTTATCAGCCCTTGCATCGAGTTGCAAATATGAACAACCGATCCGATATCAAATATCCAAGAGCTACTAGGTATGTCAGCAAGGTAAATGTCTTTAACATATGCAACAAGTGTACTTTTGCCCGAAGAAGCATTTCCGGCCTTCTTGCCATGCTCCGCAATCCACTTGCTACAGTCCCTCTTCCATTGACCAGTCTCCTTGTAGTGATAGCAAACGGTCTTCAAGTCCGGTCCAGACTTCGGTGCAGCGGCGGAGGTTACCGTATCTGTGCCCTTTGCCTTAGCCTTTTTCTTGGACCAACTCTTCTTGAACTTAGCTGATTTCTGCACCATCAACACTTGATGCGTGCCTTTCTTAATATCCTGCTCTGCCACTGTGAGCATCCCATGCAATTCAGTGAGCTTCTTATCCATTCCATGCATATGATAGTTCGAGATGAACGTCCCATAGCTGGGTGAAAGCAAACCCAGAACTGCATCTGTAGCAAGCTCATCCAAGAGCAGGAAGCCCAACCTATCCAAAGCTTGCACGTATCCGATCATCTTGATCACATGTGGGCTCAGTGGATCACCTTCCTTCAGGTTGCAATCCATCAAGGATCACCAGACGTTGAACCTTTCGGTCCTAGCCTGTGTCTGAAACATGCTCTTGAGACTCTCGATCATATCGTAAGCCTCAACATTTTTGAAATGCTATTGCAAATTGGGCTCCATACAAGCCAGCATGAAACAACTGATCTCTGTTGATTCATCAACGAGTTTCTGGTAGGCATTCTTAGTTGTGGCATTAGCATTATTGGCAGGTTCCTCTGGAAGTGGATCCTCTAGAACATGTTCCTCTTTATCGTGCTTGAGAACAATTCTCAGATTTCTATATCAGGTGGTAAAGTTTGTTCCATTCACTTTATCCTTTTCCAGAATTGATTTCAATGCAAAGTTGGGTTGAGAAGGTGGTGCCATTGATCTACAACAGAAAATATGCAATCACTAAGCAATATGTTTATGTAGAGTAATTCTAGCCTAAACAGAAATACTCCCATTGAAGTCAGCATCCCTCCGCAGACTCTCAGTGATTCAGGGTCTGACTAGCGCATGCGACTAGTGAGCTTTAGCATCACTGCTAGCCAACATACCTATCCAGTAAGCAACTCCTTGCTAATCGCATCTCTATACGACTCCTATCGGTCGGGAAGTTATCTTATACCCCGGCTCCCAACCTTCTTTGCCACAAGGCCCAAAACCGTTTTGATAGCCTTGTCGAGTTAACCTGATGCAGTGCATGTCCGTGTCCGACATGAACCCTTCATTTCAAGGACACCCAGCAGCACCCCAATTTTATGAGCCCACTACTAGACGTACTTGACGTGCGAAGGTGCAACATCGGGGATGACAATTCGCTTGATATTCATGAGGGATCATTCTACCATTCTAACATGCATAGAAACAAAGAAGCATAACGATCACAAATAAACACATATTGTGAAATAGTATGGCTCCTTCATGGATGTTCTTCCAGGTCCGCTCTGACTCCGATGACCATCTAGGAACTCCATCTTGTTTGTCACGCCGGGACGCCAAGCCACCAACCTGATTTCTATTATCCAACTACTACAACTAGTAATGAATTTTACATAGAGTCACAAGTCGACACACAGGTCGTTATACAATATAATGACAACACTCTGGCTCCTGCCAGCTGACAAATATGACACGCAGGCCATGTATAAATTACACACATGCATCACATACACATGAGCCATACTATTCACATCAAATCCTGCAAACTAAGTTATGCATAGAATCGCGTTCTACCGTTTTGTGTGTCGGGTACGAAATACACGACGCTACGCCCCTCGCGGGTGTGGGCAGCGCCCGACATTTTCGAAAATCACATCGCATTTGAACTCCGTTCACGCCGCATTTTTTGATATGACCAATCTTATCGATCATCACGAATCTGATTCGGATTTATGTTTCACTGTTAACCCCGATGGCGGATACCGACCGGTAGGGGTAGGTTGTGTCACGACCTCATCAATTTCGATCACCAGAAAACATAGCCACATCAATCCCCATGTGTAGTTGATCTCATCAACCATGCACATAGCTGAAATCAATGACACCAGATCTCATCTGCCGCCTCCACATATCTGTTGCCTCACGATATATGTTGTCGGGCTCAAGGTGGGACTGTAATCCTTGTGCTAGCCCGACCTCTTTCTCGTTCCAGTGATACCGACCACAAACTGGATTATCTCATAATCCTTGTCGCATGGCTATGCTTATCCTGGTCGGATCATACGAGGGGCCCAGAGTATATCTCTCCTGATCGGAGGGGCAAATCCCATCTTGCTCGACCATGTCTCGCAACATGAGACTGGACAAACCCGAAACCTACCTTTGTAACTACCCAGTCACGGAGTAGAGTTTGGTCGGTCCAAAGCAAGTCTGTCACCATCTCGAGTACATGCGTCAGCTCAGGTCTTAGGACATAGAACGTATGTTGTACTAGAGACTCACAAATGACATACCGCAGCGTCTCATAGTTGGGTCTGTCCGACTTGGGCCTTATCTCGACTCGAATCCGACTAGACCTTTCCAAGTCCATATTATCTAGTTAGCATCCAATGCTCCATGGTAGCGAGACCAAGCCATCGACTGTGTCATATGCTAGGCTAGTTGGCTGCGCGTCCACATAGCCCTTTCGACTAGGGACCTTTTAGGACAGTCATCATATGATGCATAGTCCCACAAACAAGTCACGTACTTGCTAATGCACATCATTGATAATGTCCAAGGACTATCTCTATTCATAAACACATAGGAAATATTATATCATACATGATTGCCTCTAGGGCATATTTCCAATAGAACTAGTACAATGGATGGATAGCCTTAGGAGGTGAGGTGTTCTTGAGCTCGAGAGAGCTGGTGAGGTGGTCGGATGAGAATGGATCTGATGGGATCAGATTGATCTGTCCCCTTCTATGACGGTGGCTAAGTCCTATTTATAGTGGCCTTGGTCCTCTTCCCAAATGTTGGCGGGAAGGGATCCCACAACGGCCAGATTTGAAGGGGGACAAGAAATACACCCTATCCTGACTAAAGTGGTCTTCGCCTGCAAAAGCCTCTGGTCGTGATGCTGTTGTGGGCTCGGTGATGACCTTCGTCCTGCCGTCCTGGTGGTCTTGGTCTTGTTGCACCAGAATGAAAACCTTTGGCTGATTCCTCGGGACTCTGCGCCTGCTGCTTGCCTCCTTTGCACCAAGGAGGAAACTGGTACTTTGCGCCTACTGGCGCCTGCCTGGCCTTGGTCTTCATGACTCACGTCATTTGAGCCTCATGAGGTGCACCTTGAATAGAGGTCTCCGCTCCTCGGGAGCCATCCTGAGAAGGCCAAACCCCTTGGAGGTCTTGCCGTCGCCCGCCTCGCGAGGCTTGGCCCCTCGCGAGGGTCTTGAGTTGTTGATACTGAAGTTGGGCCGTACCAGGCCGTTGATGGAGCCACGTAGTGGGCCGCAGGCAGGCAAGTCTGGGTACCCCCGTATCTAGAACACCGACAAATAAAACTACAAGTATTTTGTGAGAAGAAAACTACGAATAAATTGCAAGGTAATAAAAGTGGATAGCTTTTGTCAACAAGAAAGTCATTTGTCCCTAGGCAATCGATAACAAGTACCGGTAATCATTCTTGTAATTTTATATGAGGGAGAGGCATGAGCTAACATACTTTCTCTACTTGGATCATATGCACTTATAATTGGACCCCTAGCAAGCATCTGCAACTATTAAAGATCATTAAGGTCGTGAAACCCAACAATGGCATTAAGTATCAAGTCCTCTTTATCCCATACGCAACAACCCACCTACTCGGGTTTAAGCTTATGTCACTCTCGCAACCCATCATAAGCGAATCATGAATGTATTGCAACCCTACAGCAGGGATCCATCTCGTTTGCGCGAGACAGAAGGCACCGTTGGATAACACCATAAATAATATATACAATCATACCATCCAAGATCAGATTAACCCACAGGATAAAACGGATCTACTCACCATCATAGGATAGCCATATATCATTGGGAAATAATATATGGAGTTGAGCACCATGTTTAAGTAGAGATTACATCGGGGAGAAGGGGTGTAACACCACTGCATAGAGGGGAGAAAGTTGGTGTTGACGGTAGCAAGATTGTAGATGTAGATCGTCATCACGATCCTTGCCCCCCCGGCACTCCAGCGCCACTAGGAGAGAGGGGGAGAGAGCCCCCTCTGTCGGATTTCGGGTTCCGGCAGACCCTCAAGGTTTGAACTCTGGGGTGCGTGCGGAGATCACACCTACTGCCTACCCGTGTCTCGTCGCCTCGCAAGGATCTAAACTAGACGAAGAACAACACAGAGGACACAAGGTTTATACTGGTTCGGGCCACCATTGTGGTGTAACACCCTACTCCAGTGTGTGGTGTGTGGATTGCCTCTGGGGCTGATGATGAATAGTACAAGGAAGAACAGCCTCGCGAGGGTCTGTTCTTGGCTGGTGTGATGAACTGCTAGGGGGATTTCGGTCGCTTCTCTCTCTCTCTCTATCTTTCTATCCTCGTTTCTTCGATCCCTCTACCCTGTGGGTGGCTAGTCCTATTTATAGGCGGAGGCCCTGGGCCTCTTCCCAATAGTTGGCCATTTTGAAGGGGAACATCTAGTACACTTATCCTGACTAAAGTTGGTCCTCGCCTGCCAAAGACCCCGACGATGATGCCGGCTTGGGCTCCACGATGACCTCCATTCTGCCGTCCTGCTGGTCCTGGTCTTGTTGCACCGAAATGATTGCCTTTGCTTGATACCCTTGCTTGCGCTTACTCCCTTTGCACCAAAGAGGAAACAAGGACTCTACGCAGGCCGGCGCCCGCCTGGCGCCCACCTAGCGTTGGTCATCATGGCTTGCATCATGGGCACCTCGTGAGGTACCCCGCCTTGATCTGTCCGCCTCCTTAGGAGCCAGCCTCACGAGGCTGTGCCCGAGGAAGCCACCTGTCGTCCGCCCTGTGAGGCTTGGCCCCTCGCGAGGGCCTTGAGCTTGTGTTGATGAAGATGGGCCGTACTGGGCCACTACTTGAGCCACGCCGCAGGCCCCAGGCAGGCAAGTCTAGGTACCCCCATTCCCAGAACACCGACAGTAGCCCCCGGGCCCAAGGTGCGCCCAGACTTGGTTTAGCGGGGAAGCGAAGGGGCAAGTACGAAGCGCCGCGGGACCCAATAGCCTGCGGCCTTGGGCGCCGCGTGGCGGTTGATTGGACGTGGGCGCCCTGGCTCCCCCACGACGCCTCGGTAACTACATGACTTGACAAGTCACTGCACGTAAAACTGGTCATGATTACCTGCAATCGGGGAGGCCGGCGGTTGGCCTCCCCCGGCTATATGTACGGAATGGCGCGGCCTTTCCCAGTTCATCCCTCCTTGCTACTCTCCTTCTTCTTCTTGGCCGCTCGCCATCTCGATGGCCCCGCCGAAGAGGTTCTTGGCCGCGGAGAAAGGTAAGGCTCGCTAGGAAGGGCCGGCTCTCCTCCGGCCAAGTGTGGCCGGGGCCGCCCTCGCAAGCACCCTACGGCCCCTGCTGCGGCCTCCCATGGCCGTGGAAACAGCCCTCTGCGCAGCGGTGGGCGTCCGACTTCCATCGAGAGGTACGCTGAGGCTGCGCGACCCCCAAGGCCGCGCTTCCGCTCGGCGGAGGTGCTGCCGGAGTTCGTCGTGTGGTCGGGGGACCCGACCGACACCTGGCTCCAGCTCCCCCGCTTCTTCATAGGTGAACTTCCGGCTGGTGCCCCGGGCGGCCTCTGGCTTCAGGCAGATGGTTGCTGCAGCAGGGCCTCTTGGGCTACTCTGGAGGTCTCCACCGTCGGGGAGGCGGCCTTGACCCGCGACTGGCAAACATTTTCCCGCGCGAGCAGCCTATGCCGAAGATTCACTCTACACTTCAAGTTTGACGGCGATGCCACCCTCTACGTGAGGGCGTTCAAGGAAGATGGCCGCCGTGCTGGATGCTGCCCCGAAGATGATGACCGCAGCCGCGCGCCCAAACCCGGCGTTGGTCGGGGTGAAGGTGGCGGAAGGCGCGCGGGCAGCGGTGCCTGAGGCCCACCAAGCTCTGGTGACTCCCCTTCTAACGGCAGCTCCTCCAGTGGCGGTCGCGACCAGCCCCCTCGTCACCGCGCTCGCCTGGGAGAGGGCAGCGGGTCGGCGCGACGCCATGCTTCGGTGAAGCGGGAGGCGGAATCCAGCTGAGCTCCGGAGGCAGTACGAGCCTTCGCTGAGAGTTGGCGCCGGGAAGGTCGTGCGCCCTTTTGCTTTCCTTCCTTTCCTGCGCAAAAAAATGTAGTCTGGTGCCCCACAGGGGTGTGTTGAACTATCACTGTTTAATTGGCGCGCTGTTTCTACCGTTTGTGTGCTATATTTTTGTTCCGTGTGTTTATGCATGGAAATCACTTATCTTGGGGGGGGGGGAAGCTCGTTGCGATCCTCGCCTCCTGAGGCTAGGGCCTTGTCGTGCGCCTTGTGTCCTGCAGGGTTTAGTCAGTAGGGTAGTCTCCAGCCTTGGTAGCGAGGACAACTAACCCATGTCCCATGACTGTGTCGCAATGCCCGTGGGGCACGGAATGGGAGAGGTGCTCCCGCAGTTTACTCGGATAAGGAAGTTCCAAACCACCGGGGCAGAAAACACTCGCGAGGGTGCCCATGTTCCTCCCTCGCGAGACCTCGCGCGAGAGAAAATGAAAACAAGGAAGTGAAACGGACGAGGGGTCGCGAGTTCGAAACGGTAACAGCTTCAGAAAAACTTCAAATAGAAACAAACAAGCCAACTGCGGAAAGCAAATGAAAGAAGCCGCGTCCGGCACCTAGTCTAGTCTTCGACGTCTTCTCACTAGCGCGGAGCTAAGTGCTGCCACTGGGCATGGGCGGGAGCCCCCGGGGCCCGAGGGCGGCACTCCGGAGACTCCGTGGCGTGTACAGCCCCACTCATTATTACGTGAGAGTGTCACGGGCGGCGAGCTTCACAGGCGTTTTCCTTATTCACACGCATCGGGCCTTTTCCAAAACACAGCTACTTCATAGGCATTCGCCTTCTTCACACGCACCAGGACTTTTCCAAAACGTTGCAACTTCACAGGCATTCGCCTTCTTCACAGGCACCGGGCCTTTTCCAAAACGCTGCAACTTCACAGGCATTCGCCTTCTTCACACGCACCGGGCCTTTTCCAAAAAGCTGCTACTTCACAGGCATTCGCCTTCTTCACAGGCACCGGGCCTTTTTCAGGGGTAAAACCTTCGGAGATGTTGGATGTTCCACGCGTTCTTGATGGGCACCCCCTCCTGGGTCTTCAAGCGTGCAGAGACGGGCCTGGAAACATGAACAACCTTGAACGGGCCCTCCCACATGGGAGAGAGCTTATGCAGCACCTCCCTGGAGAGAACCCGTCTGAGCACGAGGTCCCTTACCTCAAGAGTCCTGGGGCGGATGTTGCGGCAGTGGTATCGCTGCAGTGCTTGTTGGTACCTTGCTGCCCGCAGCACAGTTTCTCGGCGATGCTCCTCCCCCAGCAAGAGATCCGTCCCCCGCATGGCGTCCTGCTGCACTTCGTCGAACGCCAGGACCCGCGCGGAATGATCTCTGACCTCGTGCGGGAGAACGGCCTCAGCTCCATAAACCAGAAAGAACGGGGCCTCGCCAGTCGGCTTGGTTGCGGTCGTGCGGATTGACCATAGCACGGACTGGAGCTCGTCGTACCAGCCCTGCCGCAGGCCTCCAGTTTCTTCTTGAAGGTCCTGGTCTTGCGCCCCTCGGGACCTCAGCGTTGGCTCGCTCGGCCTGACCGTTGCTTAGCGGGTGCGCAACTGAAGCGTAGCATATCTGTGTTCCAAGGTTAGCACAGTATGTTTTCAAGAGGTTACTGTTGAATTGTGAACTGTTGTCGGTGAGGATGCATTTCGGCACCCCGAATCGGCTCACGAGGCCCTTGATGAACTTGACCGCGGAGCCTGCGGGGATGGTGCGGACAGCTTCCACCTCATCCCACTTGGTGAACTTGTCCACAGCGATGTAGAGGTAGCGGTAGCCCCCTGGCGCCCGAGGGAACGGGCCTAGGATATCCGGTCCCCAGACTGCAAAGGGCCATGAGAGGGGTATAGTCTGTAGACCTCCCACCAGCTGATGGATCTGCTTGGCATGGAACTAACAGGCCTCGCAAGCTTTCACCAGTTCCACAGCGTCATTGAGTGCCATGGGCCAATAGAACCTGCCGCGGAACGCCTTTCCAACGAGAGTTCGTGACGACGAGTGATGCCCACAGTCACCACCGTGTATGTCTGCCAGTAGCTCCTTCCCTTGCTCCCTGGAAATGCAATGTAGGGACACATTATTCGGTCATCTCTAGTAGAGCTCTCCATCCTTAAGGCAGTATGCTGTGGCCTGCCATGCCACACGCTCCGCTTCCTCCTCCTTTTCCGGCAATGTGCCTCGTGTCAGGTTACTCTTGAGCTCCGTGATCCAGCACCCCTCCTGAGGGTCCAGCGCCAGGAGCAGGCGCGCTCCTGAGGTCGGGCCGCAGACCGGGGCTCCCGAGGCAGGTGGCTGGGGGAGCTCCCCCCGAGGTTGCGCCGTGCTTGACAGTGATGGCGTGGCCGAGGGCCTGAAGAGCCGCTCCTCGAAGACGCCGGGCTCCTGAGGTAGCTGCCTGGATGCCCTTTTGGCGATGTCATCAGCCTCTTGATTGGTGCCGCGAGGCACATGCTGCAACTCCAGCCCCCAAAATTGCTTCTCCATCCTGCGGACCTCCGCGAGGTAGGCTTCCATGTGCTCGTCCTTCGGTTCGTATACTGTCAGGACCCCGACTCGATGTCACATCGATCTAGCCGGTAACACCTCATATCACTTTGCGGCCTCACGCACGGTATCCCCACGGGTGTCGCCTTACCTTTGCCCGGGACCGTTTGCGCCTTTTGGCTCACGTATATGATAGTGTCGCTAGCATCCATATGATAAAGAGCCCGGGCTGACATGACTAGTCGTAAACCCAAAGTGGCACAGACTTACAGGGACAGGCATCCATGACCCAGCTTCGAACATGTCGGTCATCAGCAAGTGGGTCCGGGCTGTAGCACTGGGCTAGCAGGACTCCGGTAAACCGGGCTGTAGCGGGCTAACAGGACTCCGGTACTCAAAGCGTGACATTTCCCTGAAGGGACAGACACAGGAACGAAGAAGGACACGTGCCGGCCAGCCTAAGTGTTCCAGAGCAGTAGCAAGCTACCATGGCTCAGCGGTAACACTAGGAGACATTTCCCGGTAAGAGAGGCTACTAAAGATAAACAACTAGATAGTCAGATCCCACACATACCAAGCATTTCAATCATACACACAATATGCTCGATATGTGCAAATACAACGAAGCATCACAACATGACTCTACGACACAAGTACTTTATTTAAGGCTCAGGGAGCCATACATAACATACACAAAGGTACGGGTCTCACGACCCAACATACAAGTCATACAGTCATACAAACCAGCAGCGGAAGTAACTTGTCTGAGTACAGACAACTAGTAAAATAAAAGAGGCTTGGAAAGCCTAGCTATACTACGTGGTCCTTCACAAGCTCAGGGTCACCACCTGGGTCTTTAGCCTACTCGTTGATGTCAACGTCTACATAGAACCCATCAGAAGGGGTTGCAGCGTCTTCTGTAAAAATGTAAATTATAGCAACATGAGTACAAAGGTACTCAGCAAGACTTACGTCAGATCCTACATACATGCATAGTATCAAGAAGGGTTGGTGGAGTTATTGCAGCAAGCCAGCTTTGACTCTTGGCTAGACTATCCTACGATAGTCCAACTTGAAATGGTTTTGCGCACACGAGTCCACTACTCACCACTTCAATACACTACCGAGGATCCACCTCCGTCTTCCTACGGAAGAGCCATCCTCGGCACTCACACTTATCTTGAGGCTTTTAACAGTTTCCATTTACTTGTATATGAACTGTATAGGCAACCAAGTAGTCCTTTACCGCGGACGCGGCTATTCGAATAGATCATGATAACCCTGCAGGGGTGTACTTCTTCATACATGTTTCCACCACTTAGCGTCTGCACACGACATGTGCTCGGCAGACTTCAAGCGAAAGCCGACGTGGGTGTAGACCACGACCTACCTAAACACTTAAGCCTCTAGTCCAGGTTTATCGCCTATTCAGGTTCCATCCGCAGGGAGTCCGGCCGAGGTTTCCCATACGGCCCCGAACGATGTGAACAGGGTTCCCGAGATACCTAACGGGTATTCGGTACACCCGGCCACGTACCTACCGCATCACAGCCCACCCCTACGGTCAGCGCTGTCCACGGCCTCCAGTAGGCTACAAACACCAGAAACTACTTGCAACTCCTGGACAGAGAGCTAGGATGAATAAGAAGTCGAGCGGGGTCATATTTCAGGGCCCAATGCATGGTAGTAGCTGTATCTTAAATCACGCATACAGATCTCAGTGCTTAAGGTCGGCTTCAATGAAACAACCCACCATGTACTCCTACATGGCCTCTCATCGATACCTTTACCAAATCGTGTTCACCACACCACTCTCATTACCGACATAATCATTTCACTCTAGCCATCACCCAGATGAACCAGACCTGACACGACTCTAAGCATAGCAGGCATAGCAAGGTAGGAACAACACATACATATGGCTCAATCAACTCCTACACATGCTAGTGGGTTTCATCTAGTTACTGTGGCAATGACAGGTCATGCAGAGGAAATGGGTTCAACTACCGTAGCACACAGCAGTTTGAATCGCGTTGTCTTAATGCAGTAAAAGAGAGCAGGAGCGAGAACATGGGATTGTATCGATATGATCAAATGGTTGGTTGCTTGCCTGATGGTTCGATGCACTGATACGGTTCTTCGTTAGGGTAATCACGGTACTCCTCGGAGGCAGAACCTGTCGCAAAGGACACCGATACACAACCATCACCAAACAATGTGCAACAATATGATGCATGCATGAAACATGGCAATATGAGTGTGTTGGGCTAATGCAACTAAAACCAGAAGGGTTTGAGCAAATTTGTATCAAGGATTCAAATTTCAAATTCAAATATGGCCTTTTAAAGTGCTTTTCCTTGTTCTGCTTAAAACATCAATTTAACTTGTTTAATCATGCATGAAAATGGTACAGATGGATAGATTGGATTTTTCTGATCATTTTTCATATATAATTTGTCCAATTTGGAGTTACAGAATAAAAGTTATGAATTTTTGAAGTTTAAATAATATTCTGGAATTTCCTGATTTAAATTAAATCCAGAAATTATAGTTATTGCGCCAGCATGACGTCATCATGACGTCAGTGGTCAACTGCGGCTGGCTGAGGTCAAACCTGACGTGTGGGGTCCACACGTCAGTGACAGGGGGGTTGAACAGGGTTAAATTAATCCTAATTACTAATTAGTGGCGTTGGGGCCCACTGGTCAGTGTCAGGGGGTTAACTATAGTGGTTAGCGCTAATCCTAATTAGCTACAGGGCTGGGCCCACCTGTCAGGGACTCAGGGGGTCCTGCCGTGGTCAAGGTGGGTCAAACCCACCGGCGACGTGACGCCGGCGAGGCCCGAGACGGCGGCGCGATGCGGAATCGCGCTATAGGGCACGGGAGAGGCCGTTCTTGGGCTCGTTGGAGAGCTCTTGCTCCCGCGCGTCGAACGGTGGTGGTGGCCGAGCCTGGGGTGGCCGGTACCGTCGACGGCGAGCTCGTGAGCGGCGGCCGGAGTTCGGGTGCGGTCGGAGTCGGCGTTGCAGGGTGTTTGGGGAGGCGTTGGTGCGTGCTGCGTGCTCCTAGTGAGGCATGGAGCACGATAGTGTGCTCGGTTGGGCGCTACGGTGACCGTGGCCACGACGGCGACATCGCCGGCGGCGTGGAGCTCTCGGCCAAGGTGGGGCTAAGGCCTAGAGGTCGAAAGAGACCCGGGAAGAAGGGGGAAACGACTCGGGGGCTCACCGCGGTTGCAGTGGGCGTCGAAGCGGGCTCGGAGACGCGCTGGAGACGGCGAATTCGACGGCGATGATGGTCGGAGCCCGAAGAGGGGAACGGCGACGTGGCGGCGATGCAGGGCTTCCGG
>NC_041391.1:556815419-556857589 GCF_002162155.2 Triticum dicoccoides | reverse complement strand
GCGAGGGGTGGCCGGAGATGGCTGCTATGGCGAACGGCGGCGACGGTGGTGTTCGGCCGTGTGAGAGAGAGAGCGAGGGAGAGGAGGGGAGAGCCGGGGGAGAGTGAGAGAGAGCAGGGGGAGGCGTGGCGTCGTCCAGGGGCGTCGAGGCGAGGAGGGGAGGGCAGGCAGGCAGGGAGAGAGGTGGCGTGGCGCGGTGGCACGCGCGCGCGCCGGCCACACTCCCCTCCCTCTGTCGGGACGAAGACGACAGAGGAGGGAGGTGGGCTGGGCCGGCTGCTGGCTGGGCCGGCCAGCTGGATGGGCTGCACAGGGAGGAGCCCAGGTAAGCTTCCCCCTTTTATTTTTTTCTGTTTTCTAATTTCTGACATTTGTTTTGATTTAAATAATATATTAAATCATTTATTTAACTTATGCCAATTTTTGCAGGGGCTAGATATATTATTCCAGAGCTCCTTTAGAAATGGCATAATATTTGGACCATATTTCATATATATAGAAATATATTTCCAATGCAAATATTTATGCATTAATTCCAAATGCCCAAAATAAATGTCCATGAGCCACTAAAAATATTGGTTTGATTTTTATCTCTGTCCAATATTTTCAGAGAGCAACATGAGCATTTTCTTGGACCTTTTTGGAGAAATTTTTATTTGGGTCATTTTCAAAAATGATTCTGAGGGTTTCACAAATCCCCATTTCAAGTTAAATGGAATTTTAAACATGATGCACACACTCTAATGCATGACTAGCTAGGGTGTGACATATACTTTGTTGGAGAAGTTGACGAGGAGCTGTGAATCTCCCTTGATGGTGAGGCGCTTCACCCCCAGGGCGACTGCGGCCTTCAGGCCTGCTATCAGGCCTTTGTATTCTGCTATGTTGTTGGAGACCTTTTCCCCGTGCTGGAAACAGAGTTGCACAACGTAGTAGAGCTTGTCTTGAGTGGGAGATACGAGCACCGCACCAGCCCCTGCGCCATGTCAGGAGAACGCCCCGTCGAAGTACATGACCCATCCGTCCGGTGCCTCGCTCCCTGGGGAGAGTGATCGATCCTCGCCAGCCTCAAGGCCTGGCGCCTCTGCACATTCCGCCATGAAGTCCGCAAGCGCGGCCCCCTTGATGACTCTGGTTGTGCTGAATTCTATCTGAAACGCTTGCAGCTCGATGTTCCACTCAGCGACTCTACCAGCTGAGTTGGGGCTCCTGAGCACCCTTTCCAAGGGGTATGCTAAGACGACCTTGATGGGATGGCCTTGGAAATAGTGCCGCAGCTTGTGCGAGGCTACCAATAGCGCGAGGAGGAGTTTCTGAGGCATGGGGTACCGCGCCCTTGCGTCCCGTAACACCGTGCTGACGAAGTATACAGGGTGCTCGACGAGGTTGGGAGTGCTGGCGCCGCTAGCATCCTCTGGAGGCCGGGACGCCTCCTGGGGCAACGGAGCCCCCAGCGACTGGTCGCCTGGAGGAGGGGCCTCCTCTGTTCCGGGTGTGCTTCCCTGCTGTGGCTGGTCCTTCTCGGCTGCAGCCGAACGATTGTTGCGGCCTTGGTCCTACGCTCCTCCCTAACAGCCAGCAGGGCTGCGCTAGCAGAGTAGGGGGTGGCCGCAAGGTAGAGTACAAGGGGTTCCTGAGGACGCGGAGCCACCATCACCGGGGGGCTGGTGAAGTACCTTTTGAGATCCTGGAATGCCTTGTTGGCCTTTTCGGTCCATTCAAAGGGGCCCTTCTTCTTCATCAGCTTGAAGAAGGGCAACGCTCGTTCCCCGAGCTTGGAGATGAAGCGTCCTACTGCGGTTACGCGCCCGGTGAGCTTCTGCATTTCTCTGAGGGTCTTTGGCGGGCTCATGTCCTCGACTGCTTTTACCTTTTCTGGGTTGGCCTCGATGCCCCAGTGGGATACGAGGAAACCCAGGAGCTTGCCCGAGGGGACTCCAAACACACACTTCTCCGGTTGAGCCGCAGGTCCACTTCATTTAGGCTCGCGAAGGTTTCCTCCAAGTCCTGTATTAGGGTTTTTGCCTCCCGAGACTTCACCACAATGTCATCAACGTAAGCCTCTGCATTCCTCCTGAGTTGCCGGCCCAAGGCGATGTGCATCAGTCGATGAAAGGTCGCTCCAGCATTGCGCAGCCCGAACGGCATGCATGTATAGCAGTACACTCCGCACGGGGTTAGGAAGGCCGTCTTTTCTACATATTTGACTGCCATCTTGATCTGGTGGTAGCCGGAGAAGGCATCCAGGATGCACAACAAGTCGCACTCAGTGGTGGAGTCGACGATCTGGTCGATGCGAGGGAGCGGGAACGGATCCTGGGGGCAGGCCTTGTTGAGGTTGGTGAAGTCGACATACATGCGTTTCTTTCCCTCCTTCTTTGGTTTAGCCAACCAATCTGGGTAACGGACCTCGCGAATGACCCCCGCCGCCTCCAACTTGCGGGTCTCTTGGACGATGAAAGCTTGCTTCTCAGTGGACTGCCGCCTCGCCTTCTTCTTCACGGGGCGCACGTTGGGGCACACGTTGAGGTGATGCTCAATTATGCCCCTCGGGACCCCTGCCAGCTGATCAGGTTCCCATGCGAATACCTTCTTGTTCGCGCGTAGGAACTTCACCAAGGCTTCCTCCTGTTCGGGCTCGAGGTTGGCGCCTATGGTGAAGGTGGCGCTGGTAGATCCGTCTTTGTTGACCAGTACCTGCTTGGTTTCCGCCTTGTCCTGAGTGAATAGCTGCTTCTTCTTGGCCAGTGCAGTGTACTAGGTGAGGAAGAGGCCACGCAGCTCCCCCCAAGAGGCCACGGAAGCCGTCGGCAGGTGGAGCAGCCACATGCGCGGGACGCCAGTGAGGGCCATGGGAAACCAGTTGGCCATAACCCTGTCGTCGCCCCAGCCTCGAGGACGCCCTCCTCGTATGCCTACAGGAAAGCCAGCGGATCGGCCGACCCGTTGTAGCGCGGTGGCATCTCCGTTTTGAACTTGTTCGGCCATTGCACCTGTCGCAAGGCGGGGGCCAAGGCTCGGAGCCTCCTGGCCCCCATGCTGGCGCCGGCGACCGGAGCGGGCGGCGCGTTGCCCATCATGAGGGCGAATTGCGGTGTTGGCGGAGCGCGGGTTGGTGGAAGGGAAAGCTCCGGCGCACCCCTACCTGGCGCGCCAAATGTCGGATTTCGGGTTCCGGCAGACCCTCAAGGTTCGAACTCTGGGGTGCGCACGGAGATCACACCTACTGCCTACCCGTGTCTCGTCACCTCGCAAGGATCTAAACTACACGAAGAACAACACAGAGGACACAAGGTTTATACTAGTTCGGGCCACCATTGTGGTGTAACACCCTACTCCAGTGTGTGGTGTGTGGATTGCCTCTAGGGCTCATGATGAATAGTACAGGGAAGAACAGCCTCGCGAGGGTCTGTTCTTGGCTGGTGCGATGAACTGCTAGGGGGAGTTCAGTCGCTTCTCTCTCTCTATATATCTTTCTATCCTTGTTCCTTCGATCCCTCTACCCCGTGGGTGGCTAGTCCTATTTATAGGCAGAGGCCTTGGGCCTCTTCCCAAATACTGAGCGGGAAGGGTGCCAACAGTTGGCCATTTTGAAGGGGAACATCTAGTACACTTATCCTGACTAAAGTTGGTCCTCGCCTGCCAAAGTTGGTCCTCGCCCGAGGAAGCCTCCTGTCGTCCGCCCCACGAGGCTTGGCCCCTCGCGAGGGGTCTTGAGCATGTGTTGATGAAGATGGGCCGTACTGGGCCACTCCTTGAGCCACGCCGCATGCCACAGGCAGGCAAGTCTGGGTACCCCCGTTCCCAGAACGCCGACACCCTCCTTCTTGTTCTTCCTTGGCCTCCCCCTAGACGGGAGGAGAGTTCCCCCTCTGGTCCATGGCCTCCATGGCAGCTGAGGGGCGGTAGCCCCTCTGAGATTGGATCTCCCTCTCTATTCTCTTCTGTTTCGAGTTCCGTAGATCTGGCCGAAAACTGTTTCTTATATTCTGGGAGATCCGTAATTCCGATGGCGCTGAAGTTTTAACACTATTTTTTTTCCGGATATAAGCTTCCTTGCGCCTGAAGTAGAGACCCCTACCAACATACAAGGTGAGCATAAGACACCTGGGCACGCCTGGGGCCTGGGGCGCGCCCTAGTGTATCTGGGGGCATGTGGGCCCCCGTTTACGTTCATTCCACCTCCCAAAATTCACAAATGTTCCAATATAATTCTCCATAAAATTTTATTGCATTTGGACTTCGTTTGATATGGATTTTCTGTGAAACAAAATCATGCAACAAACAAGAACTGGCGCTGGGCACTGGATCAATATGTTAGTTCAAATAAAACATATAAAATGTTGCCAAAAGTGTATAAAAGTTGTATAATATTGGCAGGAAGCAATCAAAAATTATAGATACGACGGAAACGTATGAGGATCCCCAAGCTTAATTCCTGCTCGTCCTCAAGCAGGTAAATGATAAACAAGATAATTTTTGATGTGGAGTGATACCTATCATAAACTTGATCATATGTCTAACCATGGCATGAATATTAAAACATAAGTTATTCAAAGCAATAGTCCATAACTTGACATAAAGACATCAATACTCACACATTCCAACAAACAATCATGTCTTTCAAAATATCAATGATAAAGAAAGCTATCCCTACAAAATCATATAGCCTTGTCATGCTCAACATAAAGTATTTATCATGCACAACCCCGATGACAAGCCGAGCAATTGGTTCATACTTTTTCAGCGCACTTCAGCTTTTTGAACCCTCACGCAATATGTTGGGGATATAACTATTGGGTATGACCCACCCAGAAGGGGTGGGTCATGCCACTAGTGACTTGAAGATGAAGATGCCTAATAAGGTCCAGAAGAGCTGAAGATGGCAGTTCATGAAGCAAGCCTGTTGGAGGTCGAAGACCCGAAGGCGACTAGAGGCCCAGAGGGACGAGCTGCCATATGTTTAACTTGTTCCATAAGTAAAGTTTCATTAGAAAGTGAGCCGGTCATGTTGTGTGAACCAGTCGGGACTCTGTGAGCTGCTAGGCCTCAACCTGTGTATATAAAGGTGAGACCCGGCAGCGGGTTAACTTAAGAAACAATTGATCGACTACTAGGTCAAGCGTATTCGCTCCCTGGTAATGAAAACACAAGCAATGCAATAGAAGCAGGAGTAGATTTTACCTCATTCAGAGGGGCCGACGTCGGTGTCAAAACCGGCGGATATCGGGTAGGGGGTCCCGAACTGTGCATCTAAGGTTGATGGTAACAGGAGGCAGGGGACACGATGTTCACCCAGGTTCGGGCCCTCTCTATGTTGGTAATACCCTACTTCCTGCTTGATTGATCTTGACGAATATGAGTATTACAAGAGTTGAACTACCACAAGATCGTAAGGGCTAAAACCCTAGAAGTCTAGACTGTATGATTATGATTGCCTCTACGAACTAAACCCTCCGGTTTATATAGACAACGGAGGGGACTAGGGTTGTACAAAGTTAGTTACAGAGAAAGGAATCTTCATATCCGGGCGCCAAGCTTGCCTTCCATGCCAAGGAGAGTCCCATCCGGACACAGGTGAGAGTCTTCGGTCTTGTATCTTCACAGCCCATCAGTTCGGCCCATGTCAATAGGCCGGACGGACGAGGACCCCTTAATCCAGGATTCCCTTAGTAGCCCCCGAACCAGTCTTTCAATGACGATGTATTCCGCGCGTAGATTGTCTTCAGCATTGCAAGGCGGGTTCCTCCTCTGATTACTTCAAAGTACCCGACTTAAAGAGCAGTATTCGGCTTTCCATTTAATGTCGCGCCCATCGGCTTCCACACCTTCATGACTTCAGCTTCCACGTGTCGAGCGAATACGAGAGGTCAGGGTATTTTTGCACATATCACCCTGACCATGTAAGAAAGGCGTCTATTTAAAGAGATTGGGATCTTCAGATCCGTTCCACACCAAGTGAGGAATCCTCAAAGCTTGCTAGGAGAAACCATTCCAACATGGCTAGCGTTCCCTGCTCTTCCTCCCGTCCCCACGGCCCCATAAAAGGTGATTGAGAGAAATGTTCCATAGCCCCGAGTCAGCTAGTGAAGCTGCAGACACAGGGATTTCTTCCCCCTGCGGATCTAGTCCCCGTTCGAGCAGGATTGACTTCCTTCGACGGTGGGGCTCAGGCGGAGAATTTCTCCAATACATCCATGGGAACGAGTGTGCTTCATTCCCTACTTGTTGAGAGGCGTCGGATTCCCAATCCACCTGTTCCTCCAAGGGCTTCTGGAGTATTATGGCCTCCAACTGCACAATTTCACTCCTACCTCCATCCTGCACATCGCGGGTTACGTTGCTCTTTCTGAGCTATTCCTGGGTTGTGAGGCCCATTTTGAATTATGGAGGAAACTATTCTGCCTCGTCCCTCGTAGCCAAGAGGGATCAATATTTGAAGTGGGCGGAGCCAAGGTATGGCGCATCCGAAGAGTGGCCTTCCGAATGGTTCTATATCGAGGATGTCACCCTTTCCGACCCAGTCCGAAGGGGCCTTCCCGAATTTTCAAGCGTTCCATTGAAGAAACACCACAGCTGGCGCCGTCGGAGCCCTGAGGAGGAAGATAGCTCGGAAGTCCGTCAATTGATGAGCAAGATAAAGACGCTCGCCCAGTTCGTATTATCAATAGTCAAGGTAATCGCGACTTCCCTAGTACGAGGGGTTCAGCCACTCCAATACAGAAGGCTTCCCATGTGGCACTATAATGGGGAAGATGACGCCTCCCGCTGCGGTCGGAAGGGTCCGGACACCACCGTCGCTTTGGCCAAAATACTGGCCGAACTATACAAAGGGGAGAAAGAGGAATTCATTCATATTAAATGCCAAGACAGATTTTCCATGTACAATCTTCCTAGCAGGGTGAGTTCCAATCCAACTACTCTACTCAATCTACTCCCCGAGTCACTTTCCATGGACATTAATCCGTCCATTTGTAGCAGGAATGGCGGAATATCACCAAGGGGCTCCACAGCCCCGCCCCACAGCCAGAGGACCACAACCGGGACCTTGACCCCGGATTCAAAGAGGATCCAAATATATTCCTGGAACTCGAGGATGGGGTGTTCTACCACGCGAGCTATGACGGCACGGAAGTGGCCATCACCATCGAATATCCCGGTCTTCTTCCTGCCTCACATATAAGTAATCCGGAGACATCTCCTCCGAAAGAGCTTCCTCATTCTGCCTCACCCACCGCATTATCTCGTGCTCCAAAGGGGAGGCGCTCGGTGTGCCATCCTGCACCAGAGGCGACTCCAAAGAGAGCGGCGCCCGCACTGGGCAAGCTTTCGAAGAGGAAGGCAAGCTAAGACACATCGGAGCCGTCGTCAAGGAGGTATGGCTTTGTAAATATGCCCTTTGGTAGTCACATCCAACTATGACATTATCCGTTCGCGTCTTATCAGGAAGAGCGTTTGCCGGACTATGTCCGGGAGTCCTGCCCATCACACTCCCAACAGCCAGGTTCCAGCTCCTGCCGTAACGACGAGGGCTGATACGGGAGTGCCGCCAGATTGTCCTTTGGAAGAGGATTTGGATGATGTATCCGTCACAAACTCGGAAGTGGAGAGGGCCATGAACCATCGGCGCCGGAGGGCTGCTCTTCATGACCCCGGCTTTACAACAGAGGCATTCAATGCCTTTAGCTCGGGTGATGCATACATCCGAGCTGCTCGAGATGGGCTTGCTAGAGCCATAGACCAATATTTGAAAGATATGCGGGTGAGCTCACATTATATACTAGTAGCCCATGAGACCTGAAGCAGTTGATTCAGCTGATTTAAGGATCAATGTAAAACCAGGTGCTTACAGAGAAGAACAACCTGTTGTCTCAAGAGCTGGAAAAGTGTCGGACACAGCTAGCTTCTGTGATAGTCGAACTGGAGGAATTCAAGAAGGCAACGCCTGGTAACGTGTCCCTCCATCGAGAAAAACCGAACTATATACCAGCAATGCTAACACAGTTGCATATCGTATGGCAGGATCATCAAATCATCTGGGAGAGGCGCTGGAGGTCGCACAAGCGGGTGAACGAGAAGCCAAAAGGCAACGGGCCACGGGCGAACGTATACTGACACGGGTCAGGGAGGAGAAATACAAACTCAAGGATTCCAACACCCAGCTGGGCGAAGAACTGAAAGATGTGAGAACCCAGCTGGTTAACTCCGTGAAAGAAAATAAGAGGCTGTGAGGCGGCATATTTAGTATGTGTTCAAACTTACCTCCGTGTAATTCGGCAAGGAAAGGAACTGACAGAGTCATGTCTGTAGGTATGCTGACTGGCCGTCCAGAAGAGGAGATATCCGGATCTTCGGGCGATCTGCTACAAGAGCTGTCGCAAATGCACGAGAGAGCTCGGCAGGGGATGCAAAGTGTTGCCAAGGCCTTATGGCCATCTGCCTCCCCTCCAGGAAGTATGGAGGAGCTTGTACAGCTATTCAAGGGAGCACGGCGGTGCTTCCGATTATGGAAGATATCGTCCTGCCAGGAAGGTGCATGAGAGGCCTGGGCCATGGTGAAAACACGGTATACCAAGCTCGATCTGAATCATATGGCCCGGGACGGACATTTAGGGTCAGATGGAAAAGAAATTCCCGTTAGTTTGCTGTATGACCAGGTAAAAGTAGCCGCAAAATATTCTCAACAGGATTGTAAGCTAGACAACCTGTTGGGCGGCATAGAAGAGGAAATTTTTGAGTCCAAGTGACCATGTACTTTCCATGACATATTTGTCCCTAGCTGGATTGTAAAATAATTGTCATGGCAGACCTTTTCGCTTCGACCTCTGGACCCGAGGGTGCGGAGTGTTTCCAAATACCTGAGCGGCAAAATAAACCAGGGTATGCGTGGAAACCAGGCATAGGGGTCATAGTTGCTTCAACAGACAAGTATCCGGCTAGCTATGTTATATTACATTATGATTGTAAGAAACATCTTCTAGAGAGAATAGTTCCATTAAAGGTTCCTTTCCCTGGGTGATAATGCGTTAACGTGCATGTCCGAACTATGATTGAAAAATCGCAGCATACGTAACATCTGGGGGTTCATAGTTTACTGAGTAAAAAACATCTTTAGTCCGCCGACCGAATATTCCCTTAAGAACGCTAGCTTTCAGCTTCACCCAGTTTGAGGTACACATCTGGATGACCCGGCAGTAACAATCGTAGAGGTGCTCCCTTTATGCCCTAGCCGAACTAATGGGAACTTAGGGCATAAGCACAGGAGCCAGGCAACCCAGCTTGGCCAAAACTTAAGTCATATCGTTGCATATAATGGCAAATAAAAGGTACATACGAGGAAAAGACACATATGTGGTGACCTTAATGCTTGGAAAATAATAATAATAAGCTTCTGTACAAGTAGCCCCCAGGTATAATGGACGTACATATTTGAGGATGTGTACGTTGTAGGTGCACGGTTTAGCCGCACAAAAGCTTTAAGGCTAAACAAAAAAAATAAAAAGCAAAAAGAGAGGAAAAAAATAATGGGAACAAAAGGGAGAAGGAGACGAACAAAGAATTCGGCGCTAGGCATAGAATCTTCAGAGTCTGTCCGCATTCCATGGATTCGTCTCTAGGCGATTGTCTGATGCATCACGCAGGCGGTACGCTCCTCCAGTGAGAACTTCGTCAATGATGAAGGGACCCTCCCACTTGGGCTTGAGTTTGTCCTTTTCCTTCTCCGGCAAGCGTAGAACGAGTTCGCCAACATTATAAGTCTTGGCCCGCACTTCTCTACTTTGATATCTGCGTGCCTGTTGTTGATAAAATGCAGAACGGGCTTTTGGGACATCGCGCTCCTCCTCCTGGGCATCTAAGCTGTCCTGCTGATCAAGCTCAGCCTCTCTCTCTTCATACATGCGCACTCGAGGTGATTCATGAATAATGTCACAGGGTAACACAGCCTCTGCCGCGTATACCATGAAGAAAGGTGTATATCCGGTAGTGCGATTGGGCGTGGTCCGCAGCCCCCAGAGTACAGAGTTGAGCTCCTCGACGCAGTGCTTGTCTGATTCTTTCAAAGACCGCACTAGTCTGGGCTTAATGCCGCTCATAATAAGACAAATGGCTCGTTCGACTTGACCGTTTGTTTGCGGGTGATAGACGGAGGCGTAATCAAGCTTAATGCCCAGATTAACACACCAGGTTTTCACCTCATCGGCTATGAAATTGGAGCCGTTATCGGTGATGATGCTCTGTGGAACACCATAACGGTGCACAACACCGGATATGAAGTCTATCACTGGTCCGGCTTCGGCCGTTTTAATTGGTTTGGCATCTATCCACTTAGTGATTTTATCCACCATGACCAATAGATATTTTTTCTTATGGCTTCCTCCTTTAAGGGGTCCGACCATATCAAGCCCCCAGACCGTGAAAGGCCAAGTGATGGGGATTGTTTGTAGAGCGGTGGGTGGCATATGGCTTTGGTTGGCGAAAAGCTGGCATCCGATGCAACATTGGACAAGGTCTTGTGCATCTGCTCCGGCCATCGGCCAATAGAAACCTGTACGGAAGGCCTTGCTTACAAGGGCCCGAGCCGCGGCATGGTGACCACCAAGACCGGCATGAATTTCAGCCAAGAGCTGCCGCCCCTCTTCCTCGGAGATACATCTTTGAAGTACTCCGGTAGCGCTTTTCTTGTAGAGTTCTCCGTCGTGAACCTTGTAGGCTTTTGAGCGCTGGACAATGCGACGTGCCTCATTCTGATCCTCAGGGAGTTCTCGCCTATTAAGGTAGGCCAAGAAGGGTTCAGTCCATGAGGTAATGACTGCCATGATAAGATGGGCCGATGGTGTTATTTCGGTGGCCGAGCCCCCGATGATATCGGTATGTTTGGAATCTGGGGTTATAGTCAGATCTGGACTGGTGTTGCCGCTCTCCCCTTGCCACACCACGGATGGCTTGAAGAGCCTTTCGATGAAGATGTTAGGTGGGACGGGGTCACTCTTGGTGCCGATGTAAGCAAGGACATCCGCCGCTTGATTACTTTCTCGAGCCACATGATGAAACTCGAGCCCCTCGAACTGAGCCGACATTTTGAGAATGGCGTTATTGTAAGCTGCCATCTTCGGATCTTTGGCATCGAAATCTCCATTCATTTGAGATTGCGAGGTTTAATCCCCACGCACTTCCAGGCGTTGTATGCCCATGGAGATAGCCATCCGAAGACCATGCAATAAGGCCTCGTATTCGGCTGCATTGTTGGAGTCTGTGTATAATATTTGGAGTACGTACAGAACTGTATATCCAGAGGGGGATGTTAGGACAATGCCTGCTCCTAAGCCCGGCAGCATTTTGGAGCCGTCGAAGTGCATGACCCAGTTTGAATATGTGTCGTACTCTTTAAGGAGTTCTGCTTCTGTCCATTCAGTGAAGAAGTCGGCCAGTACTTGGGATTTAATGGCCCGGCGCGGTTTGTATGTTATGTCGAATGGGAGGAGCTCAATGGTCCACTTGGCAATCTGGCCCGTGGCATTGCGGTTGTTTATTATGTCATTGAGTGGTACTTCGGAGACCATCGTGATTGAGCACTCTTGAAAGTAGTGTCATAGCTTCTGGGATGCCATGAAGACCGTGTATGCTATTTTTTGGTAATCAGGGTACCGGGATTTGCATGGAGTGAGGACAGTGGATACGTAGTATACCGGCTTCTGAAGCGGGAATTTGTGTCTGTCCTCCTTTCATTCAACGACGAGCACCGCACTTGCGACCTGGTGTGTTGCTAATATGTATAATAACATGGGTTCGCCGACGTTCGGTGCGGCCAGGATTGGGTTGCTCATTAAAAGAGCCTTTTTGTCTTCCAGTCCGGCCGTTGACGCGTCTGTCCACTCGAAGTGATCGGTGCGTCAGAGAAGGCGATAAAGTGGCAATGCTTTTTCTCCTAGTCTGAAGATAAAGCGGCTTAAAGCTGCCACACATCCGGCTAGTTTTTGGACTTGTTTAAGGTCTGTTGGCATAGCAAACTGTGACAAAGCTCGGATTTTAGCTGGGTTTGCCTCAATTCCTCTATCGGAAACGATGAAGCTCAACAGTTTTCTAGCGAGAACGCCGAGAACACACTTTTCCAGATTGAGCTTGATGTCATATGTATGGAGGTTGTCGAATGTGAGACGCGGATCGTCTATTAATGACTCAACGTGTCTAGTTTTGATGACAACGTCGTCCACATATACTTCAACTGTCTTGTCGATCTGTTTCTCCAGGCATGTTTGAATCATGCGTTGGTAGGTGGCACCAGCGTTTTTAAGTCTGAAGGTCATAGTGTTGAAGCAGAACGACCCATATGGGGTAATGAATGCTGTTGCGGCTTGGTCGGACTCCTTCATTTTGATATGGTATCCGTAGTATGCGTCGAGGAAACACAGTGAGTGCTATGTCTTGAGCTTGCGTTGGTTTTCCTTGAAGAGGAAAGGGTGATGCAGCGATAGTAGCATAAGTATTTCCCTCAGTTTTGGTGAACCAAGGTATCAATCCAGTAGGAGGCTCCTCAAAAGTCCCACGCACCTACACAAACAAACAAAGAACTCACAACCAACACAATAAATGGGTTGTCAATCCCTTCATGGCCACTTGTGAAAGTGAGATCTGATAGAGATAGTATGATAAGATAAATATATTTCTGATATTTTATAATATAGATTGGAAAAGTAAAGATGCAAATAAAAGTAGATTGAAAGATTATATGAGAAAAGATAGACCCGGGGGCCATAGGTTTCACTAGTGGCTTCTCTCAAGATAGCATAAGTATTACGGGTGAACAAATTACTATCGAGCAATGGATAGAAAAGCAAATAATTATGAGATTATCTAGGCATGATCATGTATATAGGCATCACGTCCATGACAAGTAGACTGACTCCTGCCTGCATCTACTACTATTACTCCACACATCGACCGCTATCCAGCATGCATCTAGAGTATTAAGTTCATATAGAATAGAGTAACGCATTAAGAAAGATGACATGATGTAGATTGATAAACTCATGCAATATGATATAAACCCCATCTTTTTATCCTTGATGGCAACAATACAATACGTGCCTTGCTGCCCCTGCTGCCACTGGGAAAGGACACCGCAAGATTGAACCCAAAGCTAAGCAGTTCTCCCATTGAAAGAAAGATCAATCTAGTAGGCCAAACCATACTGATAATTCGAAGAGACTTGCAAAGATAATTTAATCACACATAAAAGAATTCAGAGGAGGTTCAAATATTTCTCATAGATAAACTTGATCATGAACCCACAATTCATCGGATCTCGACAAACACACCGCAAAAAGAGTTACATCGAATAGATCTCCAAGAAGATCGAGGAGAAAATGGTATAGAGATCCAAAAAGAGAGAAGAAGCCATCTAGCTAATAACTATGGACCCGAAGGTCTGTGGTATACTACTCACAACTCATCGGAGGGGCTATAGTGTAGATGTAGAAGCCCTCTGTGGTCGATTCCCCCTCTGGCGGAGCGTCGGCGAAGGCTCCAATATGGGATCTCGCGGATACAGAAGATTACGGTGGTGGAAATAGTTTTTTGTCGTCTCCTTTGATGTTCTCGGGGTACGTGGGTATATATAGGAGGAAGAAGTAGGTCGGTGGATGCCCGAGGGGCCCACAAGATAGGTGGCGCACCCAGTAGGGGTGGGCGCGCCCTCCACCCTCATGGCCGCCTCGACTGCTTCTTGACTTGCACTCCAAGTCCTCTGGATCACGTTCGTTCCAAAAATTACGCTCCCAAAGGTTTCATTCTGTTTGGACTCCGTTTGATATTCCTTCTCTTCGAAACACTGAAATAGGCAAAAAAATAGCAATACGGGGCTGGGCCTCTGGTTAGTAGGTTAGTCCCAAAAATATATAAATGTATAAAGTAAAGCCCATAAACATCCAGAGCGGGTAATATAATAGCATGGAACAATCAAAAATTATAGATACGTTGGAGACGTATCAAGCATCCCCAAGCTTAATTCCTACCTGTCCTCGAGCTAGTAAGTAAATGATAAACACAGAATTTTTGACGTGGAATGCTACCTAGCATAATTCTCAATGTAATTTCTTTATTGTGGCATGAATTTTCAGATCCAAATGATTCAAAATAAAAGTTCATATTGACATAAGAAATAGTAATACTTCAAGCATACTAATCAAAGCAATCATGTCTTCTCAAAATAACATGGCTAAAGAAAGTTCATCCCTACAAAACCATATAGTTAGGCTATGTTTCATTTTCATCACACAAAATACTCCCATCAAGAACAACCTTGGTTGCAGCCAAGCAATTGGTTCATACTTTTTAACGCGCTTCAGCCTTTTTCAACTCTCATGCAATACATGAGCGTGAGCCATGGATATAGCACTATGGGTGGAATAGAATATTATGATGGAGGTTGTGTGGAGAATACAAAAAAGGAGAAAGTCTCACATTGACGAGGATAATCAACGGGCTATGGAGATGCCCATCAATTGTTGTCAACATGAGGAGTAGGGATGCCATGCGACGGATGCACTAGAGCTATAAATGTATGAAAGCTCAACAAAAGAAACTAAGTGGGTGTGCATCCAACTTGCTTGCTCACGAAGACCTAAGGCATTTTGAGGAAGCCCATTGTAGGAATATACAAGCCAAGTTCTATAATGAAAAATTCCCACTAGTATATGAAAGAGACAACATATGGGACTCTCTATATGAAGAACATGGTGCTACTTTGAAGCACAAGTGTGGAAAAAGAGATAGTAACATTGCCCCCTTTTTATTTATTTTCTTTTTTTTCTTTTTTCTCTCTCTTTTTTCTTTTGGGACTTTTTTTGGCCTTTCTTTTTTTTCTTTTTTGGGGGCAATGCTCTAATAATGATGATCATCACACTTTTATTGATTTACAACTCATGAATTACAACCCAAAACTAGAACAAGATATGACTCTATATGAATGCCTCCGGCGGTGTACCGAGATGGGCAATGAATCAAGAGTGACATGTATGAAAAATTATGCATGGTGGTCTTGCCACAAATACGATATCAACTACATGATCATGCAAGGCAATATGACAATAATGATGCGTGTCATGATGATAAATGGAACGGTGGAAAGTTGCATGGAAATATATCTCGGAATGGCTATGGAAATGCCATAATAGGTAGGTATGGTGGCTATTTTGAGGAAGATATAAGGTTGTTTATGTGTGATAGAGCGTATCGTATCACGGGGTTTGGATGCACTGGCGAAGTTTGCACCAACTCTCAAGGTGAGAAAGGGCAATGCACGGGGAGGTTGGTAGGAGTTAACCATCGCGCGCCCCCGACCTCCACTCAAGGGAAGGCAATCAAAAAAGCACCTCATGCAATAAATTTGTTACCCAACTTTTACCATATGTGCATGCTACGGGACTTGCTAACTTCAACACAAGCATTCTTTAAATTCATAATCACCCAACTAGCATGACTTTAATATCACTACCTCCATATCTCAAAACAATTATCAAGTATCAAATTGATCATAGCATCCAATTCACTTCCTATGATAGTTTTTATTATACCCAACTTGGATGCCTACCATTCTAGGACCTATTTTATAACCATAGAAATTACCATGATGTTATAAGAGACTCTCAAATAATATAAGTGAAGCATGAGAGACTAACAATTTCTACAAAATTAAGCCACCGCCGTGCTCTAAAATATATAAGTGAAGCACTAGAGCAAAACTATCTAGCTCAAAAGATATAAGTGAAGCACATAGAGTATTCTAATAAATTCCAATCAAGTGGGATTCTCCCAAAAGGTGTGTACAGCAAGAATGATTGTGGAAAACTAAAAAGCAAACACTAATATCATAAAAGATGCTCCAAGAAAAACACATATCATGTGGCGAATAAAAATATAGCTCCAAGTAAAGTTACCAATGAATGAAGACGAAAGAGGGGATGCCTTCCGGGGGCATCCCCAAGCTTAGGCTTTTGGCTATTCTTGAATATCTTGGGGTGCCATGGGCATCCCCAAGATTAGGCTTTTGCCACTCCTTATTCCATAGTCCATCAAATCTTTACCCAAAACTTGAAAACTTCACAACACAAAACTCAACAGCAAATCTCATAAGCTCCGTTAGTGAAAGAAAGCAAAACCACTACATAAGTTATTGTAATGAACTCAATCTTTATTTATATTGGTTTTAAACCTACTTTATTCCAAGTTCTCTATGGTTCATACCACTTAATACAAGCCATAGATGCATCAAAATAAGCAAACAACACACGAAAAACAGAATCTGTCAAAAACAGAACAGTCTGTAGCAATATGTAACCCCCGAATACTTATGGAACTCTAAACATCCTACCAAAATAGGAAGTCCTGGGAAATTTGACTATTGATCTACAGCAAAAAGAATCAACGCAAAAGCATGTTTCTGTGATTTAACAAAACTAATTCCGTGCGCGCAAAGTTTCTGTTTTTCAGCAGAATCAAATTAACTATCACCATAGATTATCCTATAGGTTATACTTGGCACAAACACTAATTAAAACATAAAAAACATCTAAACATAAGGTAGATGCAAGATTTATTACTAAACAGGATCAAAAACAAAAAACACAAATAAAATTGGGTTGCCTCCCAACTAGCGCTATCGTTTAACGCCCCTAGCTAGGCATAAAAGCAAGGATAGATCTAAGTAGTGCCATCTTTGGCACTCAATTCATAAGTAGCTTGCATGATAGATTCATAAGGTAATTTAACTTTTTTTCTTGTAAAGTTCTCCATGCCTTTCCTTAATGGAAATTGGAATCTAATATTCCCTTCCTTCATATCAATAATCGCACCAATCATTCTAAGGAAAGGTCTACCAAGAATAATAGGGCAAGCAAGATTGCAATCTATATCAAGAACGGTAAAATCTAAGGGCACCAAATTTCTATTTGCAACAATGAGAACATCATTGATCCTTCCGATTGGCTTTTTAATGGTGGAATCCACAAGGTGCAAATTTAAAGAGCAATCATCAAGATCATGGAAACCTAGAATATCACTTAAAGTTTTCGGAATCGTGGAAACACTAGCACCCAAATCACATAAAGCATAACACTCATGATCCTTAATTTCAATCTTTATAGTAGGTTCCCACTCATCTTTAAGGTTTCTAGGTATAGAAACTTCCAAATTAAGTTTTTCATCAAAAGATTGCATCAAGGCATCAACAATATGTTTGGTAAAAGCTTTATTTTGACTATAAGCATGAGGATAATTCAACGGATTGCAACAAGGAAATACAACCTTCTAAAGAACAATTATCATAATTAAATTCCTTAAACTCCAAGATAGTGGGTTCAATGCTATTTAAAGTCTTGACCTCTCCAATCCCACTTTTACCAAATTTAGCATCAAGATCTAAAAACTCCGAATCATTGGGACGCCTTTTAACTAAACTTGACCCATCTCCTGTCCCATCATTATTAAGATTCATATGGAAAAACAAAGATCTAATAGGGGACACATCAATAACTTTAAGATCTTCATCATTATTTTCGAGAAAACTAGAAGAACATGCCTTTACAAAGCAATCTTTCTTAGCATGCAATCTAGCGATTCTTTCTTTGCACTCATCAATGGACACTCTCATTGCTTTGAGAGACTCATTAATATCATGCTTAGGAGAAGTAGATCTAAGTTTCAAAGAATCAACATCAAGCGAGAGTCTATCAACGTTCCTAGCCAAATCATCAACTATGAGCAATTTTCTTCAAGCAAGGCATTAAAATTCTTTTGAGAGATCATAAATTCTTTCACACTATTCTCAAAATCAGAGGGCATATTATTAAAATTACCATAAGAATTATTGTAGGTATTTCCATATTTATAGAGGAATTACTAGGGGACGGTCTAGGATTAAAGTTTCCTCTATAAGCATTGTTATCGAATCTATTCCTACCAACAAAATTCACATCCATAGATACATTACTATTCTCAATCAAAGTAGACAAAGGCATATCATTGGGATCAATAGGAGCACTCTTAGTAGCAAAAAATTTCATAAGTTCATCCATCTTTCCACTCAAAACATTAATTTGTTTTATAGCATGCACTTTTTTACTAGTAGATCTTTCGGTGTGCCATTGAGAATAATTAGCCATAATATTATCAAGGAGTTTTGTAGAATCTCCTAAAGTGATTTCCATAAACGTGCCTCCCGCGGCCGAATCTAAAAGATTTCTAGAAGCAAAATTCAATCCGACATAAAAATTTTGTATGATCATCCATAAATTCAAACCATGAGTAGGGAAATTGCGAATCATTAATTTCATTCTTTCCCAAGATTGGGCAACATGCTCATGATCAAGTTGTTTAAAATTCATAATATTGTTCCTAAGAGTGATGATCTTAGCGGGAGGAAAATACTTAGAGATAAAAGCATCTTTGCACTTGTTCCATGAATCAATACTATTCTTAGGCAAAGACGAAAACCAAACTTTAGCACGATCTCTAAGTGAAAACAGAAATAACTTCAATTTAACAATATCATTATTCGTATCTTTCTTCTTTTGCACATCACACAAATAAAAAAGTTGTTTAGATGGGTAGCGGCATCTTCACTAGGAAGGCCGGCGAATTGATCTTTCGTAACAAGATTCAGCAAAGCATTATTGATTTCACAAGACTCAACATCATTAAGAGTAGCAATCGGAGTACTAAGGAAATCATTATTATTGGTATTGGAGAAATCACACAATTTGGTATTATGTTGCGCCATCGCGACATGTAATCCAACACACGAGCAATCAGAAAAAGGCAAGCGAAAAAGAGAGAGGAGATTGGGAAAGAGAAAGCGAATAAAACGGTAAGGGTGAAGTGGGGGAGAGGAAAACGAGAGGCAAATGGCAAATAATGTAAATGCGAGGGAGGTGAGTTTGTGATGGGTACTTGGTATGTCTTGACTTGAGCGAAGACCTCCCCGGCAACGGTGCCATAAATCCTTCTTGCTACGTCTTGAGCTTGCGTTGGTTTTCCTTGAAGAGGAAAGGGTGATGCAGCAATAGTAGCGTAAGTATTTCCCTTAGTTTTGGAGAACCAAGGTATCAATCCAGTAGGAAGCTCCTCAAAAGTCCCACGCACCTACACAAACAAACAAAGCACTCGCAACCAACGCAATAAAGGGGTTGTCAATCCCTTCACGACCACTTGTGAAAGTGAGATCTGATAGAGATAGTATGATAAGATAAATATATTTTTGATATTTTATAATATAGATTGGAAAAGTAAAGATGCAAATAAAAGTAGATTGAAAGCTTATATGATAAAAGATAGACCCGGGGGCCATAGGTTTAACTAGTGGCTTCTCTCAAGATAGCATAAGTATTACGGTGGGTGAACAAATTACTCTCGAGCAATTGATAGAAAAGTGAATAATTGCAATATTATCTAGGCATGATCATGTATATAGGCATCACATCCGTGACAAGTAGACCGACTCCTGCATGCATCTACTACTATTACTCCACACATCGACCGCTATCCAGCATGCATCTAGAGTATTAAGTTCATAAAGAACAGAGTAACACATTAAGAAAGATGACATGATGTAGAGGGATAAACTCATGCAATATGATATAAACCCCGTCTTTTTATCCTCGATGGCAACAATACAATACGTGCCTTGCTGCCCCTGTTGTCACTCGGAAAGGACACCGCAAGATTGAACCCAAAGCTAAGCACTTCTCCCATTGCAAGAAAGATCAATCTAGTAGGCCAAACCAAACTGATAATTCGAAGAGACTTGCAAAGATAACTTAATCACACATAAAAGAATACAGAGGAGATTCAAATATTTCTCATAGATAAACTTGATCAAAAACCCACAATTCATCGGATCTCGACAAACACACCGCAAAAAGAGTTACATCGAATAGATATCCAAGAAGATCGAGGAGAACATGGTATTGAGATCCAAAAAGAGAGAAGAAGCCATCTAGCTAATAACTATGGACTCGAAGGTCTGTGGTAAACTACTCACAACTTATCGGAGGGGCTATAGTGTTGATGTAGAAGCCCTCTGTGGTCGATTCCCCTCCGGCGGAGCGCCGGCGAAGGCTCCAATATGGGATCTCGCGGATACAGAAGGTTACGGTGGTGGAAATAGTTTTTCGTCGTCTCCTTTGATGTTCTCGGGGTACGTGGGTATATATAGGAGGAAGAAGTAGGTCGGTGGACGCCCGAGGGGCCCACGAGATAGGGGGCACGCCTAGTATGGGTGAGCGTGCCCTCCACCCTCGTGGCCGCCTTGACTGCTTCTTGACTTGCACTCCAAGTCCTCTGGATCACGTTCGTTCCAAAAATCATGCTCCCGAAGGTTTCATTCTGTTTGGACTCCGTTTGATATTCCTTTTCTTCGAAACACTGAAATAGGCAAAAAAAAGCAATACGGGCTGGGCCTCTGGTTAGTAGGTTAGTCCCAAAAATGATATAAATGTATACAGTAAAGCCCATAAACATCCAAAATGGTTAATATAATAGCATGGAACAATAAAAAATTATAGATACGTTGGAGACGTATCAAGCATGCCCAAGCTTAATTCCTACTCGTCCTCGAGCTAGTAGGTAAATGATAAAAAGAGAATTTTTGATGTGGAATGCTACCTAGCATAGTTCACAATGTAATTTCTTTATTGTGGCATGAATGTTCATATCCAAATGATTCAAAATAAAAGTTCATATTGACATAAGAAATAGTAATACTTCAAGCATACTAATCAAGCCACTTGCCGGAGTATCCAACATGCTCTAAGGCTGTGGGTTGGTATGGTATCCGGTGTTGTATGTATTTTGGATGCCCTATTGAGCCATCCCTCCAGAACGGTTCCGCGCCCCATAATGGGCTTTGATTTTTTTTTACTATTGGATCGGGCGACCGATGAGGGTGCATCCTTTTTGCCCACACAAGGGGTTGAGTGGAAACCGGTGGCTCCCAAGGAGCTGCCTGAGTTTTCCAGGCGCTTTCCATTGCGTAGTACTTCTGTACTATGGTTGCCAAGTCAGAGAAGTGTAATACGCGATGGCGGTTAATGGCATTGAGGATTCCCTCGTCCGTGCAATTGTTGCAGAATAATGAGATCGCGTCCTCGTCGTGGCAGTCTTTGATCTTGTCTTTGACAATGAGGAATCTGGCCCGAAAGTGATGGACTGTTTCCTCAGACTACCGTCGTATGTACATGAGATCGCGTATATATGGTTGGTTGGGTGGATTTGATTCCGAAACCTGACCCAATTTGGGGTCCGGAGTTTGAGAAACTTCAGAGCTTAACAGTTCGGGCTCCGGGATATCAACCAATTTTTTCGGTCCACCGTCTGGCTCTAGGTTTGAAGGACGGGGCATGTCTTTCCACGGATGGGTATCCGGTTCTTTGAGCTAAGAAACATAGTTCATCCTCAATATAGAGGAAGAGTTGTTGTATTGCTCCTCTACTACCGCTATCTGATGGGTGATCGGCGAAGATTTGATTTCTCTCTGATCGGGTTTAAGCCCGATCCGATCGTAGTCTGTAGCGACCCCCAAGGCGGCGATGTGATCTAGGAGTTTGTTTAAAGACGAAAACTCCGTCAGATCCATCCATTTGGAGTATTCGGACTCGAGACAGAGGCAATTTTCGACGACCCGAGAAGTCATCGTCGGCCTAACGGCCGAACGGGCGGTCATGGTGAAGCCGCCTAGCCGGAGGGTTTGGCCTGAGGCCAGGGATCCTCCGGAGGTGATATTGTCCTTGATAACAAGGCGAGCCATTAATCCTATCTTCGACATCACAGCGGAACTCTCAATGAAAGCACCAATGTCAGTGTCAAAACTGGCGGATCTTGGGTAGGGGGTCCCGAACTGTGCGTCTAAGGTTGATGGTAACAGGAGGCGGGGGACACGATGTTTACCTAGGTTTGGGCCCTCTCTATGGAGGTAATACCCTACCTCCTGCTTGATTGATCTTGACAAATATGAGTATTACAAGAGTTGATCTACCATGAGATCGTAATGGCTAAAACCCTAGAAGTCTAGCACGTATGTTTATGATTGCCTCTATGGACTAAACCCTCCGGTTTATATAGATAAAGTCGGTTACAGAGAAAGGAATCTTCATATCCGGGCGCCAAGCTTGCCTTCCACGCCAAGGAGAGTCCCATCCGGACACAGGTGAGAGTCTTTGGTCTTGTATCTTCACAGCCCATCAGTCCGGCCCATGTCAATAGGCCAGACGGCCGAGGACCCCTTAATCCAGGACCCCCTCAGCCGAACCTGGGTAAAAACTCTATTTGTCCTTTGTCCCGTTTAACCCCTTTAAGCTAAGCTAGCTGTGATGGCTCCACACCTAATTCCTTTCGCTAGGGCATCTGTCATGTTAAATCCACGATAGTTGTCACCCACCATGGGGCCAGAGCACGGTGGTTTCGAGTTCTTGAAGGGCAGCTTCTTAGGGATCAAGGGATACACCATGGGCGGATGACGAAGAGTCGCTATGGGAAAATCTACATTGACGACGCAGGATGGGGTCCCGAGGCCGATTCAATCGAACACGGGTACCGGGTCCCCTTCTACAGAATCCACGTCTTCATCAGCAAGATCGGCGAGTCGAAACCTGAGCTAGACACCTGCACCGACATCATTGAGACGGCTCAGCGCGCGCGACCCGCCAAGGTTCAAGCCGCCCTGAAGCATGTCTTTGTGGGCTTTACTCAAGGATTGGATCTTGAGGAAGGATCTGTGTCCAGTAGAGAGACGGTCGTCTATTCTGGCGATGAGTCCTCAACTGGCGAGACCAATTCCATGTATCAATTGCAAGATGATAGGCTTGGGGCTGTTCCAATGGTGACAATATTCCGGACCCCTGTGAGCTGCCGAATCGGGTTGCAATCTTCATGGCCGGCACGCAATCGGTGCAGAATTCCTCAACTGCGGCAACAATGATTTCCGGTTCAGCAGTCGCTACGGCATCCGGGGCAGGAGGCCCTGTGCGCCCGCTGGCTCAAAATTTATCTGAACGTTTGGAGGCTCTAGCAACTTTGCTGACGGTGGAGGTAACCCTGGCAAACCAAGCACAACATAACATGGACGTTGTGAAGTTGCATGATGAGATAGCTCACGCTAAGGAGGATCTTAATGCTGAAAATGCCAGGATGGCAACAGAGCGAGCCGCCTTGGAGATGGAATTGCAGCAGATTCAGCAGAAAACTTTCTCTTGAGCTTGGACCAGAATGCATCAAACGCTATCTTTAATAGGAGATACCAGAGTCGTCTTCCTCATGAGTTTGATGCAAGAAATCTCTTCAATACGCCTGGGGCAGGACCAAGTAACCCGCCCGACATGACCCAGGGCCCTGAAGCGCCTAGGACCGGGGCGGCGGCTCAACCCCATGTGGCGGATCCGGCTCGTGTCAATTTAACCCCGCCTCAGCAAATGTCAACACCTCCGGGTCACTTCTCTAACCCGTTGGACAACATGTTCGCTGCGGCATCACGATTGGTGGCTCTCCCGATGACAGGTGAGAGTCCTGAGGCGGTCGAGGCTCAGAAAGCCATGGAACTTCTTCAAATGGTGATGACTTAGCAGGCGGCTTACTCCTACAGCCACGATCGAATCCACTCAACTTTGCATCCAAGTCGATGCTATGGCTGGCACATGGAGTCACCGGCGGTTTCAAGTAGTGAGCGGCATCATAACCAGTCCCGTGGGCATGACTCGCCATAGGCTGATAACATGCTCAGTTGTTGGTAGATCAAGGATAGGCTCGCCGTGAGGCGGAGCTGGCGGCTCAGTTGGCGGCTCAGCATCTTCAATTACTCCCTTTGACGTGCATAGAAGCTAGAGCGACTTCCAGGATAGTGGGTGTACCATGTTTAGTACCGGCTCTATGCAACGAACGGTTACCCAAGGACTTCAAGGGCCCGCGAAAAGTACCCAATTACACAGCAGGTCAACCCCTAGAGGCTTGGATTGAGAGCTATGAGATGGCCATGGAGATGTTGGATGTCAATGACACTGCGTGCGCGAAGTATTTCACCATGATGCTGGATGGGCCGGCTCATACCTGGTTGAAGGGATTGCTCCCTAACTCTGTCAGATCATGGGATTAATTAAAGGCGCGTTTTATTCAGAATTTCAAGGATACATGCAAGCAGCCCATGTCGATTCTTGATTTAGACACTTGTGTCCAGAGTGTGAATCAACCGCCCATTGGGTACGTCGGATCTCGGGCATTATCCACTCATCAGACAGCATCAATGCTGGCTCATCTGTCCTGATTTTGGAGAAAAAATGCCATTTCTTTCCCCTCAAACAGAAGCTGGGGCAGCTTAAGCGCCATTGCAATGACATGGGGGAGTTCATGGCGGCTCTTGTCAAATATGCTGATTCTGACAACACTAAGGACCCCGAGTCTGATGAGGAAAAAGCTCGTAAGGGGAAGAAGAATGGCAATGCAAAGGGACAGCAGCACAATGCAGCGGGTCAAGGCAATAATGGTAAGCGCAAGCAAGCTGACGGCGGTTCAGATTTGGTGGCTAACACGCAGAGTAATAATGGTAAGCGTACGGGAAAGTCGTCAGTACCCCCGTTTGGTGGGCCAAAATACAACCTTGAGGCGATGATGAACCAGCCTTGCCCAAAGCATGGTACTCAAGATAAGCCGGCCACTCATCTCTGGAAAGACTGTTTCATCATGAGGAAGTATAGAAATTCCGTTTTTTATCACGATAACTAGGGCCTGCACGACGGGTCAGGATCCGGCTCTCACGGATCCGGCTTTGGAGGTGGCGGCTCAAGCTATGGATTTCAGGGTCAAGGCAATCAAGGCGGTTTCAACCAGCAATCTAATCAAGGTAATCAGCAGCAACAACAACAGTCTGGTTATCAGAGTCATCCGAAGCAGTTGAATAGTGGTCAATATCATGTGTTTACGACGAGTTTGTGCAAGCGAGATCAGAAGATTCACAAGCGGGCGGTGAATGCGATTGAGCCGGCGGTCCCCCAATACTTATGATGGTCAGAGCAGCCCATTGTATGGAGCCGCGAAGATCACCCGCCCCGGGTTGATAATCCGGCTCAGCTGGATTTGGTGGTGGCACCTCAGGTCAAATAATACATGTTCACTAAAGTGCTCATGGATGGAGGCAGTAGCATCAATATCCTCTATTATGATACTTTTTGCCGTATGAATTTGACTGACAAAGATCTTAAGCAATCCTCTACAGTTTTTCCTGGCGTGGTGCCCGATAAGTCGGCATATCCAGTGGGCAAGATAACCTTGGAGGTGGTTTTTGGTAATGAGTATGACTACAGGGCTGAAAATTTGACTTTTGAAGTGGTCAAGATCAAGAGCCCTTATCACGCCCTGTTTGGACGGCCGGCTTATGCTAAATTTATGGCACGACCTTGTTATGTTTCTCTGTAGATCAAGATGCCGGGTTATAAGGGAACCATCACGGTGCATGGAAACAGAAAGATTGCTTTGGAGTGCGAAGAGGGCGATGCTGCCTATGCTGGTGAGCTTGTACAACAGAAGAGCTGAAGTTCTATAAAGATAATGTTGACCCAGCAGATATGACCCCCTTGAGGAAGCCAACTACAGAGCAGAACCCATTGTTGAAGTTTAAGTCGGCAGATGATACTAAACTGGTTGACTTCATTCCTGGCGATTCATCCAGGCGGTTCATCATCAATGCCAACATGGATGCGAAATAGGAAAGCGCGCTCATCAAGTTCATTCGTGAGAATGGGACATCTTTGCATGGAAGCCCTCTAACATGCCAGGTGTACCGAGGGAACTCGCTGAGCACACTCTTAATATTGATCCGAAGTTTAAGCCGGTCAAGCAATTCCTTTGTCGTTTTAATGAAGAAAGGCGCAAGGCCATTGGTGAAGAAGTGGCCCGGCTCTTGGCGGCTGGGTTTATTGTTGAAGTTTTTCACCCTAAATGGTTGGCTAACCCGGTGCTAGTGCTTAAGAAGAACAACACTTGGCGTATGTGTGTGGATTACACGGACCTTAACAAGGCTTGTCCGGCTGATCCTTTTGCTCTCCCTCGTATTGATCAGATTATTGATGCTACGATGGGTTGTGAGCGTTTGAGTTTTCTAGATGCTTATTCTGGTTATCATCAGATCAAGATGGCAGTTAAGGACTAGGAGAAGACATCCTTCATCACTCCCTTTGGAGCCTTCAGCTACGTGTTTATGCCTTTTGGGCTCAAGAGTTCCCAGGCGACTAATGAGCGTTGTGTTCAGAATTTTCTCCACGGCCAGATTGGACGCAATGTTCATGCTTATGTGGATGATATTGTTGTGAAATCCAGGAACAAGGAGACCTTGATAGATGATCTAAAGGAGACCTTTGACAATCTCCAGGTTTACAAGATGATGCTTAACCCAGATAAATGTGTTTTTGGTGTGCCAGCGGGCAAGCTCCTGGCTTTTCTGGTCTCTAAGAGGGGTATTGAAGCTAACTCGGAGAAGATCAAGGCTATCACTTCGTTGGCTAAGCTGACGTGTATTAAGGATGTTCAGTGTTTGGCGGGTCATATTGCGGCCTTAAGCCGGTTTATAAGTTGCCTGGGTGAAAAGGCTATTCATCTTTACCAGATGATGAAGAAGACAGATCACTTTGTCTGGAGTGATGCCGCCGATGAGGCATTTGAGGTGCTTAAGAAACAGCTGGTTGAGCCGCCGGTTCTTGCAGCTCCTATTGATAAGGAGCCCTTGCTTTTATATGTGGCTGCTAACAATAGAGCCGTCAGCGTGGCAATTGTTGTGGAGAGGAAAGAGTCATGCAAGGAATATCCGGTTCAAAGGCCGGTTTATTATGTCAGTGAGGTGTTAATTGAATCTAAACAGAGATACCCACATTGGCAGAAGCTAGTCTATGGAGTATTCATGGCTAGTCGCAACTTGAAGCACTATTTCTTTGGTCATCCCATCACTGTAGTCAGTTCTGCTCCTCTGGGGATATTTTTCACAACAGAGAAGCTACAGGTCCAATGGCTAAGTGGGCAATTGAACTTGGACCCCATGGTTTGAAGTATGTGCCTCGAATAGCCATTAAATCTCAGGCCCTCGTTGATTTCGTCAATGACTAGACAGAGTTGCAGATGCCTGAGGATAAGCCAGATAACACGTATTGGACTATTCATTTTGATGGATCCAAGCAATTGGAAGGCTCGGGGGCTGGAGTTATTTTAACTTCCCCATGAGGTGATAAGTTCTGTTATGTTTTGAGGCTGATGTTTCCTTGCACTAACAATGTAGTTGAATATGAGGCTTTACTCCATGGTCTTCAGATGGCTAAGGAGATTAACCTAAGCCGGGTCAGGTGTTTTGGTGATTTTGATCTGGTGGCTCAGCAGGTCTCAGGAACTTGGGATTCCAAAGACCCACTCATAGCGGCTTATCACCAGGCGGTTGATGATATTGCTGGTCATTTCAAAGGCTATCAGGTGGAACATGCAGGAAAAATGAGGCGGCTGATGCTTTAAGTTGGCTGGGGTCCCAGCGTAAACCAGTACCACGTAATGTTTTTCTTGATGTTCTGAATAATCCTTCAGTTAAGTTGCCTATAGAAGAGGGTCGTGCTATAGGCCCGGAGGCACAGTTGGTGGTGGCTCTCCATGCTATTCCTAATTTGACTATTCCATATTTGGCTTATATGACCCGGGGTGAGTTACCTGATGATGAAACTTTGGCCATGCAAATAACCTGGAGATCTAAGTCAATGACCATTGTCAATGGCGAGTTACACCGATGCAGTGTTACAGGGGTGTTTCAATGATGCATCTCTCCTGAGGAGGGTCGTGAGATTCTAAGGGAGATCCATGAAGGAGATTGCGACCATCATGCCGACTCTAAGTATCTCGTTGCCAAGGCTTTTCGTCATGGGTTTTATTGGCTACGGCTGATGCTGATGCAGAGGATCGGGTTAGCAAGTGTGATGGCTATCAGAAATTTTCGAAACGAGCTCATGTGCCGGCTCAAGAATTGAGGATGATTCCAATTACTTGGTTTTTTGCATTCTGGGGGCTGGATATGGTTGGACCTTTCAAAAGATCCAAGGATAAAAAGACCCACCTTTTGGTGGCGGTTGACAAGTTCACAAAGTGGGTTGAAGCACATCCGGCCAGCAAGTGTGATGCAGCAACAATGGTTCAATTCATCAAAAAGGAGATTTTCCGTTTTTTTATACTCATAGCATCATAACTGATAATGGAACTAACCTATCTAAGGGTGTTATGAAAGATTTCTGTCAACAAGAGCATATTCGTCATCATGTCTCATCAGTGGCTCACCCCCAGTCTAATGGTCAAGCTGAAAGGGCCAAACAAGAAATCTTGAGAGGTATAACACCCAGGCTTATGGTCCCTTTGCAGAGGACGTCATGTTGTTGGGTTGAGGAGTTACCCTTAATGCTTTGGAGTATCAATACTACCCCCAATAGATCCACGGATTATACGCCTTTCTTCATGGTTTACAAAGCAGATGCGGTTCTCCCCAGTGACATCCGTCATGACTTGTCTCGTGTGGCGGCTTATGTTGAAGCTGATAATGAAAAGGCACGTCAAGATGCTCTTGACTTGTTGGATGAAGAGCGCGACCTTGCAGCGGCTCGATCGGCAATATACCAACAAGATCTGCATCATTATCATAGTCACCGGGTTAAGACCCGAACCTTTCAAGAAGGTGACTTAGTGCTTGATACGTCTCCGTCGTATCTATAATTTTTGATTGTTCCATGCCAATATTATTCAACATTTATATACTTTTAGCAACTTTTTATACTATTTTTTGGGACTAACTTATTGATCCAGTGCCCAGTGTCAGTTCCTGTCTGTTGCATGTTTTTTGTTTCGCAGAAACCCAATATCAAACGGAGTCCCAATGGGATAAAAACGGACGGAGATTTTTTTGGAATATTTATGATTTTCTAGAAGTAAAGTCAATGCGAAACGGTGTCCAGGGTGGTCACGAGGTAGGGGGCGCGCCCTACCCCCCCAGGCGCGCCCCTGACCCTCGTGGTCCACCCGTAATGCGGTTGATGCTCTCCTTCTGGCGCAAGAAAGATAATTTTATAAGGAAGATCTGAGCAAAAGATTCACCCCAATCGGAGTTACGGATCTCCGGATATAAAAGAAACGGTGAAGGGGTAGAATCTGGGAACATAGGGAACGCAGAAACAGAGAGATAGATCCAATCTCGGAGGTGCTCTCACCCCTCTCAAGCCATGGGAGCCAAGGACCAGAGGGTAAACCCTTCTCCCATCTAGGGAGAAGGTCAAGGAAGAAGAAGAAGAAGGGGGGCTCTCTCCCCCTTTCTTCCGTTGGCGCCGGAACGCCGCCGGGGGCCATCATCATCACCGCGATCTTCACCAACACCTCTGCCATCTTCACCAACATCTCCACCAACTCTTCCCCCCTCTATGCAGCGGTGTAACCTCTCTCTTACCTGCTGTAATCTCTACTTAAACATGGTGCTCAACCGTATATATTATTTCCCAATGATGTATGCCTATCCTATGATGTTTGAGCAGATCTGTTTTGTCCTAATGGCTATTTGATGATCGTGATTGGTTTGAGTTGTATGTTTTATTATTGGTGCTGTCCTATGGTGCCCTTTGTGTCGCGCAAACGTGAGGGATTCCCGCTGTAGGGTGTTGCAATACGTTCATGATTCGCTTATAGTGGGTTGGTGAGTGACTGAAACACAAACCCGAGTAAGAGGGATTGTTGCATATGGGATAAAGGGGACTTGATGCTTTAATGCTATGGTTGGGTTTTACCTTAATGAATCTTTAGTAGTTGAGGATGCTTGCTAGAGTTCCAATCATAAGTGCATATGATCCAAGTAGAGAAAGTATGTTAGCTTATGCCTCTCCCTCAAATAAAATTGCAATAATGATTACCGGTCTAGTTATCGATTGCCTAGGGACAAATAACTTTCTCGTGACAACAAGCTCTTTACTTTTACTAATTTAGTTGTGTCTTTATCTAAACAGCCCCTAGTCTTTATTTACGTGCTCTTTATTATCTTGCAAACTTATCCTTTCACACCTACAAAGTACTTCTAGTTTCATACTTGTTCTAGGTAAAGCAAATGTCAAGCGTGCGTAGAGTTGTATCGGTGGTCGATAGAACTTGAGGGAATATTTATTCTACCTTTAGCTCCTCGTTGGGTTCGACACTCTTACTTATCGAAAACTGTTGCAATCCCCTATACTTGTGGGTTATCAAGACCTTTTTCTGGCGTCGTTGTCGGGGAGTCATAGCGTGGGGTGAATATTCTCGTGTATGCTTGTTTGCTTTATCACTAAGTAATTTTTATTTGCCGTTCTTAGTTGTTCTCTATCTTTAGTTATGGATTTGGAACACGAAATACCAAAAAAATTAGGTGTACTTGCTACTCATGGAGATGGGGAACCTCCTAAAACCCTTGATGCTGGTTATGTGAAAGATATTATGTACTACTTTAATAATCTTGAGAAAACCCCATTCAATTATGTAATGGGAGTAACGTTGGATCAACGTGAATACTTTAGGGATTATCGCTTAACACAAAAAGGGAAAGTATTATGGGATCAAATTCATATATTGAAGTGGTATGCTTGGCAACTATGCGTGGAATATGATTATACTTGTTGCTCTAGGATGAATGCTCCACACCTTCCCTTTTCATGCAAATTTACTGATAATAAAACCTTAGCTTCTTATGCTAATGGTATATATGATTACTATGATGTGGAACAAATAGAAGAATTTGTTGCTTTTATGGGTGCTTATGAAATTGAAGCTATGTGTAAAGAGTTTGAGGATTATGATGATGTTGTTCATAGATCTGAAAATTTAGCTATCCTCAAATATTGCTATGAGAATTATAAATACAATTATGAAATTAATGCACTTATTAAGAAAGTTTCCGCTGTCCAAGAAGAGATTAATATTTTGCAGGAATCTATGGAAGAAGAAATTGATGAAACTATGAGCTCATTGGATGAAAAAGATGAGGAGGAGAGCAAAGAACAAGAGGAGGAAGAGCGGATTGATCACCTGTGCCCACCTTCTAATGAGAGTAACTCTTCAACTCATACATTGTTTAATTCCCCTTCGTGTTTACCGAAGGATGATTGCTATGATGACTGTTGTGATCCCTATGATTCTTTTGAAATATCCCTTTTTGATGATGCTTGCTATGCTTGTGGCCAAGATGCCAATATGAATTATGCTTATGGAGATGAACTTGCTATAGTTCCTTATGTTAAACATGAAATTGTTGCTATTGCACCGACGCATGATAGTCCTATTATCTTTTTGAATTCTCCCGAATATACTATATCGGAGAAGTTTGCCCTCATTAAGGATTATATTGATGGGTTGCCTTTTACCGTTGCACATGATGATTTTTATGAATATAATATGCATGTGCTTGCTGCTCCTACTTGCAATCATTATGAGAGAGGAACTATGTCTCCACCTCTCTATGTTTCCAACACGATAGAATTGCAAGAAACTGTTTATACTATGCATTGGCCTTTACTATGTGTGCATGAATTGTTCTTTTATGACATGCCGATGCATAGGAAGAGAGCTAGAATTCGTTGTTGCATGATATATGTTACTTTGTGCTCACTACTAAATTACAAATCATTGTTAATTAAAATTGGCTTTGATATACCTTGGGATCCGGGTGGATTCACTACTTGAGCACTATATGCCTAGCTTAATGGCTTTAAAGAAAGCGCTGCCAGGGAGACAACCCGGAAGTTTTAGAGAGTCATTTATTTCTGTTGAGTGCTTTCATATAGTTTAAAAACAACAAAAATAAAGAGGGGAACCCAAAAACTTTTCAAAAAGGAAAGTGAAAGTGAGAGAGACAAGCATTGTGAAAGTGGGGGACGTCCTTAAACTTGTTCAGGCCCATGGGAACTTTGTGAATCTTAATTACAGAAACTTTTCATCAAAAATAATTAACCCCTTGTATAATTCCATTGTATTATAAAAATAATGTGCCAAGGTTTTCCTTTAGGATGTTTACAATGTTTGTTGGTTTGTGCGGTGCAGGACAGAAACTTTGGCTGTAGTGTGCGATTTTACATTTTTAACTGGAACGTCAAATGGTTCTGATTCCTTTTGCATTGTCTTTCTGTACAACTTTTTTATGTTTCCTAATTTTGGTGGAATTTTTGGGGTAACAGAAGTATGGTGGATGTTCAGATTACTACAGACTGTTCTGTTTTTGACAGATTCTGTTTTTGATGCATAGTTTGCTTGTTTTGATGAATCTATCAATTTATATCAGTGGATTAAGCCATGAAGAAGTTATATTACAGTAGACCCAATGAAAAAAAAAATGAATTGTTTTGCAACCGTACTTAGAGTGGTGATTTGCTTTATTATACTAACGGATCTTACCGAGTTTTCTGTTGAAGTTTTGTGTGGATGTAGTGTCTAATCGAGGATGTTTCGATATGAGAAGAAGGAAGAGAGGCAAGAGCTCAAGCTTGGGGATGGCCGAGGCACCCCAAGTAAATATTCAAGGAGACTCAAGCGTCTAAGCTTGGGGATGCTGGGGAGGCATCCCCTCTTTCTTCAACAAGTATCGGTATGTTTCGGATTCGTTTCGTTCATGCATTATGTGCAAGTCTTGGAGCGTCTTTTGCAATTAGGTTTTTATTTTTCTTTTATGCACCATGCTGGTATGAGATAGTCCTTGGTTGATTTATAGAATTCTCATTGCACTTCACTTAAATCTTTTGAGTGTGGCTTTATAGAATGCTTCATGTGCTTCACTTATATCATTTGAAGTTGGATTGCCTGTTTCTCATTACATAGAAAACCGGCATTTGTAGAATGCTCTTTTACTTCACTTATATTTGTTAGAGCATGGGAATATCTTTTATAGAAAGAATTAAACTCTCTTGCTTCACTTATATCAATTTAGAGAGATGACAGGAATTGGTCATTCACATGGTTAGTCATAAAATCCTACATAAACTTGTAGATCGCTGAATATGATATGTTTGATTCCTTGCAATAGTTTTGCGATATGAAGATGGTGATATTAGAGTCATGCTAGTGGGTGGTTATGGATTGTCGAGACACTTGTGTTGAGGTTTGCAAGTCCCATAGCATGCACGTATGGTAACCGTTGTGTGACAAATTTGAAGCATGGGGTGTTTCTTTGATTGTCTTCCTTATGAGTGGCGGTCGGGGACGAGCGATGGTCTTTTCCTACCAATCTATCCCCCTAGGGGCATGCTTAGTAGTACTTTTCTTCGATGGCTAATAAACTTTTGCAATAAGTATATGAGTTCTTTATGACTAATGTGAGTCCATGGATTATACGCACTCTCACCCTTCCATCATTGCTAGCCTCTTCAGTACCGTGCATTGCCCTTTCTCACCTCGAGAGTTGGTGCAAACTTCGCCGGTGCATCCAAACCCCAGGATATGATACACTCTATCACACATAAGCCTCCTTATATCTTCCTCAAAACAGCCACCAAACCTACCTATCATGGCATTTCCATAGCCATTCCGAGATATATTGCCATGCAACTTCCATCATCATCATATACATGACTTGAGAATTCATTGTCATATTGCTTTGCATGATCGTAAGATAGCTAGCATGATGTTTTCATGGCTTGTCCGTTTTTTGATGTCATTGCTATGCTAGATCATTGCACATCCTGGTACACCGCCGGAAGCATTCATATAGAGTCATATCTTTGTTCCAGTACCGAGTTGTAATATCGAGTTGTAAGTAAATAAAAGTGTGATGATCATCATTATAGAACATTGCCCCCCAAAAAAGGAAAGGCCAAAGAAGCCTAAATAAAAAAGGGGGCCAAAGAAACCCACCAAAAAAATAGAAAAGAAAAAGAAAAGGGGCAATGTTACTATCTCTTTTTCCACACTTGTGCTTCAAAGTAGCACCATGTTCTTCATGTAGTGAGTCTCATATCTTGTGCTTCAAAGTAGCACCATGTTCTTCATATAGATTGTCACCTATGTTGTAACTTTCATATACTAGTGGGAATTTTCATTATAGAACTTGGCTTGTATATTCCAACGATGGGCTTCTCAAATGCCCCAAGTCTTCATGAGCAAGCAAGTTGGATGCACACCCACTTAGTTTCTTTTGTTGAGCTTTCATACACTTATAGCTCTTAGTGCATCCGTTGCATGGCAATCCCTACTCCTCGCATTGACATCAATTGATGGGCATCTCCATAGCCCGTTGATTAGCCGCGTCGATGTGAGACTTTCTCCTTTTTTTGTCTTTTCCACCTAACCTCCATCATTATATTTTATTCCACCTATAGTGCTATATCCATGGCTTGCGCTCATGTATTGCATGAGGGTTGAAAAAGCTGAAGCGCGTTAAAAAGTATGAACCAATTGCTCGGCTTGTCATCGGGGTTGTGCATGATGGGGGCATTTTGTGTGACGAAAATGAAGCATGGCCAAACTGTATGATTTTGTAGGGACAAGCTTGCTTTTGCCTTGTTGTTTTGAAAAGACATGATTGCTTTATTGGTACGCTCAAAGTATTATTGTTTTTATGTCAAATGATAGACTATTGCTTCGAATCACTCGTGTCTTAATATTCATGCCATGATTATACATATGATCAAGATTATGCTATGTAGCATTCCACATCAAAAATTATTCTTTTTTATCATTTACCTACTCGAGGACGAGCAGGAATTAAGCTTGGGGATGCTGATACGTCTCCGTCATATCTATAATTTTTGATTGTTCCATATGCCAATATTATTCAACATTTATATACTTTTGGCAACTTTTTATACTATTTTTTGGGACTAACTTATTGATCCAGTGCCCATTGCCAGTTCCTGTCTGTTGCATGTTTTTTGTTTCGCAGAAACCCAATATCAAACGGAGTCCAAACGGGATAAAAACGGACGGAGATTTTTTTGGAATATTTATGATTTTCTGGAAGTAAAATCAACGGGAAATGGTGTCCAGGGTGGTCACGAGGTAGGGGGCGCGCCCTACCCCCCCAGGCGCGCCCCTGACCCTCGTGGTCCACCCGTAAGGCAGTTGACGCTCTCCTTCTGGCGCAAGAAATATAATTTTATAAGGAAGATCTGAGCGAAAGATTCACCCCAATCGGAGTTACGGATCTCCGGATATAAAAGAAACGGTGAAGGTGTAGAATCTGAAATTCAGGGAACACAGAAACAGAGAGATAGATCCAATCTCGGTGGGGCTCTCGCCCCTCCCAAGCCATGGGAGCCAAGGACCAGAGGGGAAACCCTTCTCCCATCTAGGGAGAATGTCAAGAAAGAAGAAGAAGAAGGGGGGCTCTCACCCCTTGCTTCTGGTGGCGCCGGAACGCTGCCGGGGGCCATCATCATCACCGCGATCTTCACCAACACCTCCGCCATCTTCACCAACATCTCCACCAACTCTTCCTCCCTCTATGTAGAGGTGTCACCTCTCTCTTACCCGCTGTAATCTCTACTTAAACATGGTGCTCAACACTATATACTATTTACCAATGATGTATGGCTATCCTATAATGTTTGAGTAGATCTGTTTTGTCCTAATGGCTATTTGATGATCGTGATTGGTTTGAGTTGCATGTTTTATTATTGGTGCTGTCCTATGGTGCCCTCCGTGTTGCGCAAGCGTGAGGGATTCCCGCTGTAGGGTGTTGCAATACGTTCATGATTCGCTTATAGTGGGTTGGTGAGTGACTGAAACACAAACCCGAGTAAGAGGGATTGTTGCGTATGGGATAAAGGGGACTTGATGCTTTAATGCTATGGTTGGGTTTTACCTTAATGAAACTTTAGTAGTTGCGGATGCTTGCTAGAGTTCCAATCATAAGTGCATATGATCCAAGTAGAGAAAGTATGTTAGCTTATGCCTCTCCCTCAAATAAAATTGCAATAATGATTACCGATCTAGTTATCGATTGCCTAGGGACAAATAACTTTCTCGTGACAACAAGCTCTTTACTTTTACTAATTTAGTTGTGTCTTTTTCTAAACAGACCCTAGTCTTTATTTACGTGCTCTTTATTATCTTGCAAACTTATCCTTTCACACCTACAAAGTACTTCTAGTTTCATACTTGTTCTAGGTAAAGCAAACGTCAAGCGTGCGTAGAGTTGTATCGGTGGTCGATAGAACTTGAGGGAGTATTTATTCTACCTTTAGCTCCTCGTTGGGTTCGACACTCTTACTTATCGAAAACTGTTGCGATCCCCTATACTTGTGGGTTATCAGTGCTCCAGCTAATCCAGGATCAAACGGATATGCACAAATTATCCCCACCTTGGGAAGGACTTTTTGTGGTCAGCAAAAACTTAAACAAGAGATCGTACTACCTCATTGACGTTTGAGACCACAAGGACTCACGCACATCACAGGAGGAGACCCGTTGGCCTTGGAACATTGCTCATCTTCAAACCTATTACACCTGAGCCATTGTCTCTTGTGTTACACATACTTTCATCCATGTATATATTATGATCAAGTATAATGAAGCCGGCATCCCTGATAATTCAGGGCCTCTGTCATTTCATTTCTAAGTATCTGAGTCTTTATTGTCAATTCATAAGATCACTTGGGGGCTTTCTACTCATTGAGCATAGCTGTGACTACCCTCTTGATCCGGCTTGTATGCCTTGTTACAAAAATCACCTGGGGGATTCCTGCTCATTGAGCATGGCTATGACTACCCTATGGATCGGGCTTATATGCCTTGTTGAAAATTCTTGGGGACTTATTTCCCAAGTTAAAGGTTACTAAAGAGAACTTGTGGCAATGCATAGTTCAAACATAGGTATCCTGCCTTGAAAGGCTTAATATATGTTACTTGGGGGGCTCCCTGTTCAATGAACATAGCTTTTGTTAAACACTTTTGATTGGCTGGTTTGCCAGGTGTAAATCACCAAAATTCCAGTTTATCCTGCCTTGTTTGTCTACCGCTCCGCCCAGGTAATCCTAGAATGACCCGCCATACTCATGACAGTCGATCTTATAAAGACACTGAACTTGTCTAAAGTTAAAATAGTAGTTGGTCATGTGAAGCACGGCTTACACGTGGCTTCTACCGTAACGGAACGCTGTTAAGTTATTGGGTCCGGTGTTGGATCCAATAACCCGATAACAGCCCGGACCAATGGGGATTTTCCACGTGTAAAATCATCATTGGCTGGAGGAAACATGTGTCAGCTCCGCGTTGGCTTAGGTGTCACTCATCCAATGGGTGAGATGCACCTATGATATGTTGACACGTGGACCGGCCCATAAAGTTTAAATGGGCCAGCCCAACTAAAGGCCCACAAGATTTTCCGAACCATAATGGGCCGGCCCAGCTAAAGGTCCATGAGATTTTGCGGACCATAATGGGCTGGCCCAGCTAAAGGCCCAGAAGATTTTGCCGGCCATAATGGGTCAGCCCAGGTAAAGGCCCACAAGATTTTTGTGGGCCATAATGGGCTGGCCAGGGTAAAGGCCCACAAGATTTTTGGTATGGGCCGGCCCAGCTAAAGGCCCACGAGATTTCGCCGACATTAATGGGTCGGCCCAGCTGTAGGCCCACAAGATTTTGAGGACCCTATGGCTACCATGTTTTGGGCCAAATGCCGGCCCATATTTGATCCGTTCCATTAATGGCTTGCCATGTTTCGGGCCTAATAATGGCCCATATGAGATCCGACCCGTTAAAAGCCTCCCAAGTTTTGGGCCAAATTACGGCCCAGATCAGGTCCGGCCCTTTAAGAGGCTTTGGGCTAAACTATGGCCCATATCAAATTCGGCCCGTCAACTGGAAGCTATGCTTTTGGGCCCACTTGCTAAAGGCCCATTTAGTAATTCGGCCTGATATTAGTTTCGGCCTGTTAACGGCCCATTTAACATATAGGCCCTATATTAATTTCGGCCTGTTAAAAGCCCGTCATATAGTTGGGCCTAACTACGGCCCGGTTTGCATCCGGCCTGCTTGCAGCCGATAATCTGATTGGGCCAAACAAGGAACGTGACAATTTTGGCATGTTAAAAGCCCGTGATTTGATTGGCGCAATCATGGGTCGGGGTCCATTTCCGGATGCTGCCGGCCCGTGAGCTATTTGGCACGTTTCAGGCCCAACCTACTTCTTAGCCTCCTAAAAGCCCATTGACTTTTCTTGCAAAAAGAGGGCCCGCGTTTTACTCGGCCTATTAAAGGCCCGAATCTAGTAGTGGGCCAGTATACATTTACGCCTTTTAATGGACCAAGATGATGGGGCCCATGATGCGGATCATACATCGTGATTGCATGACGGCCTGATTATGTACCGTAATTTTACGGTTTGGCCGGTTTGCTGTGAGGACAGGATATATATATATATATAGTAAAATAACTGCACCATCGTGAATAAGAAAAAACCTAGACTATACAATAAAGAAATTGCGGCATATTACATCCACTAGGCATCAAAGTTCGCCACTATGATAATAAAGCACAAGCAGACAACAAATTACATACACTAGGCATCAAAGATCGCCACCAGTGCAAATAAACACGCCAACAAAATAATATACAAAACCGACAACACTTCAATAGAGTTCAAGAAAGGTTAGCCCTGCTGGGGAGCTGCAGCGCAAGCAGCTGAGCAAGCTGATGAGACTGCGCTTATTTAAGACTTATATCCTCCTCACTCTAAAAGATAAACAAGCAGACAGATGACTGGTTTTGCACATAAAAGTATCAGTGCTAACAATTCATCACATTTCTTACTGACGAATAAAGTCACATAGTTTAAAATTGCATTAACACAATATGGTATTGTTCAGGTCAAGACATGGCAGGAAATGACATTGTGAAGGAGTTGGCAGCTTCACGACACCACTGGATTACAGATCAAGAACTCATAAGTATCAATGGTTAGTGTGTTGTCAATTTATCCCATTTCAGATTGGCAAATAAAGAGACAGTTAAAATAATAGTAGAATGATATGACATTGTTCATAGTTAAGACATTGCAGAATATGACATTGTGCTATAGTGGGTAGGTTCACCACACCACTGGATTACGGATCAAGAACAGAAGCATACATGCAGTGCAAAAGAAGATCACTTGCTCTGTATAGTTTAACTTACATGGTATGAAGAAGGAACTTGGTTGTACAACTGAAAACTTAAATTGAGAAGGACAAACTTTTGTTTATGAACTACATAATAAACTTTAAACATGCAATTTGATGCAAACACCAAAAATAAACAGCTGTTGCAGTCATGCCTAACCAAATATACACAACAAAGTTTGAAGGCTTGATAAGGACAAACTTACATTATTGGTGAAGATAGGCTCTATAAAGCCCTTGTCCATGCTGATGGCGGGGAGCAATTCAAGAAGTTTACCACAGAATCTTCTTCATAAGCATTGCCTTTATTCTATATTTTGTTAAGAGTAAATATAGATGTGATAATATAAGAAAAATGGAGAATATTTAAGATGAGATGAAGAGTGATGCTACATAACCAAGTATCTATAAATGTAAGTACAGCGATACAGGCAAAAGGTACAGCCAAGAGCAATGCACAACTAAACTTCTTCAGTACCATCGGTGTTATCCAACCTTATGGTAAGAGTAAATATAGATCTGATGTGTAGAAAATGGAGGGCAAAGGAAAATAAGTTGCAGAGTGATGGTACATGAACAACTATCTTTCAATATAAGTACACTGATAAAGGACAGCAAGTACATACAAGAACAATGCAGAGATAAAAAACTTCATTGGCATTGGATATATTCTACAGTAATGTAACCATTCATACAGATCAGATAATTTGGAGCGAACAATTTATAAGAAAGCTATCATCCATACTACTGTCACATAATGAACCAGGTATGTATGCAAGTACAGTGATACAGGACAACAGGTACTAACAAGAGCAAAGCAGCGGGTAGCATATTTGCGATATCCTGTCGTCTCTTTTCAAACCTGAATTCTTCTTAGAGCAGATTTCCTGCAAAAAAGATCCGTAAAGCACATGCGAAAAAGTAGAAGTTCAAATTGTCATGTGACTTCATAGACAGTACCTCATCCTAGGAACGAGACCACTGAATAACAAGGTTTTTCCATTCAATGTCTTCTAAATTTAGCACAAGAGACTTCACCGGAAATTCGTTTATAGACTTGCCATCAAAGTGTGATTTCCTCAGGTAACACCGATACTGTTGCAATGCTTCCTTGAAAACCACAAGCAAGCTTTGCTCGTCATGACTATCCAGATTGACCCTCGCCTACTTACAACAATGTAATGTGAATCATTGATGTGTTCAATCAGCAAAAAATAGGAAAATAATAACCATGAATAATAGCACTTACACGTAAGTTGGACATGAAGATGTGAAAATGGTATTTGTCTTCACTATAATCTTCCCATGATGGGAATATATGCACGTAGTCCCTAACAACATTGAAAGCATTGTCTTTTAAATTGGGAATAACTGGAATGGGGTTCCAATCTGCAGGAGTTGGCCGTTTCTGCAGTTGGGATAGGTCTTCGGCCGGTGGACTTGATGTACTTTCTGCTGGAATGGGATTTTTCTGTGGTATGGCTAGTGCTATGGCAACTGAAATCGGTATACCTTTTGCTGGAGTGCAGGTCTTGGGTGGTGGGGCTAGTGGGGTGGCTAGTGAAGTATGGGTACAGTCTTGTGGAGTCGGTCCTACGTTTTGTGTCACTGGTTGTACAACCAATATAAGTGGGGTGTTGTCTGATTTCTCCTGCACCACCACATTTTTCATGGACTTTGCTGGTGCTCCTTCAGGTTCGGCAATCACCCTCTTCCTTTTTATGTCTGATGCACAAGAACAACATTTGAGTGGAAAAACATGGTATGATGATAGATGGAATATGTATTGATAATGGATGGGCATGGCATCTCGACATATATGATGAGTAAAGTAAGCAGATGGCAGTGCAACAAAGTAGAAGAAATGCAAGACAACATATGCAAGATACACACAATCAATAAAACCTTGCCAAATTAGAACATGCACCTTGATGGGTGAATAGGACAGGCCATCTGCCTTTGAGTCCTCGAGGTTAGAATAGTCATTAGGATCATATTCTGAACAAGAATCAACAGGTGGGGAGCGTATGGGTTTCATTGCATCCAGAATGGCACTCAATGCCTTGGTGCCAATTTTTTAAGTCATTGCAGTGTTTAGCTTCAAGAGTGGACTGCTGCTAGTGCGACACAAAGCAACTACACAGATCATAGTGTAGATATAACGGGAATACTTTAAGCATCAGAGTAAAATCAGCAAAGTGGAACTTGCTGGAATATATGTGCTAGTATTGCCGGTACGGCTAGAAAGGCTTCCGATACCAGCTCCCTTCAACTGAAGGTGCAGAACTGTTAATATCAGTGTACCTCTCAAAGGCGACACAGCTCCCCGCATTTCCTTGCTATTCTTATAGAATTCAAGTGGGCAGGCCACTACAAACCCTATTCCTATGTTTACAAAATACTACGAATCAAAGAGGCCCGAAGAGTTCAAAGTGTCCATCACAACCGACCGTATAGACCTCTACACTGCAAATGTCCCTACTCATCTTCACTACAAGGAACATACTGTACTACTATCTTACTCCCTCCGTTCCAAAATATAATATTGGTAGAGATTTCCACTATGGATCACATACAGATGTATCTAGATACATTTTAGAGTGTAGATTCACTCATTTTGCTCCATATGTAGTCCATGGTGGAATCTATACAAAGACTTGTACTTAGGAACGGAGAGAGTACTTATTAAAGAAGAACGGAAGAGGAACATGGTAAAGAAGAGCAAGTAGATTTTGGATTATAAAATGTTTGTTGCGCAGTGCCCACACATGATGAACCAGGGCGCATTAAGAATGCAACTCCCTGCGGTCTCTCGACCATTTCAGGCGGTTGGATGAAGATCCTACGTCTCCTAACCCTTCTTCTTCTTCTTCTCTGATTCTTCCCATATAGAACGCCGCACGGGCCGCCTGCCGGACCATCGGCCCCCACTTCCTGTGTTTCTTCGCCACCCTCACCCCCACCCCCGCCCCCGCCCGCGTCAAGTTTTCTTTGTTCATCGAGGCCCCCACCCCCCCGCCCAACAAC
>NC_041391.1:556792054-556814916 GCF_002162155.2 Triticum dicoccoides | reverse complement strand
GCGAACTCCGGCGAGCTCTGAAAAATCGAATGACCCAATTTTGAAATTTAGTCTACTGTGATTTAACTAGTGTGGAATATAAAAGGGGAAAACCTTAAGCATTGGGAGTATAGTGTTGAGTGTGCCATGGCGGATATGAAGGTGCAAATCGGACAAAGGCAACTTCGCAACCAATGTTTGCTTTGAACTAGCAAGTAAGTGATGGACAAGAAATCAGAGTAAAGCAGTGGCAATCTATTTTCTTGCTACGATAAATAAATTGAGCAGATACAAAAGAGTACCGCCTCTGGTGCGGCGCCGTGTATGCACCTGCTGAGAATTTGACGGTGCTGCGGTAGCGATGGCTGTCAGCAGCGGGGAAGCAGATCTAGGAGGGTAGACGGTGGCAGCGGGGCGCGGTGGACGAGACGGTCGTTGGAGTGGCGCCGGCAAGGTGGACGATGGTAGGGATGAAGCGAGAGGACGGGATGCAAGGATCCCGGTCCGAAGCCGTGGATGACAGACGTCGATCTCTTTTAATGGACGGCAGCATCGGGGTATCAGCTCCAGCATGGTGGAGGAGGACGGCGGTGGATGATGACCCACAAGTATAGGGGATCTATCGTAGTACTTTCGATAAGTAAGAGTGTCGAACCCATGGAGGAGCAAAAGGAAATGACAAGCGGTTTTCAGTAAGGTATTCTTTGAAAGCACTGAAATTGTAGGTAACAGATAGTTTTGTGATAAGATAATTTGTAATGGGTAACAAGCAATGAAAGTAAATAAAGTGCAGCAAGGTGGCCCAATCCTTTTTGTAGCAAAGGACAAGCCTAGACAATTTCTTATAATGAGAAAAGCGCTCCCGAGGACACATGGGAATTATCGTCAAGCTAGTTTTCATCACGCTCATATGATTCGCGTTCGTTACTTTGATAATTTGATATGTGGGTGGACCGGTGCTTGGGTATTGCCCTTTCTTGGACAAGCAACCCACTTGTGATTAACCCCTATTGCAAGCATCCGCAACTACAAAAGAAGTATTAAGGTAAACCTAACCATAGCATGAAACTAGTAGATCCAAATCAGCCCCTTACAAAGTAACGCATAAACTAGGGTTTAAGCTTCTGTCACTCTAGCAACCCATCATCTACTTATTACTTCACAATGCCTTCCTCTAGGCCCAAATAATGGTGAAGTGTCATGTAGTCCACGTTCACATAACACCACTAGAGGAGAGACAACATACATCTCATCAAAATATCAAACGAATACCAAATTCACATGACTACTGATAGCAAGACTTCACCCATGTCCTCAGGAACAAACGTAACTACTCACAAAGCATATTCCTGTTCATAATCAGAGGAGTATTAATATGCATTAAGGATCTGAACATATGAGCTTTCACTAGATAAACCAATTAGCAACAATTACAAGGAGTAATCAACACTACTAGCAACCCACATGTACCAATGTGTGGTTTTGATACAAGATTGGATACAAGAGATGAACTAGGGTTTGAGAGGAGATGGTGCTGGTGAAGATGTTGATGGAGATTGACCCCCTCCCGATGAGAGGATAGTTGGTGATGACGACGGTGATGATTTCCCCCTCCCGGAGGGAAGTTTCCCTGGCAGAACAGCTCCGCCGGAGCCCTAGATTGGTTCCGCCAAGGTTCCGCCTCGTGGCGGTGGAGTTTCATATCGTAAGCTTGCTTATGATTTTTTCAGGGTAAGATACTTCACATAGCAAAAGATGGGCACCGGAGGGCCACCAGGGGGCCCACGAGGCAAGGGGCGTGCCCAGTAGGGGTGGGCACGCCCCCACCCTCGTGGCCAGGGTGTGGGCCCCCTCTGGTACTTCTTTCGCTCAATAATTCTTATTAATTCCAAAAATGACTTTTGTGGAGTTTCAGGACTTTTGGAGCTCTGCACAATAGGTTTCCAATATTTGCTCCTTTTCCAGCCCAGAATCCTAGCTGCCGGCATTCTCCCTCTTCATGATAAACCTTGTAAAATAAGAGATAATAGCCATAAGTATTGTGACATAACGTGTAATAACAGCCCATAATGAAATAAATATCGATATAAAAGCATGATGCAAAATGGACGTATCAACTCCCCCAAGCTTAGACCTCGCTTGTCCTGAAGTGGAAGCCAATATTGAAAAATATGTCCACATGTTTAGAGATAGAGGTGTCCATAAAAATACAATACGGACATGAGGGCATCATGATCATTCTTGTAACAACAACATATATAGATTTTGTTATATGATTTCTTATGCTCAATTAACAATCTATTCACAATGTCAAGTATGATTCAAAAACTTCATTGGGAACTAACAAACTACAATCTCAGTCATTGAGGCAATTACAATTTATCATAACATCGGAAAGAGTCAAGAATAGAGCTTTTCAGCAAGTCCAGATACTCAACTATCATATAGTCTTCTACAATTGCTAAAACTCACGCAATACTAATGGTTATGGAGTTTTAAAAGGACATAGAGAAAGATAGGGGCTTATAATTTTGCCTCCCAACGTATTCACCTTTGGGTGATGTCAACAATAATAGTTCATGCTAACTTACATCCAATTGGATATATATATATATATATATCAGTATATTTCCAACACGAGGTGGTTGCCAAAGTATAAAATGAAAAAGGGAAAGGTGAGGATCACCTTGACTCTTGCATAATGTAAAAGATAGGACCTTTGCAGAGGGAAGCAGAGGTTGTCATGTGCTTTTAGGGTTGGATGCACAAAATATTAATGCAAAAGAACGTCACTTTGTATTGCCACTTGTGATATGGACCTTTATTATGCAGTCCGTCACTTTTATTACTTCCATATCACACGATCGTATAAAGCTTATTTTCTCCGCACTAATAAGTCATATATATTTAGAGAGCAATTTTTATTGCTTGCAACATGACAACTTACTTGAAGGATCTTACTCAATCCATAGGTAGGTATGGTGGACTCTCATGGCAAAACTGGGTTTAAGGATATTTGGAAGCACAAGTAGTATCTCTACTTGGTGCAAGGAATTTTGGCTAGCATGAGAGGGAAAGGCAAGATCAACATGTTGGACGATCCATGACAATATACTTTAACTAAGATGTGAGAAAGCATAACCCATTACGTTGTCGTCCTTGTCCAACATCAACTCTTTAGCATGTCATACTTTAATGAGTGCTCACAATCATAAAAGATGTCCAAGATAGTATATTTATATGTGAAAACCTCTCTTTCTTTATTACTTCCTATTAATTGCAACGATGACCAAAACAATGTTTGCCAACTCTCAACAACTTTTATGCCTCATACTCTTTATATGTGAAGTCATACTATCCATAAGATCAATATGAACTTTTTTATTCTTTTTATTCCTTCTATTTTCTCAAGATCATAGCAAGATAGCAAATCCCTTGACTCAACACTAATCTTTATTATATATAGCTCACAGACTCGATTACATAGAAGGATCACAAAGCAAAACTCAAATCTGATTCATACCAAAACTTTATTCTACTAGATCTAGATATTACCAAAAGGATCGAACTAAGTAAAACGGTAAAGATAGGAGTGTCATGGTGATACGATACCGGGGAAACTCCCCCAAGCTTGGCAGTTGCCATGGGGAGTGCCCATACCCAAGTGATTATGTCCTCGGAGGTGATGAAGGTGGTGATGATGATGGTGGATAATCGCACATCGAGCGTAAAAGCTCCTCCAACTTGCGGATAATGCCCTTGAGTGCGACGATATGATCCTTCAACAAAATATTTTCCTGTGTGAGATACTTGTTTTGTATGCGAGCTAACTCAATCATCTTGAAAGCTTCAATCTCAGTTGGGGTAAAGAGGTTAGGTAGAGGTTGAGGGATGTTTTCTTCTTCCGCCGCCGGAGCTTGATCCTCCATGGCCTTCTTGATCCCTTCATCCTTGTTGATCTCCTCCGGTTCTTCTCTTTTCAGCTCTATCTTAAATAGCCAAGCATCCTTGTCTTCATTGTTGGAGGAGGGTGACATCATGATGCTCTAGATCTGTCAGAAAAACAGCTCGAAACAAAAACAGAGGATATTTGCATGATACGGTGGTCCAAACCTTCAGGAGATTATATAATGAATTTTTACCGACCAAAAGAAGTATCGTACAAGAAAACGGAGTCCGGAGAGCACACGAGGCAGGGGGGCGCGCCCAGTAGGGGTGGGCGCACGCTCCACCCTCGTGGAGGCCTCATGTCCTGCCCGGACTACTTCTTATTTTCCTATTTTCTTAAATATTCCAAAATGGAGAAAGATTGCTGTTAGAACTATTTTTGGAGTCGGTTTACTTACTGTACCACATACATATACCTTTTCAGAGTCTAAAACGTTCTGGAAAGTGTCCCTTATGTATTCCTCCGGGGTTACAGTTTCAATAATATTGGTTTCAACATTTATTGGGTTACCTGAGATATAGTGTTTGATTCTTTGATCGTTCACCACTCTCGGACTTGTGCCTTTGAAGTTATTTATTTTTATGGCACCGGAACGGTAGACTTCCTCGATAACATAAGGACCTTCCCATTTAGAGAGAAGTTTTCCTGCAAAAAAATCTTAAACGAGAGTTGAATAGCAACACATAATCACCTACATTAAACTCACATTTTTGTATCCTTTTTCCATGCCATATTTTAACTTTTTCTTTGAACAGCTTGGCATTCTTATAGGCTTGGGTTCTCCATTCATCGAGTGAGCTAATATCAAATAACCTCTTCTCACCGGCAAGTTTTAAATCATAATTGAGCTCTTTGATAGCACAATATGACTTATGTTCAAGTTCAAGAGGTAAGTGACATGCTTTTCCATAAACCATCTTATACGGAGACATACCCATAGGATTTTTATATGCAGCTCTATAGGCCCATAGTGCATCATCAAGTTTCTTGGACCAATTCTTTCTAGATCTATAATAGTCTTTTGCAAAATTAATTTGAGCTCTCTATTACTCAACTCTACTTGGCCGCTAGACTGTGGGTGATAAGGAGATGCAATTCTATGATTAACATCATACTTAGCAAGCATTTTACGAAAAGCACCATGAATAAAATGTGAACCACCATCCGTCATGAGATATCTAGGGACTCCAAACCTCGGAAAAATAACTTCTTTAAGCATCTTAATAGAGGTGTTATGATCAGCACTACTAGTTGGAATAGCTTCTACCCACTTAGTAACGTAATCAACAGCAACTAAAATATGTGTGTATCCATTAGAGGCAGGAAAAGGTCCCATATAAACAAAGCCCCAAACATCAAACGGTTCAATAACAAGAGAATAGTTCATAGGCATTTCTTGATGTCTACTAATATTACCAATTCTTTGAAATTCATCACAAGACAAGACAAACTTACAGGCATCTTTGAAGAGAGTAGGCCAATAAAAACCGGATTGCAATACCTTATGTGCAGTTCTATCTCCAGCATGGTGTCCTCCATATGGTTCGGAGTGACACTTGCGTAGGATCTGTTCCTGTTCATGCTCAGGTACACAACGTCTAATAACACCATCTACTCCTTCTTTATAAAGGTGTGGGTCATCCCAGAAGTAATGTCTTAAATCATAAAAGAACTTTTTCTTTTGCTGGTATGTGAAACTAGGTGGTATAAATTTAGCAACAATATAATTAGCAAAATCAGCATACCATGGAGCAGGACGAGAAGCATTTATGACCGCTAATTGTTCATCAGGAAATCTATCATCAATAGGTAGTGGGTCATCAAGAACATTCTCTAACCTAGAAAAGTTGTCTGCAATGGGGTTCTCAGCTCCCTTTCTATCAATAATATGCAAATCAAATTCTTGGAGCAAGAGGACCCATCTAATAAGTCTAGGTTTAGCATCTTTCTTTTCCATAAGATATTTAATAGTAGCGTGATCAGTGTGAATAGTTACTTTAGAATAAAAAATATAAGGTCTGAACTTATCACAAGCAAATACAACTGCTAAGAATTCTTTTTCAGTGGTAGCATAATTTCTCTGGGGCAATGTCAAGAGTTTTACTAACATACTGGATAACTTTTAATTTCTTATCAACTCTTTGCCCTAGAACAGCACCTACAGCATAATCACTAGCATCACACATAATTTCAAAGGGTAAATTCCAATCAGGTGGCAGAACAATAGGTGCAGAAATCAAAGCTTTCTTAAGTATTTCAAATGCTTCTACAAAATCATCATCAAAGACAACCTGAATATCTTTTTGTTAATAGTTTAGTCTGAGGCCTAGAAATTTTAGAAAAGTCCTTAATGAACCTCCTATAAAAACCGACATGACCAAGGAAACTTCTTATACCTTTTATGTCCTTGGGACACGACATCTTTTCAATAGCATCAACTTTAGATTTATGAACTTCAATACCTCTTTCAGAAATTTTGTGCCCCAAGACAATACCTTCATTAACCATAAAGTGACACTTTTCCCAATTCAAGACGAGACTAGTGTCTTCGCATCTCTGCAAAACTCGATCAAGGTTGCTCAAGCAATCATCAAAAGAGGATCCATAAACGGAGAAATCATCCATGAATACCTCACAAATCTTTTCACAAAAGTCAGAGAATATAGCCATCATGCATCTCTGAAAGGTAGTAGGTGCATTACATAAACCAAAAGGCATACATCTATAAGCAAAAGTACCGAAAGGGCAAGTAAAGGTAGTCTTTGCTTGATCGTCCGCTGACACAGGTATTTGAGAGAAACCAGAATAGCCATCTAGAAAGTAGAAATGTGTATGTTTGGATAGTCTTTCTAGCATCTGATCAATAAAAGGTAAAGGTTAATGATCTTTCTTAGTAGCTTTATTTAATTTACGGAAATCAATTACCATCCTATAACCTGTAATAATTCTTTGTGGGATCAATTCATCTTTATCATTAGGAACTACAGTAATACCTCCCTTCTTAGGGACACAATGGACAGGACTTGCCCAACCACTATCAGCAACGGGATAAATTATACCTACCTCAAGGAGCTTTAGTATCTCCTTTCTTACCACTTCTTTCATCTTAGGATTTAACCGTCGCTGATGATCTCTAACTGGTTTGGAGCCTTCGTCCAATTTAATTTTGTGTTGGCATAGAGTGGGACTAATGCCCTTAAGATCATCAAGAGTATATCCAATAACAGCTCGGTGCTTCTTCAGCGTTTTCAATAATCTTTCCTCTTCTTGCTCTGAAAGGTTAGCACTAATAATAACAGGATATATCTTCTTTTCATCAAGATAAGCATATTTAAGAGTATCATGTGAAGGTTTAAGCTCAAACACGGGATCACCCATAGGTGGAGGGGGATCCCCTAGGATTTCAACAGGCAAGTTGCGTTTAAGAATAGGACCCTGTTTAAGGAATACTTCATCTATTTCCCTTCTTTTATTCATAAACATATCATTTTCATGGTCTATCAAATAATGTTCTAACAGTTCAGTAGGAGGCACGGCAATAGAAGCAAGACCAATAATTTCATCCTTACTAGGTAATTCTTTGTCATGGGGTTTTCTATGAAACTTAGCAAAATTAAACTCATGAGACATATCCCCTAAGCCAATTGTAACAACATCCTTTTTGCAATCAATCCTAGCATTAACAGTATTCAAGAAGGGTCTACCAAATATAATGGCACAAAAGCTATCTTGTGGGGAACCAAGAACAAGAAAATCAGCAGGGTATTTAACTTTCCCACACAAGACTTCAACATCTCTAACAACCCCAACTGGTGAAATAGTGTCTCTATTGGCAAGCTTAATAGTAACATTAATATCTTCTATTTCAGCGGGTACGATATCATGCATAATGTCATTATATAAGGAAATAGGTATTGCGCGAGCACTAGCACCCATATCACATAAGCCACGATAACAATGATCTCCTATTTTAACAGAAATAACAGGCATGCCTACAAGAGGTCTATGTATCTTAGCATCGGGTTTAGCAATATTAGCAGCTTCATCACAGAAATAAATAACATGCCCATCAATATTATCAGCCATGAGATCTTTAACCATAGCAATACTAGGTTCAACTTTAATTTGCTCAGGAGGTGTATATGTTCTAGTATTACTCTTACGAACAACAGTTAAAGCTTTAGCATGATCCTTTATCCTAATAGGGAAAGGTGGTTTCTCAACATAAGTAGTAGGAACAATAGGATCATTGTAAGTGATAGTCTTTTCTTCAACTTTAATAGGTGCAACTAATTTTACTTCAATGGGAGGATTATATTTAAACCACTTCTCCTTAGGGAGGTCAACATGAGTAGCAAATGATTCACAAAAATAAGCTACTACCTTAGAGTCAAGCCCATATTTAGTTCTAAATCCACGAAAATCATCGGCATCCATAAAAGATTTAACACAATCGAACTTAGGTGTCATACCTGACTCCTTAGCATCGTCAGAACCCCAATCTTCAGAGTTGCATTTATTTCTTTCCAATAAGTACCACTTGAATTCAATAGTCTTCAGCATATAAGAACCGGCACAAAAAGTATCAAGCATGGTGCGATCATTGAGAGAAAGCCGAGCATAGAAATTTTGAATAATCATTTCTCTTGAGAGATCATGATTGGGGCATGAATATAACATTGACTTAAGCCTCCCCAAAGCTTGAGCAATGCTTTCTCCTTCGCGAGGCCATAAATTATATATGTAATTACAATCACGATGAACAAGATGCATAGGATAGAACTTTTAGTGAAATTCCAATTTCAATCGTTTATAGTCCCAAGATCCCGTATCATCACATAGCCTATACCATGTCAATGCAAATCCCTTCAAAGATAAAGGGAAGACCTTCCTCTTAAGAACATCATCGGGTATACCTGCAAGCTTAAATAATCCACAAACTTCATCCACATAGATAAGGTGTAAATCGGGATGCAATGTTCCATCTCCTGCAAAGGGATTAGCTAGCAGTTTCTCTGTCATACCCGAAGGAATTTCAAAGTAAACATTTTCAGTAGGTTCAGTAGGTTGAGGAGCAACTCTTTGATCTACTGGTCGAGGCTAAGATGCCCCAAACAAGCCCCTCAAAGGATTAGTTTCCATAGTAACAAGTGACAATAAATTTCAGCACGCTATATAAATGTTTCCTTACCAAGTTCCACTCACCAAAGGCACTTCACTCCCCGGAAACGGCGCCAGAAAAGAGTCTTGATGACCCACAAGTATAGGGGATCTATCGCAGTCCTTTCGATAAGTAAGAGTGTCGAACCCAATGAGGAGCAGAAGGAAATGGCAAGCGGTTTTCAGTAAGGTATTCTCTGCAAGCACAGAAATTGTAGGTAACAGATAGTTTTGTGATAAGATAATTTGTAACGGGTAACAAGCAATGAAAGTAAATAAAGTGCAGCAAGGTGGCCCAATCCTTTTTGTAGCAAAGGACAAGCCTGGACAATTTCTTATAATGAGATAAGCGCTCCCGAGGACACATGGGAATTATCGTCAAGCTAGTTTTCATCACGCTCATATGATTCGTGTCCGTTACTTTGATAATTTGATATGTGGGTGGACCGGTGCTTGGGTACTGCCCTTTCTTGGACAAGCATTCCACTTATGATTAACTCCTATTGCAAGCATCTGCAACTACAAAAGAAGTATTAAGGTAAACCTAACCATAGCATGAAACATGTGGATCCAAATCAGCCCCTTACGAAGCAACGCATAAACTAGGGTTTAAGATTCTGTCACTCTAGCAACCCATCATCTACTTATTACTTCCCAATGCCTTCCTCTAGGCTCAAATAATGGTGAAGTGTCATGTAGTCCATGTTCACATAACACCACTAGAGGAAAGACAACATACATCTCATCAAAATATCAAACGAATACCAAATTCACATGACTACTGATAGCAAGACTTCACCCATGTCCTCAGGAACAAACGTAACTACTCACAAAGCATATTCATGTTCATAATCAGAGGAGTATTAATATGTAACATCTTTTCTTTCTTAGTTATAGTTTTGATTCTTTCCTAGAGTTCTGTATGGTCTTTTCTCTTTCTCTTTCTTTTGTTTGTTCCCCCTCTTGAGGAACTTTGTTGTTGTTACTTCCTGTTCTTTTTTTTAATAAAATGCTGTGGGGTGTAAGCCCTGCAGTCTTCATGGTCAAAAAAAAAACAATTAGCATACTACAAGGAGTAATCAACACTACTAACAACCCACAGGTACCAATGTGTGGTTTTGATACAAGATTGGATACAAGAGATGAACTAGGGTTTGAGAGGAGATGGTGCTGGTGAAGATGTTGATGGAGATTGACCCCCTCCCGATGAGAGGATAGTTGGTGATGACGACGGTGATGATTTCCCCCTCCCGGAGGGAAGTTTCCCTGGCAGAACAGCACTGCCGGAGCCCTAGATTGGTTCCGCCAAGGTTCCGCCTGGTGGCGGCGGAGTTTCGTATCGTAAGCTTGCTTATGATTTTTTTCAGGGTAAGAGACTTCATATAGCAGAAGATGGGCACCGGAGGGCCACCAAGGGGCCCACGAGGCAGGGGGCGCGCCCAGTAGCGGTGGGCGCGCCCCCACCCTCATGGCCGGGGTGTGGGCCCCCTCTGGTACTTCTTTCGCTCAATAATTCTTATTAATTCCAAAAATGAATTTCGTGGAGTTTCAGGACTTTTGGAGCTCTGCAGAATAGGTTTCCAATATTTGCTCCTTTTCCAGCCCAGAATCCCAGTTGCGGGCATTCTCCCTCTTCATGATAAACCTTGTAAAATAAGAGAGAATATCCACAGGTATTGTGACATAACGTGTAATAACAGCCCATAATGCAATAAATATCGATATAAAAGTATGATGCAAAATAGACGTATCAGTGGATGGGGTGGCGGATGGAGGAAGCTGGGGTGGAGAGGGTGTTTTGGCGCCCATAGAGTACGAATGGGGAAAGGGAGGTAGAGAGGAAGGGGGGAACCATGTCTTCAGGGCGCGCTTGTCTCAAATGTGAGGAAATTTACAAACTTAGCTCCCGTTTCAAATTTCTTACATCATAGCAATATTAGTCGGTTGGGGATAGGATTGTACTCTCGCATACACCGAATATTTGCCGATGAGAATTTGTTTTTGGCGCCCACCGTGTATGAATCGGGGAGGGAGTCAATTTCGGCCGAGGACACACTATGTTTTGGCGCCCACCGTGTGTGAATCCGGGTGAGAGGTGGTTATGTCACGTTTGAGTGAAATTACAAACCTACCCCTATCGAAACATATAGAAATCGAGCAGATAGGCTTTGCATGGCAGGGATAGGCAGTAGTAATTTCCATCTCACAGATTTTGGTTTCGGGCGGAACTGCGACTTTCCCCGCTTCATTCAAATTTTGCATAGTGCACGTTTACCGTGCCAACTCAATTCGAATCCCGTTTGTATTCTATTTTTTCGGGCAGGATCCATTTTCGATTGGAATAAAATTCTATATACATGATTTTTTTAAATATACTTTCAAAAGCACAACAAAGAATTATGCTCCTTTATATGTATAATATGATTTACAAATACAATGATCTCAAAATCATAAGGTCGAATTCAAAAAATTTAAACCAAATTATGTTCTACTAAAATTTATGGATCAGTAATATCTACATATTAAATAACATAGATGCGCGTGAATTATGAGTATGCATGTTTGATAGATCAATTTTGGTTCGAGTATGGATTGCATGTATCATCATCTCGAATTCAAATATTTGAATCCATTTTATGTTCACTCCTTTCACGCCCATCACTCTCGCATGCATGCTACTTCATGTAGCTATCACTCTCTTTTCTCCAGCTCACCCGCACGCTCACTTCATGTTTCTCCTATCCTCGCAAACATGGTCTCTCGACGTCTCCCTTGAGAAGTGTCACACTCTCCCTATCATTATACATTACACAGTTTTCATTATCTCTCACGTCTCTACCGTTATCTGGTATCACTAGGTACCTAAGCTTTCTTTTTCACCGCCACACACACAGTCTCCACTTGTCTTTCACTTTGTCTTTCTCTCTATGGGATCTTCTCACACACCCTATATGTCTCTAGATATGACTCATACCACTAAAATTACTCTCTCTCTCCTGTAGACACAACATTTGTTGCGGTCTCCTTTTTGTCTCCATCCCAAACTGACATTATTCATTTGTTTATCAATCAGACAAACTCCCCCCCTCTCCCTATCTCTCTCACACACACACAACTCCTGCTTCCACTCCCCTTCTCAACTACCATCTCTCTCTCACACACACAAAACTCTCGCTTTCGCACCCTGACTTGTATGTCTCTCACAAACGTTTATCAACTAGCCTCTAGATAGGTTTATACACCCGCACACTCGTGCTTCCACTATCACACACATGTCTCTCTCCCGCTCCTTGTATCTATGTAGATTTTTCTTCCCTTCTTGAGACACGCCCTCTCGATCGTGCAGACACACACTATCGCCTCATTTTAAGCTGATACCTCTCGCACACACACTCTTTGTGTCTTTGTCACACATGCACTCCGTCCTCCTACTCTCTCCCTCTCTCTCACACACACATGGGCTTTTTGCAACATCTAGCAAGATACCCATGCGTTGCACGGAACATCAAGATGCATTTGTATGAGTAGTTTATCTTGTGGGAGAAAAGGATGAACGAGGGAAGGCCTTATTTGCAAAATTACCATAGTTTCATTCCTATCCGCTAGATATAGATCGGACGGCCTATATTGCAGGATGGCAGGCACACGATCATCATCGACTATGCTTTTTATAAGAGTAGGGATAAAAAACAGAGCTGGTGATGATGGTGGGCCTGCCATCCTGCAATATAGGCCGTCCGATTTATATTTGACGGATAGGAAGGAAACTATGGCAATTTACCCGCACTCCTCTCCACATTTGTAGATAAGGCCTTCCCTCGTTCATCCTTTTCCCCCACAAGATCTTGATGTTCCGTGCAACGCACGAGCATCTTGCTAGTAAGAGTAGAAATTAGACATATACCACTTCTCGAATCTTGAAACCAACAAGATTCCTCCCTTATCTCATCAAAACCGCCAAAGGAATATATTTTGAGTGAAACATAACATATTTTTAGTGATATACGTATTTCAAAACTAGACTTTTTTCTATCAAATTGGTGAATATGTATTAATCTAGTTTGATCGTGTGGCAACGCATTGGCACATTTCTAGTAGTTATTATAATTTTTTGGACACCAGACAAACGGTGGAGTACATATACGAAGAGAAGAGGCGCACGCACGTAGTCGGTCTCTCGCTGTCTCGCACACATGAGTGTTACGTAAAGGTAACATTAACAAATAAACCCTAAAACCCTAGGTGCATGATTGCTGCATTCGTGGGTACCGGGTACGTGGTGGAGCGCACCTTTGGTGGAATAGTCAGCTCGCGTGATAATTTGATCCGTAGGAGTTGATGGTCGGGACCATAGGTGAACAACTTGGAGGCGGTGGCTCGCCAGTTGCCACAGATCGAGTAGCCACGTTTAAAATATCATTTTTAGCGGGGTTAAGAGTTCCGATTTTCAATGGCGCGTAAGTACTAAGTGGTTTTTAGAACGATTGGTATGGAGCGAAAATGGAATTCATAGTACTATGTACCTCCTTGGCGTATGGTTGTATGGGTTTATGTTGCGAGATGTTGAACCTGGTAGTTCTAGGGCAAATACTATGGTTTAGATTTAGATGTTGGTTTTCAGTAATGAAAATCGGAAGGGGGAAACCCTTCTTTGATTAAAAAAACTACTACCTCCGTTTTGGTTTACTAGCCCCCATCGTATTTTGGGTCAAAGTTTGTCCATGAATTTTACTTGTAAAATGTGAATGGAAAACAATATTTTGTTATACCCCAAACAAAAAAGGACTGGAGGGAGTGATTACTCTAACACGGACGCGGCCTCTCATAGCGCAGGCCTTGAGCCGGCGCCGGCCAAGAGGGCCCCACTCACTACAGGCCCGGCTGAAAACGCCTGCTCGCCGCATGCAACCAGCTTCAGACTGCCCCGCCTGCCTTCATTGAATCCGCGCGTGTGCCGGCAACACGTCCTTCCGTGAGCCGGCCGGCATTTTAGAACACAAAAAATGACCAAAATATAATTACGCATGGTCTTGACTTGTTGTGCTCGCACTGGTAGCAGGCTAGAGGTTTTTCTTTATTTATAACTCTCCTCACATTTTTTTTGGCTTTGAAATGAATCATGGTTGTGGACATTATGTATGAATGTTCAGATATCTGTGAACATGAGTTTGATGTGGAAGTTGAACTTGGAATGTCGGGCTTGCGCGTGAACTATACCATGTCCAATGCTTCGTCTGTTATTGTTTGGAAAGTAATTGCTGTTATTACATGACCCGAAAAAAATATTTTGTGCCACCTCAGTAGATGCACGGACATCACAACAGGCATGCTGACTGGATAAACATTTGAACCTAGCTATTATGAAGGAAATTTTGTATTGACAACAGTTTTAGATAGCAGGAGACGCCTAGCCTGCTCTGCCTCTCTAGCTTATTTTTGGCCTCTTCCATCTCTTCTTTGGCTTGGGTGAAGAGAGCATCTGATTTCTCTTTTCGCTTCTTCAGGAACTTAGCTACAATGTCAAGGGCTGCTGCACGCTTTCTTTCGGCCTTTACTTGAGCCACGAGGACACGAACAGCTGACGACTCCACCTGCCTTGTGTGTAATCCAGCATCATCTGGGAATTTGCACCTAGTGTCTAATCCAGCATCATTAGGGAACTGGCACCTTGTGTGTAATCCAACCTCATTTTTGAAACATGATCTCGAGGTTGACCATACTTCCCTCCTCGCAGGAACTGCATCCTGACATGAACTTACTTCTTTTTTAGATCAATACTCAGAGCAACCCAGATCCATTTAGTAGAAGCCAGATAAATAGAACTCGGAGAAGTGAATTCAAAAGGAAAAATATATAAAAATAGACGACAAGGTGAGAACACCCACTTCCTACATCAAGCTAAAAATGAAAGCATTAGGACGATTAAGACTCTTCTTATTACAAATCGAAGAACACGAGGCTTAAGAGAAACAGAAACTATAACATATACAAATCAGAGAACACGAGGCTAATCGAAAGTAATTGAAAGGGTGTTACTTACGAAAGCTCGTTTTACAGGTTCAGTGCAGCTCCTCTCTAACTTGCCACGCTCCTTGAAGATGTCCCCAATTTCCCGTGTTTGGTCTTCATTGCTCCTCTGCATGTTCGCACTCGTGGTTTTAAAATCTCAACATGGCAATTTCAATATACTACTAGTAATACTCGCGCATCTTGTGGGCAACATTAAAGCACTCGTGTGCCATGTTAGAGCATCTCCAACAGAATCGCAATGCGCGGCACTTTAAAAAAAGCGTTTACAGTGCTGAGATCAAGAAATAGAGATAGAGAGTAGAGACTAGAGAGTAGAGGATAGTTCTCAGCATAGATAGATAAAAAATAGATAATGCAACTACTCCTCATTGTCCGACTCCTCCTCGGTGATGTCCTCCTCCGACGTCTGATTGTATGCGTGAAGATACCGATCATCGTCGGATTCCCAGGGCGACGCTGCTCCTGGCCTCATGTTGAATTGAGCATCCGCTTTTCGCCTAGACTTGTCCTCGCGATAGGCGGCTCGCTCCTCCCTCCTTTTATCCCTCTCCGCCCTCCTTTGCGCATAGAACTCGCGCTCGTTGATGATGTGTTGGTCTACAGAACCATGGCTTCCTCGTCCATCTCGCGATAGGCGGCTCGCAGCAGGAAGTGTTGGTCTACAGAGCCATGGCTTCCTCGTCCATCTCGGCATGCCGAGATGGTGCTCCTGCCTCCGGTTGTCGTGACGATCCTCGTTGGTGATAAGCCATGGCAGAGGTGCGAGCTCCCGCGCCCGCTCCCGCGTCGGCACGTTGGGGAAGTTCAAAGTTCTATGAGGCCACCGGAGCCACCACACCGTCGCGTCGTACGCGTGGGCGGCCTCATTGGCGGTGTCGAAATTGCCGAGGCCGAGGCGCATACCACGGAACCGGATCTCGGCGGAGAGGCCGCCGGAGGGGCGGGCGCGGTCGCCGCGGTATCCGCAAGTTTCCTAGCGACGCGGCGGCATGGTGGCGTGGCGACGGCGAGGCGAGAAAGAGCAGGGAGAGAGCGGTGGCAAGGTATAGAGCGGGGAGAGAAGTGGCAAGGCACAGAACGGTGGGAGGGCGTTGGATTTTATAAAGCGCGCCGAACGCCGCGTGCCAAAACTAGCGCACGCCCGGGCGCTTTTTCCCGCGCGCGCGCGATCCTTTCTCGAGGTCTCTGCTATCTCTACTCTCTTCTCTACTGTTATATTTAATTTATATTTAATATTTATCTCTACTTATCTACTGTCTACTTTTTTTCTCTATACTGTCATAAAAAATAGAGCTGGTGATGATGGTGTGCCTGCCATCCTGCAATATAGGCCGTCCAATTTATATCTGACAGATAGGAAGGAAACAATGGCAATTTTGCAAAAAGATACCCACACCCCTCTCCAGATTTTCAAATAAGGCCTTCCCTCGTTCATCCTTTTCTCCCACAAGATAAACTACTCATACAAATTCATCTTGATGCATGCAACGCATGGGCATCTTGCTAGTTCTAAAAAACTTTCCATCATTTGCCACACTACTAGTTGCAAATGAAAAACCTACCCAAGCACAGCGTGATATAGGAGTGACGCACAATTACAAGTTGATATTCCATTGGACAATGGAGGCTATAACCAATTACTTTTAGGGAACAATAGCACCCAGGAAATTTAAAGGGTGGTATGAACAAAATTGGAACTGCACATGTACTACTAAGTGATTCAATACACAAATTACCAATCGAGGAGAAGAACGATGGTCACGGCAGCCTCTGTTAGTCATGGTCGGTAACGGGAGTCAGTTCATTGTCCGTGATGGTGGTGCTTCTGCGCTTCGCGTTGGCTTCTGGGAAGCAGATCCGAGACCGTGGAAGACGTTGCCGGGGAAGAGGCTCCATGTACGACGACGATGGTGGACCGGCTCCAGTGCGGCATACGAGGTCGTCGATGAGGCAGATGCGCTGCGGTGGATGAGTGCGCCGATGTAGAAGGGGAGGAACACGAAGGCTGCGGTGCCGTGGAGAAGTCTATTTTGCGGTGGGGATAGAAAATGGGGAGTATTCAGGTGTACTACTCTGGGTGCCGAGGTGGGGTTGGCTAGGTGGGGTGAACCTGAAGTTACGAAAACAGCCCCCTATCAAGCGTCATCCGTAGGCCTGTTCCGAAGTCTATGATGGTAACTTCCCACTACTCGAATCAGGGTCGCAGGAGATTTTCCCGCCGACCTCAAAATTTTGTGACACTGAACTCCCCGTGTGGCGTGTTGGGTGATGCGGCTAAGCAACTAGCGGGTAGTACTAGTAAACTCTGCATATTAGGTTTGACTGAAGTCAAGCTTCCTAAAGTTTGACCAAGTCTATAGAAAATATAAACATTTACCATAACAAATATGTATGATGTGAATGTACATTCAATAATGGATCTAATGGTATTTATTTGTTATTGTATATGTTAATATTTTTTGTTATAAACTTTCTGAGAGTTTACAAAACTTGACTTTGGCCAATGCTAATACGCAGACTTAAATAAAAATGGAGGGACTACACATTTGTTTTCTTAGTTTGTAGTGAATTAATCATTTGTTAAAATTGTGAAACAAATATATTAGGCTATTGACTTCAAATGTAATTGTCTATACAATTCAATAGTTACAATCATTGTCGAATTCCAAGATGTATACGAGGTGTATAGTACTTCACAACATGGTCAAACTCACATAATCCTAGTGAAATGAGAATTTAAATGTATTTCGTAGTTATTACTTTGTAGGATGCAGCAAAACCAACCATAACTCTACATTAGCCATTATAAAAGCAACATTTTGAACATATCCCAATGTGTGAATGAAACATGCAGAGAGAGCTTGCGAAGATGGAGCAGATAGGGCGGGAAAGATTGTATGTATGTGGACAAGAGAGTAGGAGTCAAACCTAACGAGACACAGAGAGAGAGATGGAGAGAGGAAGAGAGAGGAAGAAGTTAGGTCTGTGAGAAAGATGGAGACATGTAATATATGTGAGGTGCGTGTGCATCCGGATTCTGTACACGTGGAAGGAGAAGAGGCAATAGGTTTGATGAGAGAGCTAGAAAAACATGGACGAGAGGGGAAGGATCTCATGGGTTGAGGGATTGATAATTTTGTGCGGGGGAGAGAGGGATTGGTAATTTTGTGCGAGAGAGAGAGAGAGGGTGGGGGAGGAGTCAGTCAGCCGTCGTCACATCATCCTGGTTCCAAATGGCCCCGCATTCTCTAGCATAGTGTGGTCGCCGTCTTCCAGATTGAGGTGTTGTGCATGCTGGGGTGCAGAGAAGCACAAGCGAGAGTGGTCACCATATAACCTTGGATGGGGATGAATTGTGTGCTCGGAGGAGTGTGTGTGTGTGTGTGTGTGTGTGTGTGTGTGTGTCAGATATCGAGAGAAAACAAACCTAAGGAGAGAAATGTGTGTGTATGTGACGGAAAGCTACATGCTAAACAGGGTATTCACGAAGAGATTGTGCATGCGAGATAGAGAGCGATGTGCGGGCCTTGAGGTGGGCAGGGCCCGGGTGAGGATGTCATAATGTGCGCGTTGATGCATGTGTTACATGTGATCGTGCAAGGGACGGACGAATCAAGAGAGATGGTTGTTGTGTTACGGATGCTCCTCTCTCTCTCTCTCACACACACACAAGTAAAATAGAAGGCCGTTCTCTCATGTATACACAACGTATCGGCATTTGTCTATGTCTCACTCATGCATGAGCATTTGCACATTCACACCTCTCTATGTCTGTATCACACGCACACTGTCACCACATTGCCCTTCCGCCACAACACACATATGGACACATATACACGTTCTCTCTCAGTCACACACACAAAATCAGTATTAAAAAAACTAGGGTGCACCTAAAACTTCCAAATCCAAATAAACACGAACTGGAGCTAAATTCAAATATATGGAAATATTGTACCGTCAAGAACTTTTCCAGGAAAAAAAAGTTGGTAATATTAGGGGATTGTTTTCACACACACAAAAAGGTTCGGTGGATGTCCTTCGAGCGCGACACGGTGACGCACCGTTCGATCGACCGCGCAGCCGCGGTTCACGCGCTTGCACAAGATTCCGTATCGTGGCTGTGGTAACTAATAAAAGCGCTGCCTATGTCTAATGTTTACGTGTACTAGTACGGTATTCTTTTAAGTGTGACAAACCCTATATAAAACTGAACTAAGCTCCCATACTCACACTCATCAATATGCCGACGCCGCCGTTGCGCATGCCGGCGCCCGCCTCCTCCGGCCAACAATTTCTCGCCCATCACCGTTGTGTTGCCACCATCCCTGTGCCATGAAGCCGAAGGCTCGCCTGCTCACGCCTTCTGCAGTCCCTCCTCGCGATGTCGCCGCGCTGCCAAGCACGCGAGCAGCTGTTGGAGCCATGTCTATGCACGCAGCGTACGAAGAGGAGGACGAGCGCCTGCTCCAGCACGCCGGCGAGGAGGAACTAGCGTGTCATTGTCGTCTCTGCCCGCGCGGAGGAGGCGCGCAGTGGTTGTCGCGGCGGAAGCCGGTCGCGCGCGTCGAGCCCGCAAACCGGGTGCGGACGCAGAATCTACCTTTGAGACCTTGAATGCCATGTGGATCCTGCAATCTGACGGAGCAATTTGGGTTAGTCGACTCTTGTGAGCCGTTTGATGCAACATGGATGGCTAGAAGGGCTTCTTCAACGTCCGAAATTGATGCACAGTTCATCTTCTCAGCCCGCCACACGCCTAACCGCCTGCCGCCGCTGCCCCGCCCTCCCTTGAAACGCCTGCCACCGCCATGCTCCCCCACCACTGCCATCCGTTTAACCTAGGGCACGATCCATTTTTTCCGGCGAACTGCATGCCACACCCAACAATCATAAGATAGATCCTGGGCACCCTGCCACCCTAATACAGATACTGGAGTAACTTCTCTGCCGTCTTCTTCCTTCGCTCCATCGAACTTCTTTCACAAATTGATTGAGCCAAATTATACTACTAGTACGAACGTACTAAGTACAGTAGGAACACGAAGATACGAGTAGTAGTACCAACTGCAAGAAGAATAGTAGTAAGACATAGTACTAGTACTACTGTACGTACTAAAGAGTTCAAATAACGAGAAAGAACATAAACATAGTTTTGCTGGGGCCTCAGCACAACACACCCTTCAAAATAAACTAAGCAACTAGTCCGCTTGACACTTCAGTAGAACCAGCATGAGCGACGGCACTGCCACCTACTCGGAGTCCGAGTCCACGTCCTCGACTTCGTCCTCGTCCCTCTTCCTGTTCCTCTTCACCGATGCTTCTTTGCTTGAACCAGACACTAGGCTCTGCTTCTTCATCCAACCCTTGTAGATATTTAAACAAAGGTAGGCATCCATTGCTGCGTACAGCATGTGATCTTCATCTAATGTCTTCGACTCCCATGCATGATGAAACTCGTGGTGAGGTTTCTTCAGTTTAGCATACGAAGGATCAATCATGGCTGCTGCCAGGGTCAGCATTGAAGGCTGAGAGGAGGACACCAGGCTTGCCTTCTAGAGATAGAAGGGCTGGCCTACAACAAGGCCTATCTGACCCAGGACATCCCTGTTGTTCCTAATGTCTATAGTAACGAATTTCACTCTTTCGTCCTTGAGGAAGTTATTAAAATCCTGGCACTCAACGTCGGCCTTGCATATGTGGTAGACCAAGCACACGTTATGTACGCAAACCTGGATCACGATGGGCTTCTTCTTCTCTGCCTCCTTTAGAATCTTCTCTCCTTCCAGGACTGTGGTGTACTCAACATCTAGCCCAGCGACCCACTCATTTGTTGAAGTATTGAACATGCATAGGAAGCGAGCAAGGCATGCTTTCACCATAGTGGATCCACGTGTGTAGATGACAATGAACTCACATCGCCGGTGATGGATCTTACCTGGTACTCAGCGGTGACCATGGAGATTTGGGAGGCCATGGAGTTTGGAGCAGGGTTAGGAGAAGTTGAACTGGTGTACCCCGCAAAAAAAGGTTGAACTGGTGTAATGTGAAAGGACGGGACGACTGGGAGCGAACTGTTGTAAGGTAGAAGAAAGGGACGAGTAGGGCGTATGAATGGCGTGGGGTTGCTAGCTTGCCCGGTGGATAAATGGCTGCAAGCCCCCATAGAGTTCTCGAGAACTATGCGGGACCCACTAGATGTCATGTCTACTAGACCCATATCGTAGGCCTGGCGGTATAGCTTCTGCCTGTTCACACGCCATGCCGACGCATGGATGTAACTTCACCTAATTCCGTCAACAGTTGCGCCTCCCATGACCTTCGCCTCCCTCGTGCGGTCGTACACTCTGAGACTTCGACTGGATATAAATGAGCATTTTTTTGCCTACTCCGCATGCATGATACTCCCTTTGGTCCTTTTACTTCCGTCAACCGTTTGCAAAGTGTTTGACCAAATTTATACTAAAAATATCAATATCTACAATACTGATTATAATGAGTATAAGAACTACATTTTATAATGAGTATAAAAATATTGATTTGACTTTGTGAATGTTGATACATTTTTCTATAAGTTTGGTCAAAATAGAGGTACATTGACTTCAGACAAAACTTAAATGCACAATGCAGACTAGTTCCTCCGTCCAGGTGTGTGCCATGTCCTATGTTGTCATCACAACAAGGTTATCTATTAGAGTACTACTACCTCCCTTCTAGTTTAAAGGGCTCGATTCTAAATTTTGACCTACTCTTAGCAAGATAGAGGCGGTGGAATAGTTTTTGTAGTCTGCTAAAGTACTCAACTAATGTTGTTGTTCTTCACAAAAAATGTCTTTACCAATGCATGCATGAACACTAGTTACTCTAAACCCCCTCTCTTCTTTAATTCTTTGCCACATCAGCATGTTTGCTATTCACGTGTGCATGATACCAGCTAAGATACCACCATTATGCCCAGCCTTAATCATCACATGCAATAATTTAGTGCACCTTGAAATATGAACATGTGTGGGGCGTGTATGTTTTTAATGACTTGAGACTATACCTACCCGGCATGCAAGATGACTTATTATGCACCATTCCCCATACCTGCAGGAAGCCTGTTCGTCTCCAAATCTTTTCCTCTCCATGTGTGGAAACAATATGCCTGCCAGGCTCTCCTTCTCCCTCCGGCGGTCCCACCACTCCACCCCGGGTGGAAAAATCTGCATGCATGACTCTCCTCCCCCCGCGCTCGTCCAATCCGTTGTGACCAGCAATATTTCCACCCCTTCCCTCCCCCGTAATTTACTCCAAAAAATATGCCCACGTAGTTGTTACATTAATCACGCAACATATCTTCCGGGATGCTGCTTCAGTTACTTAACTGCAGGTGCATTGGGTCACTGACATATGGGCCCAAGAGGGGTCTGGCCCACATGTCAGTGATGCAACTAGACCTGCAGTTAAGTCAGTGCAGCTCAGTCCATATCTTACGTAGGTGTGCCATTGCTCGCTATAAATATCGCGCCTCCCACAACATTCAGAAGAACACTCACGTTCATCGCTATCTCCTCCCCCTCCCTCTCACGTCGACCACCATGGCATCGCCCCTCCCAAGCCCTAGGCGCCCCTCGCTGCACAGCCCGGACGGTCACGCATCGCCGTTCCGTTCCTTGGCGCCACTAGTCGAGGAAGACGCGTTGGTGTTCCACTCCTCGCCGCGACGCATTGAGGTGGACACGTTGGCGTTCCCAATCTCGCCAGC
>NC_041391.1:556695720-556791635 GCF_002162155.2 Triticum dicoccoides | reverse complement strand
TTTGCCGCCGGCAGAGCACGCCAAAATAAAGGCGGAGAAGAAGGCCGAGGAAGAGAAGTGCGCCATGGGGCAAGCTGCCTGGCAGGTCTATGTTGCATCCGAGAGAGTCGGGCAATTGGTTCTTTGGCAGAAGGCTCATGCAAGGGTTGTGAGGGTGGCGGAGGACGCCTGTGCCAAAGCCCTGAGTGCGGTCGGGCCTCATCTACGCTTGGCGGTACGTGGACTGGGTGCAACTTCCAGCGAGGAGGAGTACTTGCTGGCGCGCCATGCAAGGGTTGTGAGGGTGGCGGAGGACGCCTGTGCCAAAGCCCTGAGTGCGGTTGGGCCTCATCTACGCTTGGCGGTACGTGGACCGGGTGCAACTTCCAGCGAGGAGGAGTACTTGCTGGCGCGGGATCACCACACCGGTGAGATCGCGCTCGCCCGCTAGCAAGCCGCCAATCAGCACCTAGTGAGTTGCGAGGCTTAGGAAGAGGCGTTGTGTCGGCGCGCTGGGAAATGGCCGCGCACCAGGGCACTCGTGGCGCGCCGCAAGCGCTCCTGCGAGTGCCGACTTTTAGTGGGAGTATAATTTAGTTTCGTAAGGTGATCTTATTAGTTTTGGGACGCAAATGATAAATCCCAAACGCTCGGGAATTATTAGCGTCCCTAATTAAGTATGTAAGAGGGAAAGTTTGGAAACCATGTGTATCCGTACGCATTTTTAAGTAGGTGCATATAGCACAAACTTTACTACTATATACTATCACACTACTCGTCTCTCTCTATATATGCTTGCACACTGTGCTACTCCCTCCGTCCAGGTGAATAAGTCATCTTTGGTTGTGCACCGTGACCAAGGAGGGAAGACTTTATACACCTAGACAGAGGGAGTACTACTATTACTTATGTATGTGCAAATGCACGTTTTAACATTACGATGCGGTTTTTGTAAAAGTAGAAAAACAACACTAGTCAAGCTTGTGAAACGATTCAATGCAAAACAAATGCAAAAATGCTTGTTTGATTGTTTACTTTTAGCTTCCTTCTCTGTGGTTATTTCTCTGTCGTACTTTGTATGGAGTATCTCACTGGTCGGAAAGGCATGCAAATTCCCAAACCGCTTCCTACACCCTGTATCGAGTTTTTTGCCTAACAAGTTGTGCCGTGCAATTGGAATTCCAACTTGAGTACTAGTACTACTAGTAGGAGTACCAGGGGCCAGTTTGTTTAGGCTTCTAGATTAGTAGTAATCCCATTACTACTAGCTCCGTCCTGGTTTATTGGTGCCCATTGTAATCTGTGTCAAATTTTGATCATAAATTTAACTAATGAAATGTTCCACATGCACTAACATTTTATCAGTTAAATCTTTGGTCAAAATTTACCACAAACTACAATGGTGATGAATAAACCAGGACAGAGGTACTAGTAGTAGTTTAGAAGCCCAAATAAATGAGTGAGGCACCTTAATGTTACTCTCCACTGTGACTAGTCTTATGGGAAAAGCTGGGGAAGAGACGGCTTATTTTTTAAGACGCCAAAAGAAGTGGCCCTAGGAGTAGTAGCTAGGGATACTAGGAGTAGTAGCTAGGGATCGAGTGTGCAAGATGAACCGGAGAAAGTAAATGCAAAGAGATGAAATGCAAAAAATATGGTGGGATGTGATGCTTGCTTGTCCGTTTATTTTACCAGGCCACTTATTACTGGCAGTGGTTCGGTTTTGTGATATGACGGCTTTACTGTCGCGCCACGAGAGGGGTGAGACTCCCGTGCAGCACCGCCCTCTACACTTGTACTACATCGGTCGTGGTTTATTAGTCCCCCATTGAATTTGACTGAAGATTTAACTGACAAAATGTTAGTGCATGTCAACAAAAACTATATCATTGGATTCGTATTTGAACATAGTTTTCAATGATGTAATTTTAGGTGACATGCATCAGCATTTATTGTACTATATATAATGTTAGTTCAATTTTTGGTCGTACTAATCTATAGTAGTAAGGTGCCCGTGAGTTGCACGGAAGAGTGAAATGCATTGATCGGGGAGGTGTTTATTTTGGCAAAGGATGTGGGGGTCATCTCATGTGTAACGGGTATCGATAGTTTTCTTCGGATATTATTTCATCTCTAGAGCTCACAAACATCTGGGTGAAATAGATAAAAAGGTATCTTTTGCAAACAAAAGCATTCAACTGTTCAACCTGCATCCAAAACTTGTGAAGAAATAACACTTATTGTGCTTTGCAAGAAATGATCTTTAAGAATTAGTTTTTGAGTATCAATTGTTATACATGTTGGCTACAGATGACATGGCACTTTCTTATAGTCAACAGTTGGCTATACTATTAATTATTAATCATGCCCTTATACACCTAGACGGAGGGATTAAATCAGGATGACTTGGAAGGGGCAGACGAGATGTAAGAATTGGTTCATAGTAAGTCTTTCACCAGTACTGTAGTAAAAATTCATACAAGGAAGATTCTAGACTAAACTATAAATGGATACACTTTTATTCATGCGCGATACTCCAATAGAGCAAGATCATGCATGGAAGTCTCCACATGCTTAGATAGCGGATTACACTAAGCAAAGACTAATGATAAACATTTAACTTGATAATGCGTATGTCCAGGTGAACCTCCTTGGAGTCCCTGTGCACCGCGTTGGGGGGTAAATCATACCATGCGTCTTCCATGTCCACATCGGTGGGAAGGTCCCAGCTCTGCACAGTCCTAGTCAGCCTGATGGAGCCGGTGTCGCCGCCCACGTTCCTCAGAGGGGTAGTAACAGTGAGCACGCACCCGTACATTGGCCTCGTGTCCGTGTCAGCGTCAGCGGCGTCACCCCTAACGCACACTAAAGAGATGGGGCGGCGGCCTGCATGGGCCTCGCCGGTGGTCACGATCAACAGGAAGACGCTGCCGTCCTCCTCCGAGACTAGCAGGCGGCGGTGATCCTCCAGCGACTCCGACATGGTGAACGGGTAGCACGTCTCGTACTTGATGTTCTCCGCCAAGGGTCAGTAGTGACCGCTGCACGCATCCGTGAGGTGATGCACAATGTCCGTCGGCGAGCGCCAAAACGGCATCGGGCACTCGTAGCAGTAGACGAAGGGCTCCTTGGAGGCATCGACCAGGCCATCCATGAAACGGGAGTGGCTGTAGGGGACATTGCGCCAGTTGAATATATGAGCAAGTTACTATGAGATTTAATCCGAATAAGCAGAAAATAAATCGATGGCTATAACGGAGATTAAACTAATCATGTGGACTAGCATAGTAGATGAACAGAGAGAATCTAGTAGGATACGGAGTAGAAACTTGAATTCTACCATGATTTCGAACAGGAAGGACAGAAACACATACGGTGCAACCGGAGCAGCACCGTTGGCATTGAGGTTGTCGCCCATGTCGTTGAGGAAGAGGTTGCCGAGGTCGGGGAAGAAGTCGCCGTCAGTGAAGTCGTGGCTGCCAGCAGTTGCGAGAGTGCGCTCCCCAAATTTCAATAGCGCTCGCTGAATGGAGCACGGGAGGGAGTGGCTGTAGGGGGCGTTGCAGCCGCTGAATGGAGCGCAGGAGTAGCACACGAAGCAGTAGATGGTGCTCCTCCCTAAGTTTTTATAACAAATCGAATAGTACTGCGCCGTCTGCTGCACGCCCGGCTGAACATGCCTCCTCACCTCCATCATCACCAACTGAGTCTTTTATAGGAGTAGGAGTAGAGAAAAAAACGAGTTCGTGATGATGGTGTGCCGTGCAATGCACAGGCATCTTGCTAATTTTTTTGCATATAATTCCAAACACCATGTAGACACAGTCTTTGAACATTTAACAACTATGTTAGTATCATTGTTAGTGGTCAGCCGGTGCAAGTTATAGCCCCGAGTGTTTTAACCATTTTTTAGTAATGATATTTGGCGATTGTTCGGCACGAGCTCAATCCTGGCGAATCCCACATAATCATCAGATTTCCATCCGACGGTGGCCTATTTTTAAGCCATAGTATTTGACAAAACCGCCACCCTTACACATGTACTGTAACTACATTGCGGGCGTGTGCAACTGCCATGTCTCCCAGCGAATGTTTGCTGGGGATTGGAGTTAGCACCGATGGCGGTTCGTAGTCGTTCCATGCTCGGGCATTGAAGTTTGTAACTATTTTAGATTAGAATATACTACTCCTCCGGTGCTAGTAGTAGAGCAGAGTCCTACTCCACTACTACTCTACTAAAGCAAGTTAGGGCATAGTAGTAGGTAATGTAGGGTGTACCAGTACTATGATCACTCAAGCAAGTTGTCTGACTTCGATATGACCCTACGCTGCTGGTATGTGTCTCGTAAGTCAAGCGGCGTGCTGTAGTCATCATCACATGTCCACTTCACGCAACACATATTCGCTTCTCCATCTTCGTCCGCTCTTCCATCCCCGCTAAGGCGCCTCCCCCCTCGTCCAATCTTCCATCCCCGCTAAGGTGCCTCCCCCCCTCGTCGGAAACCCAAGCACTAACAATGGCAGAACCAAGAAACGTCCGTCGAAAGACTGGCTGGAATTCGCTCCCCACAGAGGTAATCAAGCTCATTGTTTCGCGTGTGGACAATCTCAGTACCATGCTTCTCACTGCGTGCTTGTGGAGGTTGTACCGTTTACTCAAAGCCCTCAGGCTGGAGCTTTTTAAGCCAGCTCCTTGCTTGCTGATGCCGCCCGATCTTCGGAAACGGCGTGTCACGCAGCACAATGATCATAGGGTGGTGAGCATCAACCCCCTTGACTACGATCTGATCCATGTCACCCTCAACTACATTAACGGTATGTACTGGGTCGGCATGAACACGTCTTGGATGGTGCTCGTCGATGGTCGCGGCAGCTGGATGCTCGTGGAGGTCTACACCCAGTGATTAGTCCCCCTTCCTTCGATTAACACTGCACTGCTTTGGCACCGCGTCCCAGAATACTTGAAATCTTATAGTAGCCAACATGATACCAAGTTTGATTTTCTCAAGGTTGTAATCTACCAAGTGCCCACAAGATTTGCGAATTATAAAGACTTCAGGCTAATTGCGTTCTTCAATCGCGGTCTCGCCTATCTGACAGGTCACTGCGGTAAGTGGATAAATCTACACGTCCATCGCAGGATCATACATCCTCCATGGTTCTCTGATGCCATTGAACACAAGGGCTTCATTTACGCCGTCGACTCCTTCTATGGCTGGACGTATTGCTGGACTACTCCTGTCATCGCTACAAATGGCTGTTACAACAGTATGTTACTTTCCTATGATATCATGATGGCTTGCTTATATTACTGTCAACATCTACTGAAAAAATATCCATGATCATAACATGTTGTTCTTAAGATTGACTACATCAAGAGCCCTTTTTTATTTGACTCCAACTTGATATGATGTTGTAGGCCGCCTGGTGTCCCTACCCTTCCTAATCCCAGAACCTTTCAAAGAAAAGCGGCATGACAGTTGCAAGTGGTTCCTGGCTTGATTAGATGATGGCGAATGATTGATGATCGTTCGCACGTACCAGACATGTTGTTTCGTGGAATACAACCACGGTCACTGCAATGTCTTTGAGCAGGATCCCAGCTTCTCTGGGCCTTCAGGAATTTTTTACTGGAGGCTGGTAAGTAGCCTTAGTACACGCTCTCTGCTTGTCGGACTGAATTATCTGATTAACCAGGAGATAACCGATGGCAAGGATCATGATGGCAGCGCAGTTTCGTTCATCAGGCAAAACTGTGTGTACACAGCATACCATGCGTCTCTGCATGCACCATACCCTGATATGTGCCGCCACGCTCTGCAGCCAGAAGTAGTAGAGAGGGTCGCAAGTATCAGACTTCGACCTGCTGGCTGGAGTTTCCCCCGTCAGGCACCCATCTGGTTCAAGCCGTCAGCCAATCTCCACAGCTTAATAAATAGTAACGTCTAACTGAGCCAGTTAGTTAGATGCGTACACTTGGTGTAGTAGGATCTTTATTTAGTTTAATGCATACACTTGTTCTTTTTTGGTAGCCTTTTTGTAATAATGCCTGATGTTTGGTTTGGAAGAGAGAGTTGCGTCTTCACTCTTCTGGCCTGCTTACTACTTTTGTTGCACCCCCAGCCCTGGTTGCTGCTGCTACTGTTTTCAATGTACAAGCAGTAGTATATTTCTTCTGTTGGTTGAATAAATGTGTTGTTAGAACGACAAACACACTGTTTTGGAAGTTGTTGCATGGTTCGATCCTTTAGTGCCTCGTACCATACATAGTGCATACTATTTTTCATACGGAAAACATTTTCCGGTTGTTGATAACATGCAGCCCACTGATGAAGGCCCAATAGAGGAGCCCATAATTAACTGGAAGGGAGGCTCTCACATGAATTCGGCCCAGGTACATGCACATGATCCCCTAAACATAAATAAGTAAATAAATAAATAAAGCTAAATCCTCATGCACCAGTTCTTTAAATTCACGATTTAACAGGAGGATATTATTTCCTATGATAGTGTCATTACATTCAGTCGATATATTGTTAGGCAAAGATAGCGACCAGTCTTCTTTCTCCCAGCATTTTCTTCCTGCAACCAGCGGACCCATGCAAATCATAGTCAACATCGTAAATAGTTGCTAGCTAAATAGTTCCGGTCCATTTTTATTTTTCAATAAGAATGTCCAACCCAGCCCAGCACATTGGTGACAACACTTTATCCTCCGCCTTGGTGCGCTCGCAACGGCGCCGCCGTCCGGCCCTGTCAACATAATTTTTTTTCGAAACGGTCCCTGTCAACATAGTGAATTGGGAGAGGATTTTAGTTGTGAGTGTGACAGTACGGACCCACTAGGTCCACTCCCGAACACAAGCAAGCGCCTCTTTTACTACTCAGATGCAACCCTCGTTTTTTACTCTAATCCACCCTACTGATATCTGGGACCCACATCATTTTCAACATATAGTCAATTAACGATAGAATTGCACAACTTTTTTTAGTAGTAATTCGAAGGAGCATGCTATAAATGGGTTGTGCGGTCTCTGTGGCCCGTCTAACAACATGACCAGCCCAACAGTTTTTTCTTTGGGAAAATAGGTAGCACAATATTTATTTTTGAAGAATACCCAAGCTAGGCCTATTTGGTTTCTCCGACTTACTGGGCTGCAAATCTTTCAAGACGAGGAGGGATGCATTCCGGCCTGGCCAAAGAGTATGGTTAGTGTCTGTTAAAAGTAATAACAAAGGGGTTGAAAATTCCAAAAAAAAATTATAGCAAATGGGATATTAGTTTCTTTTTTCGTTTTTGTTCTTCACAGATATTTTATAGTATTTCATTGGATTTAACATGACATAGTACTAATTTATTTTTAAATTTGTTTTAGTATGGCTACTAATTTTTGGATTAAGAATATTTTGTTCCCAAGAAAAAATTTGCAATTTTCAAAATTTCGCACATATTTAGTTAATTTTTTTAACCCTGGTACTGACCAAAAAATGGGCAGCAATTCTAAAAATGGAAAATGGGCTGCAATAAATTCCATATGAATTAAAAAATGAGTAAAAGTTAATAGCAAATGGGATGTACACGCCATAGATTTCGAGGCTGACTTTTTTACGCAAGGCTTTGTCAGTCAACACACGAGCAGTAGTGACTGTTGGATGTCCATCCAACGGCCGACGTGCTTCTTCAATCTCTGATCTTCCTGCTCCAGCCGCCTAAACTAGCGCTGGTGGGACTGCCTGCTCCCTCCTCTTGTGGCCCGCTGTGATGCCGCGCAGGCTTCCCCTGCCCACCCTACTCCCTCCGCTGGCCTAGCCGCATGCAATCAACTGCCTCCTTATTACGCGAAAAAAATGATTCCTCCCTGACATCTGGAGCGCACTGGTTGGGAGGCTGACCTGTGGGCCTACTAAGTTGACGCATACGCAGGTCTTGTCAACTTAGTCAACAAACAATTCTAGCAGCAGTAACCGTTGGATTTGAATCGAACGGTCATGCTGCTTCTTCAATCGCCGCTGTTCTTGCACCAGCCGCCCAAACCAGCGCCGGCGAGACCGCCTGCTCCTGCCTCCAGTGGTTGGTTGTGCTGTCGTTGAGGCCTCACCGCCCCTACTACTCCCACCGCTAGCCAGGCCCTGCGGCGATGGCAGCCTCACGCCGCAGCCGAACTAGTGAACCCTCGTACTCCTCTCCGCATGGGCATCCACTGACACGTCTTCCCCGGCTCCGTGTCGTCCCTTTCGTAGGCCTCGCTGTCGTCCATTGCCCTGGTGCTCTCAGCGTGGCGTGGTCAATGTGGTCAACGACCGACTTCCATCGGCAGAGTACTGTACATGGAGAGGCTGACAATTGGGTCCATGGCAGCTGCAAGGAAGTGCCTCCTTATTACGCGTAAAATAATTATTCCTCCACCTAACAGCAGGGACCCACTGTACGGGCCACCATATTTCGCGAAAAAATGTTTCCCCTTGACTGCTAGGACCCATCGGATAGGCCACCGTATTTCACGAAAAAAACGTTGCCCCCGCTATCAGCTCGGACCCATCGGAAGTGCCTCCTTATTACGCACAAAAAATGAGCAGTCCCCCTGCTAGCTGGGACCCACCTTAGTGGGAGGCTGACTTGTGGGTCTACTAAGTTGACGGGGACGGAGGGCTTTGTCAACTGAGTCAATATGGACGATTCTAGCTCCAGTGACCGTACGATGTCCATCCAATGGCTGTAGTGCTTCTTCAACCTCTGGTCTTCTTGCTTCAGCCGTCCACACCAGCGCTGGTCGTGTCGCGTGCTCCTGCCTCCCATGGCTGGCTGTGATGCCGCGGAGGTCTCACCGCCCCCCCACTACCCCCACCGATGGCCAGGCCATCCCTCTACTCACCCACACCCCCTGTTATTCTGCGGCGACGGAGCCTCACACCGCAGCCGAACCAGTGAACCCTCATACTCCTCTATGCACTGGCATCCACTGCCGCGTCTTCCCCGGCTCCACGTCGTCCCCTTCCTAGGCCTCACCGTCGTCCATCACCCTGGTGCTCTCGGCGCAGCGTGGTCAACGTGGTCAAGGAACGACTTTCATCGGACGTGGACTGTACATGGAGAGGCTGACAGCTGGGTCCACAGCCGCAGCAAGGAAGTGCCTCCTTATTATGCAGAAAATAATGATTCATCCACCTGACAGCAGGGACCCACCGGACGGGCCACTTTTGCGAAAAAATGTTTCCCTCCTAACTGCTGAGACCTACCAGCTACATCTTCGCATGCAAGGAAGTGCGTCCATATTACGGGCAAAAAATGATTTGCCCCCTGACTGCTGGGACCCACCAGCTACATCTTCGCACGCAAGGAAGTGCCTGACAGCCGGGATCCACCTGGTTGAAGCATACGTAGCGTTGTCATTCTTGTCGCGAACGTGTATGTACATACTGGTCGATGTAGAGGTGTGCACGTGTCGTAGTAGAGGCGCGCATGTGTCGTAGTAGAGGCGCGCACGTAGCATGTACACGTATGTACAGCGGCCAGGGTGCAAGAAAGTAAATATGGCCATGTACGTACATACGGGCAAGGTCTCGAATGCCTACTCGCGCATACGTACGGCCAGGGCTCGTGTACATGGCTGGGTCGGAACGGAGAAACAACATCGTCGTTGTGTTAATGGGGAGCCAACTAGCTAGGTCGGAACGGAATGCATCGTCGTGTTCATTGGGAGGGCTTGGACGGAATAGCCGATGGAAAATGAGGCCTGGCGTACCACAGAACGGAGGAAACGGCCTTGTGTTCGACCGGCTACGTTCGAAACGGGATCCTGTTCATCAGGAGGGGTCTGGCGTACCGCAAAATGGAGGAAACGGACTTGTGTTGGACCTCCTACAGTCGAAACGGGGTCCTGTTGATCGAGAGGGGTGTGGCGTACCGCAAAATAGAGGAAACGGACTTGTGTTGGAGCGCTACGGTCGAAACGGGGGTCCTGTTCATTGGGAGGGATGTGGCGTACCGTACAATGGGATTTCACGAGATACTGTTCATATCCACCGTCGACCTCCTCCGGCCTCCACGGGCTACTGTTCATCCACTGTCGACCTCCTCCAGCCTCCACGGGCTACTGTTCATCCATTGTCGACCTCCTCCAGCCTCCACCTACGACTGTTCATCCACGGGCTCCTATTCATCCAGCCTCCACCGCGCGCTACTCCACCGTCTACTGTTCAACCATCCCTCTCCACAGGCTCCCGTTCAACCACCCCCCACGGGGCTACTGTTCATCCACCCCTCCACCGTCTACTGTTCATCCAGCGCTCCACGGGGTCCTGTTCATCCAGCCCCAACCTGCTCGATCAATCGGGTTCCTGTTCATCGAGAGGTAACACCACGGGGTCCTGTTCATCCACCCCCACTGCTAACTGTTCATCCACCCCCACCGCTCACTGTTCATCCAACCCCCCCTAGCAACGTTCACTGTTCATCCAGAGGCAGCATCGATCGGCTTCAGTTAGCAGCAGTAGCGAAGGAATCGCTTGATCAGGTTTAGTTAACAGCCATTGATCGATCGCTCGGGTTCAATAACGCTTAGCCTGCAGTGCAATCACTCCGGTTCAGTAGGCGAATGCCTCGCTCGGGTTCAGTTAGAGCCCAATGCCTCGCACTCACGCGCATGCGCGTACGAGAGAAACGCGCAAACCTCCGTGCATCGCTTGGCCCCGACCACCCACCGTAACCGGGAACTCCCCTAAATTTTCCTCGCCCTTGCTTCTACCACGGTTTTTTCCGTCATGGACGGCCCAAAGAATGTCATGTAGCTGCGTCTCCGGCCCGCCCAGGACGAAAAGCCCATTTTCTGTCATATTTTTTGTCATAGAAGTAGGAGCCCACCACATCTATGATGATATCGGGTTTTGTCACAATTATCATCATAGAAGTGTCATAAGTATGAGAGAAAAAAATTCGTTCGGCCCAAAATGTCATGGATGTGTCTTTTTTATGTAGTGCACCCATACAGCAAAGTCCTTTATGGTAAAGGGAGACCCGTCCTCTTTGTAGCTCGGGCAGACAGTGGCCAGCTCTACCGGGTCTAGCTCTGATTGCCACGCCTTCGCCCGACTCAAGGCAATAATGGTGCTGGCTCTGGCGGACGGCCGCTTAATTTCTGCAATTCTTTGCGGCAAGACAGACAATTGGTTCAGTACATCTTTGAGAAGTGAAGGTGGCTCTTTGCTGCCAGTAATCGCAGCTATCGTGCGCTGGGTGCCTGCATGTAACTGCTTCACTAAGGTATAAGCGGCCTTCAGCTTGACAAGCACATCTTGCCCAAGATTGGCACTTCTGGGACCTATAAAGTAAAGCATATGCAGTTAAGTCACCAGGCGAGTTCAGAATTGTGCACTGGGATTGATTGAAATACTTAAAAATTGCTTACCAAAGATGGCAGTGGTCATCTGTGAAATATGACGCTTTAAGTCGGAAAGTTCTGCGCTAACCTCTTTGACAGAAGCTTTGGCAGCCTCCGCTCTTTGCACTAAGGCGACTTTTTCTTCGTCCCAGGTGTTTCTATCTACAGCAAACCCGGTTTTTAGTTTCTGTAATTCATCCAGGCTAAATTTAAATTTGGCTTCAGCCTTCCGGCTCTCTGATTGTTGATGTTTAAGCCTTTTCTTCAAATCAGCCAGCTGAGAATCAGCTTCAGTGGAGGCTTCCTGTTCAAGCAAAGGTAAAGCTATCATAAGCAGACATGGTAATATGCACAAGTCCCAAGCCCTTTGCAAGGAATATCACTTGGCACTTGGGGGCTAATGTGTGCGGAAGTTCTTCTTTATTTGTGTACCGGTTCATCTTTGTCAAGCTAAGCCGGACCATGAGGGCTAGGCTCTGGAATTCTTTCAAATAATGAGAATGAACTGATTCAGTTTTGTCAAGCTAAGCCGGCCCATGAGGGCTAGGAACTGGAAGTTTTTTCTGTTCTATTAATGAGAATGAACCGGATCAGCTTTGTCAAGATAAGCCGGTTCATGGGGGCTACGGCTTGAAGCTATTTAGTTTCGTCTAATTGAAGTCTTCACCATACTCTGTTAAATCTTTCCTATGGCTAAGACTTAGGGGCTGGAGGAATATATTAACAAAGGAAGTAGAAGTTTGTACCTCATACTTTTGGTGCATCTGTTTGACGATGCCCATCTCAAGTTCACGGCCAGCATGAACTTGGCTAACATAGCCAAAGAGGAGTTCACCGACACCCACCTGAGAGTAATTGGACAAGTCAAATTTAACCTTCCACCTTTCAACAAGTTCTTCCTTGGCAGTGTGCTTGGCCAAGACCGTGGGATTTCCCAGCTCTCTATAGCTGGTTCCAGTGATAAGAACATCTTCCGCCTCTTCAGCAGGTTTGGTAGGGCTCGGCGATTTAGCTCCTAATGAGTCAATGATCATAGAGTCGACACGGATCTCTGGCATTTCTGGTGGCGCCTTGTCAGCTATGTTTTCAGCATTTTGAATTGAAGCTTTAGATTCTAGCGGTTGTTTCTCCGGATCATGTGTCTTGGGGTCTTCAGTCGGCTGGATTGTCTTAGCTTTCTTGCTTGGTTTAGCTTTACCACTGAAGAAATAGAAAAGTCAGTATGAATACTTACAAAGTTAAAACAATGAAGGCTAAAATTATTACCCAGGGGCAGTTTTGAAAGCCGACAGCTGAGTTCCGGTTGAGTCGTCAGAAGAGGAATTTGAGGTTCCTGTGCCCTAGTAGTTTGAGTCGGAAGGATTAAGTGGACGGAGAATAAGACCTGCCTTAGGATAAAAAGAGTTTGAATTTTGAGGCACCTCTTTCCGGTGCTTGCGAGCTGGTGTATTGGGTAAGCCGGAGGATAACTCTCCGCCCCCACTGTTCTTGGTCCGGCGTCGGTCAAATGCTGCTATTGCCTCAAAAGAAAGTTTGGATCCAAGTAAGCTAAAGGGTGTGAAAATCTTACTTTCCGGGTCACATGTCGAATTTTCTGTCTTGGCAAAGGCTCTGAGTCAGAGGAAATGATAGTTACCTCATCATCATCCGCCTGGCTGGCCTTCGTATCATCCTGAGAGAGGTCAGCGTCAATAAGATGCCTAAAAAATGAGCCAAGGGAGTCAAGTTATACCTTTGACTCATCATCTAGATCAAAGAGTTCTGAGACATGAGTTTTCTCCTTATTCGTTTTGGAGGCCTTGCTTTTGGTCCTGGGCTTTTTAGCCGCCTTATCCTTTTCTTGATATTTCTTCTTCCAGAAGGCCGAGTCGGCCTGCGCAAATCAAATTGAAAATAAGGGATATGCAGTTTGTATAAACAGAAAATTAAAGTGTGCATTGATAACTTACAGGTGGAGGCGGGTTAAGAACACAGAAAGGGTTCAACCCCGTTTTGCTGCAGCTCTCTATGGATTCCCCAAGTAGACTTTTTGTCCCTGGTAGTTTGGTTATAGTCCTTGGGATGTCTGGGAAGTGTGGTTGTAGGAAAAACTGCATCTCTTTGATGTTGGATGGAGATTCTGCCAAGTTCTAGGTTGGGTCCGTCTGTGAACTCGTTCTGGCGGTTGAAATAGAAATACTCTCTGCAGAGTTCAACGCTGGGCTCTTCTTGAAGATATACTTCGAAAAAAACTTGGAAGTTGCAGATATTAGACACGGAATTGGGTCCGATGTCCCAAGGATGGAGCTGAAAGAAATGTAATACATTGTGGAAGAACTTTGACCCGGGCGGGGAGAAGCCCTAGTTTATATCGTCAGCAAATATTATGACTTCATTATCCTTGTGTTGAGGTTTGACTTCACCCTGATCTGGAACCCGCGAGTGGATGATATCTTTGGCAGCCATGATGCTAGTCTGAACATACTCCATAAGCATTTGCTCCGTTACAATGGAGGGAACCCAGTTGCAGGCAGTGACAATCTTGACAATCTTAGTCATATTTGGCCTAAAAAGAAAATAACGGTGAATGGTAAACCGCCTAATTATGATGATGGATTGTTATGGAGAGTTAAAAGCATTATAAGCCGGTGGGGTGTGGCCGGATCTTGGTAGCATTGTTAAGTGTTGACGGTTTAAAAGCATTCAAATTTAAGTTGATGCGTATCTAGCGGGTTACGGACTGATACTTAAACCGCCATGGAGGGCTAATGGTATCTGGCGGGTTATGGTCTATCTCATAAGTTGCCCATATAGTTGCAGTTCACTAATATCTATGGGCCTATGAGTAAAATTTTGCTAAGTGCTGAACAAACAGGTTTTACAGATTAGTTCTGTTACTTGGGACCTACAGTAGTTTAGAAAATGAAAATAAATTGTAAACCTAAAGTTGCAGCAGTGGAAGAACGCATATGTTTGTATGGAATGTTATACAAAGAAGGTGTTTTTGCGATTGGAAAGGGATGCTAAACTGCTATCGCACGACCTCAATACCATATTCAGATCAAACTACAACGATCTAGAAGAGGAAGATGAGGAACAATGAAGAACACATATGAACGGAGAAAACCCTAATGCAGATCTGTCACATAGGGAGATGAGTGCTTACTGGTGATGCTGGACAACAGAGGTGCATGATACGTCCATTTTGCATCATACGTTTATATTGATATTTATTGCATTATGGGTTGTTATTACACGTTATGTCACAATATTGGAGAATGCCGGCAGCTGGAATTCTGGGCTGGAAAAGAAGCAAATATTGGAAACCTATTCTGCACAGCTCCAAAAGTCCTGAAACTCCACGAAAGTCATTTTTGGAATTAATAAGAATTATTGAGCGAAAGAAGTACCAGAGGGGGCCCACACCCTAGCCACGAGGGTGGGGGCGCGCCCACCCCTACTGGGCGCGCCCCCTGCGTCGTGGGCCCCTGGTGGCCCTCCGGTGCCCATCTTCTGCTATATGAAGTCTTCTACCATAGAAAAAATCATAAGCAAGCTTAGGGACGAAACTCCGCCGCCACGAGACGGAACCTTGACAAAACTAATCTAGGGCTCCGGCGGAGCTGTTCTAATGGGAAAACTTCCCTCCGGGAGGGGGAAATCATCACCATCGTCATCACCAACGATCCTCTCATCGGGAGGGGGTCAATCTCCATCAACATCTTCACTAGCACCATCTCCTCTCAAACCCTAGTTCATCTCTTGTATCCAATCTTTGTACCAAAACCTCAGATTGGTACCTGTGGGTTGCTAGTAGTGTTGATTACTCCTTGTAGTTGATGCTAGTTGGTTTATCCGGTGGAAGATCATATATTCAGATCCTTAATGCATATTAATACCCCTCTGATTATGAACATGAATATGCTTTGTGAGTAGTTACGTTTGTTCCCGAGGACATGGCTGAAGTCTTGCTATTAGTAGTCATGTGAATTTGGTATTCATTCGATATTTTGATGAGATGTATGTTGTCTCTCCTCTAGTGGTGTTATGTGAACGTCGACTACATGACACTTCACCATTATTTTGGCCTAGAGGAAGGAATTGGGAAGTAATAAGTAGATGATGGGTTGCTAGAGTGACATAAGCTTAAACCCTAGTTTATCCGTTGCTTCATAAGGGGCTGATTTGGATTCCACATGTTTCATGCTATGGTTAGGTTTACCTTAATGGTTGTTTTGCAGTTACGGATGCTTGCAATAGGGGTTAATCATAAGTGTGATGCTTGTCCAAGAAAGGACAGTACCCAAGCACCGGTCCACCCACATATCAAATTATCAAAGTAACGAACGCGAATCATATGAGCGTGATGAAAACTAGCTTGATATTAATTCCCATGTGTCTCTCATTATCAGAATTTGCCCAGGCTTGTCCTTTTCTAGAAAAAGGATTGGGCCACCTTGCTGCACTTTATTTACTTTCATTGCTTGTTACCCGTTACAAATTATCTTATCGTAAAACTATCTGTTACCTACAATTTCAGTGCTTGCAGAGAATACCTTACTGAAAACCGCTTGTCATTTCCTTCTGCTCCTTGTTGTGTTCGACACTCTTACTTATCAAAAGGACTACGATATATCCCCTATACTTGTGCGTCATCAAGACTCTTTTCTGGCGTCGTTGCCAGGGAGTGAAGGCCTTTGGTGAGTGGAACTTGATATGGAAACATTTATATAGTGTGCTGAAATTTACTGTCACTTGTTACTATGGAAACTAATCCTTTGAGGGGCTTATTCGGGGCATCTTCGCCCCGACCAGTAGAGCAAAGAGTTGCTCCTCAACCTACTGAACCTACTGAAAATGTTTACTTTGAGATTCCTTCGGGTATGATAAAAAAATTGCTAGATAATCCCTTTTGCAAGAGATGAAACATTGCATCCCAATTTACACCTTATCTATGTGGATGAAGTTTGTGGATTATTTAAGCTTGCACGTATGCCAGATGATGTTGTTAAGAGGAAGGTCTTCCCTTTGTCTTTGAAGGGAGACGCATTGACATGGTATAGGCTATGTGATTATAGTGGATCTTGGGACTATAAATGATTGAAATTGGAATTTCACCAGAAGTTCTATCCTATGCATCTTGTTCATCGTGATCGTAATTACATATATAATTTCTGGCCTCGCGAAGGAAAAAGTGATACATCTCCAACGTATCTATAATTTTTGATTGTTCCATGCTATTATATTACCCCTTTTTGATGATTATGGGCTTTATTTTGCACATTTATATCATTTTTGGGACTAACCTACTAACCGGAGAACCAGCCTGTATTGTTGTTTTCCCCCTATTTCGGTATTTCAAAGAAAAGGAATATAAAACGGAGTCCAAATGGAACAAAACCTTCGGGAGCGTGATTTTTAGAACGAACGTGATCCAGAGGACTTGGAGTGCAAGTCAAGAAGCAATCGAGGCAGCCAAGAGATAGGAGCGCGCGCCCACCCCTCCTGGGCACGCCCCCTGTCTCCTGGGCCCCTCAAGCGGCCACCGACATACTTCTTCCTCCTATATATACCCACGTACCCCGAAAACATCCAGGGAGCCAACGATAAACAATTTCCACCGCCGTAACCTTTTGTATCCGCGAGATCCCATCATGGAGTCTTCGCCGGCGCTCCGCCGGAGGGGGAATCGACCACAGAGGGCTTCTACATCAACACCATAGCCCTTCCGATGAGTTGTGAGTAGTTTACCACAGACCTTCGGGTCCATAGTTATTAGCTAGATGGCTTCTTCTCTCTTTTTGGATCTCAATACAATGTTCTCCCCCTCTCTTCTGGAGATCTATTCGATGTAACTCTTTTTGCGGTGTGTTTGTCGAGATCCGATGAATTGTGGGTTTATGATCAAGTTTATCTATGAGAAATAATTGAATCTCCTCTGAATTCTTTTATGTATGATTGAGTTATCTTTGCAAGTCTCTTCGTATTGTCAGTTTGGTTTGGCCTACTAGATTGATCTTTCTTGCCATGGGAGAAGTGCTTAGCTTTGGGTTCAATCTTGCGGTGTCCTTACCGAGTGACAGTAGGGGTTGCAAGGCATGTATTGTATTGTTGCCATCGAGGATAAAAAGATGGGGTTTATATCATATTGCTTGAATTTATCCCTCTACATCATGTCATCTTTCTTAATGCGTTACTCTGTTCTTATGAACTTAATACTCTAGATGCATGCTGGATAGCGGTCGGTGTGTGGAGTAATAGTAGTAGATGCAGGCAGGAGTCGGTCTACTTGTCACGGACGTGATGCCTATATACATGATCATGCCTAGATAACCTCATAATTATTCGCTTTTCTATCAATTGCTCAACAGTAATTTGTCCACCCACCGTAATACTTATGCTATCTTGAGAGAAGCCACTAGTGAAACCTATGGCCCCCGGGTCAATCTTTTATCATATAAGCTTTCAATCTACTTTTATTTGCATCTTTACTTTTTCGCATCTATATTATAAAATACCAAAAATATATTTATCTTATCATACTATCTCTATCAGATCTCACTTTCGCAAGTGGGCGTGAAGGGATTGACAACCCCTTTATTGCGTTGTTGCGAGTTCTCTGTTTGTTTGTGTAGGTGCGTGGGACTTTTGAGGAGCCTCCTACTGGATTCATACCTTGGTTTTCAAAAACTGAGGGAAATACTTACGCTACTATTGCTGCATCACCCTTTCCTCTTCAAGGAAAACCAACGCAAGCTCAAGACATAGCAGAAAGCATGGCTCAAGCTTGGGGGAGGCTTAAGTCAATGTTATATTCATGCCCCAATCATGAGCTCTCAAGAGAAATGATTATTCAAAAAAATTATGCTCGGCTTTCTCTCAATGATCGCACCATGCTCGATACTTCCTGCACTGGTTCTTATATGCTGAAGACTATTGAATTAAGGTGGGACTTATTGGAAAGAATTAAACGCAACTCTGAAGATTGGGGTTCCGACAATGGTAAGGAGTCAGGTAAGACACCTAAGTTTGATCGTGTTAAGTCTTTTATGGATACCGATGATTTTCGTGGATTTTGCACTAAATATGGACTTGACTCTGAGATAGTAGCTTCTTTCTGTGAATCATTTGCTACTCACGTTGATCTCCCTAAGGAGAAGTGGTTTAAATATAATCCTCCCATTGAAGTAAAAGTAGTTGCACCTATTACAGTTGAAGAAAAGATTATCACTTATAATGATCCTATTGTTCCTACTACTTATGTTGAGAAACCAACTTTCCCTGTTAGGATAAAGGATCATGCTAAAGCTTCAACTGTTGTTCGTAAGAGTAATACTAGAACTTATACACCTCTTGAGCAAATTAAAGTTGAACCTACTATTGCTATGGTTAAAGATCTCTTGCCTGATAATATAGATGGGCATGTTATTTACTTCTGTGAGGAAGCTGCTAACATTGCTAGACCCGATGCTAAGATACATAGACCTGTTGTAGTCATGCCTGTTATTTCTGTTAAAATAGGAGATCATTGTTATCATGGCTTATGTGATATGGGTGCTAGTGCTAGTGCAATACCTATTTCCTTATATAATGAAATTATGCATGACATTGCACCTTCTGAGTTAGAAGATATTGATGTTACAATTAAGCTTGCCAATAGAGATATGATTTCACCATTTGGGATTGTTAGAGATGTTGAAGTCTTGTGTGGGAAAGTTAAATATCCTGCTGATTTCCTTGTTCTTGGTTCCCCACAAGATAGCTTTTGTCCCATTATATTTGGTAGACCCTTCTTGAACACTGTTAATGGTAGGATTGATTGTGAAAAGGATGTTGTTACAATAGGCTTGGGGGATATGAAACATGAGTTTAATTTTGCTAAGTTTTGTAGACAACCCCATGATAAAGAATTTCCTAGTAAGGATGAAATTATTGGTCTTGCTTCTATTGCCGTGCCTCCTACTGATCTGTTAGAACAATATTTGCTAGACCATGGAAATGATGTGTTTATGAATGAAAGAAGGGAAATAGATGAAGTATTCTTTAAACAGGGTCCTATTTTGAAACACAACTTACCTGTTGAAATCCTAGGGGATCCTCCTCCACCCAAGGGTGACCATGTGTTTGAGCTTAAACCTTTACCTGATACTCTGAAATATGCTTATCTTGATGAAAAGAAGATATATCCTGTTATTATTAGTGCTAACCTTTTAGAGCAGGAAGAGGAAAGATTATTGAAAACTCTGAAGAAGCACTGTGCTGCTATTGGATATACTCTTGATGATCTTAAGGGCATTAGCCCCACTTTATGCCAACAAAAAATAAAATTGGAAGAAGATGCCAAACCAGTTAGAGATCATCAACGACGGTTAAATCCTAAGATGAAAGAAGCGGTAAGAAAGGAAATACTAAAGTTCCTTGAGGCAGGTATAATTTATCCCGTTGCTGATAGTCAGTGGGTAAGTCATGTCCATTGTGTCCCTAAGAAGGGAGGTATTACTGTTGTCCCTAATGATAAAGATGAATTGATCCCGTAAAGAATTTTTACAGGCTATAGGATGGTAATTGATCTCCGCAAATTAAATAAAGCTACTAAGAAACATCATTACCCTTTACCTTTTATTGATCAAATGCTAGAAATACTATCCAAACATACACATTTCTGCTTTCTAGATGGTTATTCTGGTTTCTCTCAAATACCTGTGTCAGTGGACGATCAAGCAAAGACTACTTTTACTTGCCCTTTTGGTACTTTTGCTTATAGACGTATGCCTTTTGGTTTATGTAATGCACCTGCTACCTTTCAAAGATGTATGATGGCTATATTCTCTGACTTCTGTGAAAAGATTTGTGAGGTATTCATGGATTATTTCTCCATTTATGGATCCTCTTTTGATGATTGCTTGAGAAACCTTGATCGAGTTTTGCAGATATGTGAAGACACTAGTCTCATCTTGAATTGGGAAAAGTGCCACTTTATGGTTAATGAAGGCATTGTCTTGGGGCATAAAATTTCTGAAAGAGGTATTGAAGTTGATAAAGCTAAAGTTGATGCTATTGGAAAGATGTCGTGTCCCAAGGACATAAAAGGTATACGAAGTTTCCTTGGTCATGCCGGTTTTTATAGGAGGTTCATTAAGGACTTTTCTAAAATCTCTAGGCCTCTGACTAATCTATTGCAAAAAGATATTCCTTTTGTCGAAGCATTTGAAATACTTAAGAAAACTTTGATCACTGCACCTATTGTTCAGCCACCTGATTGGAATTTACCCTTTGAAATTATGTGTGATGCTAGTGATTTTGTTGTAGGTGCTGTTCTAGGGCAAAGAGTTGATAAGAAATTAAATGTTATTCAATATGCTAGTAAAACTCTTGACACTGCCCAGAGAAATTATGCTACCACTGAAAAAGAATTCTTAGCAGTTGTATTTGCTTGTGATAAGTTCAGACCTTATATTGTTGATTCTAAAGTAACTATTCACACTGATCATGCTGCTATTAAATATCTTATGGAAAAGAAAGATGCTAAACCTAGACGTATTAGATGGGTCCTCTTGCTCCAAGAATTTGATATGCATATTATTGATAGAAAGGGAGCTGAGAACCCCGTTGCAGACAACTTGTCTAGGTTAGAGAATGTTCTTGATGACCCACTACCTATTGATGATAGATTTCCTGATGAACAATTAGCTGTCGTAAATGCTTCTCGTACTGCTCCATGGTATTCTGATTATGCTAATTACATTGTTGCTAAATTTATACCACCTAGTTTCACATACCAGCAAAAGAAAAAGTTCTTTTATGATTTAAGACATTATTTCTGGGATGAACCACACCTTTATAAAGAAGGAGTAGATGGTGTTGTTAGATGTTGTGTACCTGAGCATGAACAGGAACAGATCCTACACAGGTGTCACTCCGGACCATATGGAGGACACCACGCTGGAGATGGAACTGCACATAAGGTATTGCAATCCGGTTTTTATTAGCCTACTCTCTTCCAAGATGCCCGTAAGTTTGTCTTGTCTTGTGATGAATGTCAAAGAATTGGTAATATCATTAGACGTCAAGAAATGCCTATGAACTATTCTCTTGTTATATAACCATTTGATGTTTGGGGCTTTGATTATATGGGACCATTTCCTTCCTCTAATGGGTATACACATATTTTAGTTGATGTTGATTATGTTACTAAGTGGGTAGAAGCTATTCCAACTAGCAGTGCTGATCATAACACCTCTATTAAGATGCTTAAAGAAGCTATTTTTCCGAGGTTTGGAGTCCCTAGATATCTCATGACTGATGGTGGTTCACAATTTATTCATGGTGCTTTTCGTAAAATGATTGCTAAGTATGATGTTAATCATAGGATTGCATCTCCTTCTCACTCACAGACTAGTGGTCAAGTAGAATTGAGTAATAGAGAGCACAAATTAATTTTGCAAAAGACTGTTAATAGATCTAGAAAGAATTGGCCCAAGAAACTTGATGATGCATTATGGGCCTATAGAACTGCATATAAGAATCCTATGGGTATGTCTCCATATAAAATGGTTTATGGAAAAGCATGTCACTTACCTCTCGAACTTGAACATAAGGCATATTGGGCTATTAAAGAGCTCAATTATGATTTCAAACTTGCCGGTGAGAAGAGGTTATTTGATATTAGCTCACTTGATGAATGGAGAACCCAAGCCTATGAGAATGCCAAGCTGTTCAAAGAAAAAGTTAAAAGATGGCATGACAAAAGGATACAAAAGCGTGAGTTTAACGTCGGTGATTATGTTTTTCTTTTCCACTCTCGTTTAAGATTTTTTGCAGGAAAACTTCTCTCCAAATGGGAAGGCCCTTACATTATCGAGGAGGTCTATCGTTCCGGTGCCATAAAAATCAACAACTTCGAAGGCACAAGTCCGAGGGTGGTGAACGGTCAAAGAATCAAACATTATATCTCAGGTAATCCTATATATGTTGAAACTAATATTGTTGAAACCGTAACCCTGGAGGAATACATAAGGGACACTTTCCAAAATGTTTCAGACTCCGAAAAGGAATAGGTATGTGGTACGTAAGTAAACGACTCCAAAACAATTCTAATAGCAATTTTTCTCCGTTTTGGAATATTTAAGAAAATAGGAAAATAAGAAGTAGTCCGGGAAGGACACGAGGCCTCCACGAGGGTGGAGGGCGTGCCCACCCCTACTGGGCGCGCCTTCGGACTCTATTTTCTAGCACGATACTTCTTTTGGTCGGTAAAAATTCATTATATAATCTCCCGAAGGTTTTGACCACCGTATCACGCAAACATCCTCCGATTTCATTTCATGCTGTTTTTCTGACAGATCTAGAGCACCATGATGTCTCCAAGCGCTCCCAAGGACAAGTTTTTCGAGAGGGTCATCAACCCCTATCTCGCGGAGGTGCTGCATCACCCTCAAACCATTGAGATGCGGGAGGGGGTGTTGCACATCCGTGATGTGGAGGGACCAAGGCGTACCGGAAGCGTGGAGACAAATCTCGAAGCTATGGAACGATCAGTTTTCAAGTGCCAAGGGATGGTGGAGCGTGGACTTAACGCCAACCAGATGATGATCGCGGAATTCACCAACAACCACAAGCTGGACGCCAAGAACATTGGGGAGACCATCTTCAAGCTTCATGAGAAAATCGAGCACCTCCAAGCCCAGATCTATGACCCGTAAAACCAAAACTATGAGTATGAATATAGATTCAAGAGGATGAGTTTGGCTGCAGATTTGAGGATCCCGAAGACTCAATCATCCTTCTATGATGGTGAGCCTATGCCTTGGAAGACGGACGACGAGCCTACATCATCAACAACTCCTTCTTCACCACCTCCGAGGACATAATCACATGGGTATGGGCACTCCCCTTGGCAACTTCCAAGCTTGGGGGAGTTGCCCCGGTATCGTATCACCATCACAGTCCTATATCTTTACCGCTTTTCTTAGTTCGATCCTTTTGGTAATATCTTGATCTAGTAGAATAAAGTCTTGGTATGAATTAGTTTTGAGTTTTGCTTTGTGATCCCTCTTTGTAATCGAGTCCATGAGTTATATATAATAAAGATTAGTGTTGAGTCAAGGGATTTTCTATCTTGCTATGATCTTGAGAAAATAGAAAGAATAAAAAGAAATAAAAGAGTTCATATTGATCTTATGGATAGTAATGACTTCACACATAAAGAATATGAGGGTTAAAAGTTGTTGAGAGTTGACAAACATAGTTTTAGTCATCGTTGCAATTAATAAGAAGTAATAAAGAAAGAGAGGTTCTCACATATAAATATACTATCTTGGACATCTTTAAGATTGTGAGCACTCATTAAAGTATGACATGCTAAAGAGTTGATGTTGGACAAGGAAGACAACATAATGGGTTATGTTTTCTCACATCTTAGTTAAAGTATATTGTCATGGATCATCCAACATGTTGAGCTTGCCTTTCCCCCTCATGCTAGCCAAATTCCTTGCACCAAGTAGAGATACTACTTGTGCTTCCAAATATCCTTAAACCCAGTTTTGCCAAGAGAGTCCACCATACCTAACTATAGATTGAGTAAGATCCTTCAAGTAAGTCGTCATGTTGCAAGCAATAAAAATTGCTCTCTAAATATGTATGACTTATTAGCGTAGAGAAAATAAGCTTTATACGACCGTGTGATATGGAAGTAATAAAAGCGACGGACTGCATAATAAAGGTTCATATCACAAGTGGCAATATGAAGTGACGTTCTTTTGCATTAAGATTTTGTGCATCCAACCCTAAAAGCACATAACAACCTCTGCTTCCCTCTGCGAAGGGCCTATCTTTTAATTTATGTATTTTACATTATGCAAGAGTTAAGGTGATCGTCAGCTTTCCCTTTTTCATTTTATCCCTTGGCAACCACCTCGTGTTGGAAAGATCCTGATATATATATCCAATTGGACATAAGTTAGCATGAACTATTATTGTTGACATTACCCTTGAGGTAAAACGTTGGGAGGCAACACTATAAGCCCCTATCTTTCTCTGTGTCCTATTAAAACTCCATAACCATAAGTATTGCGTGAGTGTCAGCAATTGTAGAAGACTAAATGATAGTTGAGTATGTGGACTTGCTGAGAAGCTCTATTCTTGACTCTTTCCGATGTTATGATAAATTGCAATTGCTTCAATGACTGAGATTATAGTTTGTTAGTTCCCAATGAAGTTTATGAATCATACTTGATATTGTGAATAGATTGTTACTTGAGCATAAGAAATCATATGAAAAATTATATATATGTTGCTGTTATAAGAATGATCATGATGCCCTCATGTCCGTATTTTATTTTTATCGACACCTCTATCTCTAAACATGTGGAAATATTTTTTGATTTCGGCCTCCGCTTGAGGACAAGCGAGGTCTAAGCTTGGGGGAGTTGATACGTCCATTTTGCATCATGCTTTTATATCGATATTTATTGCATTATGGGCTATTATTACACGTTATGTCACAATACTTATGGCTATTCTCTCTTGTTTTACAAGGTTTAACATGAAGAGGGAGAATGCCGGCAGCTGGAATTCTGGGCTGGAAAAGGAGCAAATATTGGAAACCTATTCTGCACAGCTCCAAAAGTCCTGAAACTCCACGAAAGTCATTTTTGGAATTAATAAGAATTATTGAGCGAAAGAAGTACCAGAGGGGGCCCACACCCTAGCCACGAGGGTGGGGGCGCGCCCACCCCTACTAGGCATGCCCCCTGCGTCGTGCTCCCCTGGTGGCCCTCCGGTGCCCATCTTCTGCTATATGAAGTCTTCTACCCTAGAAAAAACCATAAGCAAGCTTAGGGAAGAAACTCTGCTGCCACGAGACGGAACCTTGACAGAACTAATCTAGGGCTCCGGCGGAGCTGTTCTACCGGGAAAACTTCCCTCCGGGAGGGGGAAATCATCACCATCGTCATCACCAATGATCCTCTCATCAGGAGGGGGTCAATCTCCATCAACATCTTCACCAGCACCATCTTCTCTCAAACCCTAGTACATCTCTTGTATCCAATCTTTGTACCAAAACCTCAGATTGGTACCTGTGGGTTGCTAGTAGTGTTGATTACTCGTTGTAGTTGATGCTAGTTGGTTTATACGGTGGAAGATCATATTTAGATCCTTAATGCATATTAATACCCCTCTGATTATGAACATGAATATGCTTTGTGAGTAGTTACGTTTGTTCCTGAGGACATGGGTGAAGTCTTGCTATTAGTAGTCATGTGAATGTGGTATTCGTTCGATATTTTGATGAGACGTATGTTGTCTCTCCTCTAGTCGTGTTATGTGAACGTCGACTACATGACACTTCACCATTATTTGGGCCTAGAGGAAGGCATTGGGAAGTAATAAGTAGATTATGGGTTGCTAGAGTGACACAAGCTTAAACCCTAGTTTATGCGTTGCTTCGTAAGGGGCTGATTTGGGTCCACATGTTTCATGCTACGGTTAGGTTTACCTTAATACTTCTTTCGTAGTTGCAGATGCTTGCAATAGGGGTTAATCATAAGTGGGATGCTTGTCCAAGAAATGGCAGTACCCAAGCACCGGTCCACCCACATATCAAATTATCAAAGTAACGAACGCAAATCATATGAGTGTGATGAAAACTAGCTTGACGATAATTCCCATGTGTCCTCGGGAGCACTTTTCTCACTATAAGAATTTGTCCAGGCTTGTCCTTTGCTACAAAAATGATTGGGCCACCTTGCTGCACTTTATTTACTTTCATTGCTTGCTACGTGTTACATATTATCTTATCACAAAACTATCTGTTACCTACAATTTTAGTGCTTGCAGAGAATACCTTACTGAAAACCGCTTGTCATTTCCTTCTGCTCCTCGTTGGGTTCGACACTCTTAATTATCAAAAGGACTACGATAGATCCCCCATACCTGTGGGTCATCAGTGGGTGATACGTCCATTTTGCATCATGCTTCTATATTGATATTTATTGCATTATGGGCTGTTATTACATGTTATGTCACAATACTTATGCCTGTTATCTCTTATTTTACAAGGTTTATATGAAGAGGAAGAATGCCGACAGCTGGGATTCTGGGCTGGAAAAGGAGAAAATATTAGAGACCTATTCTGCACAACTCCAAAAGTCCTGAAACTCCATAAAAGTCATTTTTGGAATTAATAAAAAATATTGAGCAGAAGATGTACCAGAGGGGGCCCACACCCTGGCCACAAGGGTGGGGGCGCGCCCTACCCCCCTGGGCGCGTCCCCTGCTTCGTGGGCCCCCTGGAAGCCCTCTGGTGGCCATCTTCTGCTATATGAAGTCTTTTACCCTAGAAAAATCATAAGCAAGCTTACGGGACGAAACTCCACCGCCACGAGGTGGAACCTTGGCGGAGCAAATCTAGGGCTCCGGCGGAGCTGTTTTCCCGGGGAAACTTCCCTCCGGGAGGGCGAAATCATCACCATCGTCATCACCATCGACCCTCTCATCGGGAGGGGGTCAATATCCATCAACATCTTCATCAGCACCATCTCCTCTCAAACCCTAGTTCATCTCTTGTATCCAATCTTTGTACCAAAACCTCAGATTGGTACATGTGGGTTGCTAGTAGTGTTGATTACTCCTTGTAGTTGATGCTAGTTGGTTTATTTTGTGGAAGATCATATGTTCATATACTTAATGCATATTAATACCCCTCTAATTATGAACATGACTATGCTTTGTGAGTAGTTACGTTTGTTCCTGAGGACATGGGTGAAGTCTTGCTATTAGTAGTCATGTGAATTTGGTATTCGTCCGATATTTTGATGAGATGTATGTTGTCTCTCCTCTAGTGATGTTATGTGAACGTCGACTACATGACACTTCACCATTGTTTGGGCCTAGAGGAAGGCATTGGGAAGTAATAAGTAGATGATGGGTTGCTAGAGTGACAGAAGTTTAAACCCTAGTTTATGTGTTGCTTCGTAAGGGGCTGATTTGAATCCATATGTTTCATGCTATGGTTAGGTTTACCTTAATACTTCCTTTGTAGTTGCGGATTCTTGCAATAGGGTTTAATCATAAGTCGGATGCTTGTCCAAGAAAGGGCAGTACCCAAGCACCAATCCACCCACATATCAAATTATCAAAGTAACGAACACGAATCATGTGAGCGTGATGAAAACTAGCTTGACGATAATTCCCATGTGTCCTCGGGAGCGCTTTTCTCTATATAAGAATTTGACCAGGCATGTCCTTTGCTACAAAAAGGATTGGTCCACCTTGCTGCACATTATTTACTTTCCTTGATTGTTACCTGTTACAAATTACCTTATCACAAAACTATCTGTTACCGATAATTTCAGTGCTTGCAGAGAATACCTTACTGAAAACCGCTTGCCACTTCCTTCTGCTCCTCATTGGGTTCAACACTCTTACTTACCGTAAGGACTACGATAGATCCACTACACTTGTGGGTCATCGAGACTCTTTTCTAGCGCCGTTGCCGGGGAGTGAAGCGCCTTTGGTAAGTGGAACTTGGTAAGGAAAATTTTATATAGTGTGCTGAAATTTACTGTCACTTGTTAATATGGAAACTAATCGTTTGAGGGGCTTGTTCGGGGTCTCTTCACCCTGACCAGTAGAGCAAAGAGTTGCTCCTCAACCTACTGAACCTACTGAAAATGTTTACTTTGAAATTCCTTCGGGTATGATAGAGAAACTGCTAGCTAATCCTTTTACAGGAGATGGAACATTGCATCCCGATTTACACCTAATCTATGTGGATGAAGTTTGTGGATTATTTAAGCTTGCAGGTATGCCCGACGATGTTGTCAAGAAGAAGGTCTTCCCTTTATCTTTGAAGGGAGAGACATTGACATGGTTTAGGCTATGTGATGCTATGGGATCATGGAACTACAAACGATTGAAATTGGAATTTCATCAGAAGTTTTATCCTATGCATCTTGTTCATCGTGATTGTAATTATATATATAATTGTTGGCCTCGCGAAGGAGAAAGCATCACTCAAGCTTGGGGGAGGCTTAAGTCAATGTTATATTCATGCCCCAGTCATGAGCTCTCAAGAGAAATGATTATTCAAAAAATTTATGCTCGGCTTTCTCTCAACAATCACTCCATGATCGATACTTCTTGTACTGGCTCTTTTATGATGAAGACTATTGAATTCAGATGGGATTTATTGGAAAGAATTAAACGCAACTCTGAAGATTGGGATCTCGACGAAGGTAAGGAGTCAGGTATGACACCTAAGTTTGATTGTGTTAAATCTTTTATGGATACCGATGCTTTTCGTGAATTTAGCACTAAATATGGACTTGACTCTAAGATAGTAGCTTCTTTCTGTGAATCATTTGATACTCATGTTGACCTCCCTAAGGAGAAGTCGTTTAAATATAATCCTCCCACTGAAGTAAAAGTAGTTGCACCTATTAAAGTTGAATAAAAGACTATTACTTATAATGATCCTATTGTTCCTACTACTTATATTGAGAAACCACCTTTCCCTGTTAGGATAAAGGACCATGCTAAAGCTTCAACTGTGGTCCGTAAGAGTAATACTAAAACACCTACACCACCTAAGAAAATTAAAGTTGAACCTAGTATTGCTATGGTTAAAGATCTCTTGGCTGATAATATTGATGGGCATGTTACTTACTTCTATGATGAAGCTGCTAGAATGGCTAGACCAGATACTAAACATAAACATAGACCTGTTGTAGGCATGCCTGTTATTTCTGTTAAAATAGGAGATCATTATTATCATGGCTTATGTGATATGGGTGCTAGTGCTAGTGCAATACCTCATTCCTTATACCAAGAAATTATGCATGATATTGCACCTGCTGAGATAGAAGAAATAGATGTTACAATTAAGCTTGCCAATGGAGATACTATTTCACCAGTTTGGATTGTTAGAGATGTTGAAGTCTTGTGTGGGAAAGTTAAATATCCCGCTGATTTTCTTGTTCTTGGTTCCCCACAAGATAGCTTTTGTCCCATTATATTTGGTAGACCCTTCTTGAATACTATTAATGCTAAGATAGATTGCGAAAAGGATGTGGTTACTATTGGTTTGGGGGATATGTCTCATGAGTTTAATTTTACTAAATTTCATAGACAACCCCATGCTAAAGAATTGCCTAGTAAGGATGAAATTATTGGTCTTGCTTCTATTGCCGTGCCTCCTAATGATCCTTTAGAACAATATTTGCTGGATCATGAAAATGATATGTTTATGACTGAAAGAAGGGAGATAGATGAAGTACTCTTTAAACAGGGACCTATTTTGAAACACAACTTGCCTGTTGAAATCCTAGGGGATCCTCCACCACCCAAGGGTGATCCCGTGTTTGAGCTTAAACCATTACCTGATGCTCTTAAATATGCTTATCATGATGAAAAGAAGATATATCCTGTTATTATTAGTGCTAACCTTTCAGAGAAGGAAGAGGAGAGATTATTGAAAACTCTGAAGAAGCACCATGCTGCTTTTGGATATACTCTTGATGATCTTAAGGGCATTAGTCCCACTCTATGCCAACACAAAATAAAATTGGGGAAAGACGCCACACCAGTTATTGATCATCAATGACGGTTAAATCCTAAGATGAAAGAAGTGGTAAGAAAAGAAATACTAAAGCTCCTGGAGGCAGGTATAGTTTATCCCGTTGTTGATAGTCAGTGGGTAAGTCATGTCCATTGTGTCCTAAGAAGGGAGGTATTACTGTTGTTCCTAATGATAAAGATGAATTGATCCCGCAAAGAATATTTACAGGTTATAGGATGGTAATTGATTTCCGCAAATTAAATAAAGCTACTAAAAAAGATCATTACCCCTTACGTTTTATTGATCAAATGCTAGAAAGATTATCCAATGCACATTTTTGCTATCTAGATGGTTACTCTGGTTTCTCTAAAATACATGTGTCAGCAGAAGATCAAGAAAAGACCACTTTTACTTGCCCTTTCAGTACTTTTGCTTATAGACGTATGCCTTTTGGTTTATGTAATGCACCTGCTACCTTTCAAAGATGCATGATAGCTATATTCTCTGAGTTTTGTGAAAAGATTGTTGAGGTTTTCATGGATGATTTCTCCGTTTATGGGTCTTCTTTTGATGATTGCTTGAGCAACCTTTATCGAGTTTTGCAGAGATGCGAAGATACTAGTCTTGTCTTGAATTGGGAAAAGTGCCACTTTGTGGTTAATGAAGGCATTGTCTTGGGGCATAAAATTTCTGAAAGAGGTATTGAATTTGATAAAGCTAAAGTTGATGCTATTGAAAAGATGCCATGTCCCAAGGACATTAAAGGTATAAGAAGTTTCCTTGGTCATGTCGGTTTTTATAGGAGGTTCATTAAGGACTTCTCTAAAATTTCTAGGCCTCTCACAAATTTATTGCAAAAAGATATTCCTTTTGTATTCGATGATGATTGTGTAGAAGCATTTGAAATACTTAAGAAAGCTTTGATTTCTACACCTATTGTTCAGCCACCTGATTGGAATTTACCCTTTGAAATTATGTGTGATGCTAGCGATTATGCTGTAGGGGCTGTTCTAGGACAAAGAGTTGATAAGAAACTAAATATTATTCAATATGATAGTAAAACTCTAGACAGTGCCCAGAGAAATTGTGCTACTACTGAAAAAGACTTTTTAGCAGTTGTATTTGATTGTGATAAGTTCAGACCTTATATTGTTGATTCTAAAGTAACTATTCACACTGATCTTGCTGCTATTAAATATCTTATGGAAAAGAAAGATGCTAAACCTAGACTTATTAGATGGGTTCTCCCACTACAAGAATTCGATTTACATATTATTGATAGAAAGGGAGCTGAGAACCCCGTTGCAGACAACTTGTCTAGGTTAGAGAATGTTCTTGATAACCCACTACCTATTGATGATAGCTTCCCTGATGAACAATTAGCTATCATAAATGCTTCTCATACTGCTCCATGGTATGCTGATTATGCTAATTACATTGTTGCTAAATTCATACCACCTAGTTTCACATATCAGCAAAAGAGAAAGTTTTTCTATGATTTAAGACATTACTTCTGGGATGACCCACACCTTTATAAAGGAGTAGATGGTGTTATTAGACGTTGTGTACCTAAGCATGAACAGGAACAGATTCTACGCAAGTGTCACTCCGAGACATATGGAGGACACCACGCTGGAGATAGAACTGTACATAAGGTATTGCAATCCGGTTTTTATTGGCTTACTCTCCTCAAAGATGCCCATAAGTTTGTCATGTCTTGTGATGAATGTCAAAGAATTGGTAATATTAGTAGACGTCAAGAAATGCCTATGAATTATTCTCTTGTTATTGAACCATTTGATGTTTGTGGCTTTGATTATATGGGACCATTTCCTTCCTCTAATGGGTATACACATATTTTAGTTGTTGTTGATTATGTTACTAAGTGGGTAGAAGCTATTCCAACTAGTAGTGTTGATCATAACACCTCTATTAAGATGCTTAAAGAAGTTATTTTTCCGAGGTTTGGAGTCCCTAGATACCTAATGACTAATGGTGGTTCACATTTTATTCATGGTGCTTTTCGTAAAATACTTGCTAAGTATGATGTTAATCACAGAATTGCATCTCCATATCACCCACAGTCTAGTGGTCAAGTAGAATTGAGTAATAGAGAGCTTAAATTATTTTTGCAGAAGACTGTTAAGAGATCTAGAAAGAATTGGTCCAAGAAACTTGATGATGCATTATCGGCTTATAGAACTACATATAAAAATCCCCTATGGCTATGTCTCCATATAAAATGGTCTATGGAAAAGCATGTCACTTACCTCTCGAACTAGAACATAAGGCATATTGGCCATTAAAGAGCTCAATTATGATTGCAAACTTGCTGGTGAGAAGAGGTTATTTGACATTAGCTCACTTGATGAATGGAGAACTCAAGCCTATGAGAATGCCAAACTGTTTAAAGGAAAAGTTAAAAGATGGCATGACAAAAGGATACAAAAGCGTGAGTTTGATGTAGGTGATTATGTGTTGCTATACAACTCTCGTTTAAGATTTTTTGCAGGAAAACTTCATTCTAAATGGGAAGGCCCTTACGTTATCGAGGAGGTTATCATTCCGGTGCCATAAAAATCAACAACTTCGAAGGCACAAATCCGAAGGTGGTGAACGATCAAAGAATCAAATATTATATCTTAGGTAATCCTGTAAATGTTGAAACTAATGTTATTGAAACCGTAACCCCAGAGGAATACATAAAGGACACTTTCCAGAACATTTCAGACTCCAAAAAGGAATAGGTATGTGGTACGGTAAGTAAACCGACTCCAAAACAGTTCTAATAGCAATTTTTCTCTGTTTTGGAATATTTATGAAAATAGGAAAATAAGAAGTAGTCCGGGAAGGACACGAGGCGTCCACAAGGGTGGAGGGCGCGCCCTACCCCCCTGGGCGCGCCCCCTGCCTAGTTGGCACCTCGTGTACTCTTCGGACTCCGTTTTCTTGCACGATACTTATTTTTGTTGGTAAAAATTCATTATATAATCTCCCAAAGGTTTTGACCACCGTATCATGCAAATATCCTCCGTCTTTGTTTCGAGCTGTTTTTCTGACAGATCTAGGTCATCATGACATCTTCAAGCGCCCCCAAGGACAAGTTTTTCAAGAAGGTCATCAACCCTTACCTCGCGGAGGTGCTGCATCACCCTCAAACCATTGAGATGTGTGAGGGGGTTCTGCACATCCGCGATGTCGAGGGACCAAGGAGGACCGGAAGCGTGGAGACAAGACTCGAAGCACTGGAACAACAAGTTTTCAAGTGCCAAGGGAAGGTGGAACACGGACTCAATGCCAACCAGATGATGATTGTAGAGTTCACCAACAACCACAAGCTAGATGCCAAGAACATTGGGGAGACCATCTTCAAGCTTCATGAGAAAATCGAGCACCTCCAAGCCCAGATCTATGACCTGCAAAACCAAAACTGTGAGTATGAATATAGATTCAAGAGGATGAGTTTGGCTGCAGATTTGAGAATCCCGGAGACTCGATCATCCTTCTACGATGGTGAGCCTATGCCTTGGAAGACGGATGACAAGTCTACATCATGAACAACTCCATCACCACCACCTCTGGAGAACTAAACACATGGGCATGGGCACTCCCCTTGGCAACTGCCAAGCTTGGGGGAGGTGCCCCGGTATCGTATCACCATCACACTCCTATCTTTACTATTTTATTTAGTTCGATCCTTTTAGTAATATCTTGATCTAGTAGAGTAAAGTTTTTCGTATGATTTACTATTGAGTTTTGCCTTAATATCCTTCTATGTAACCGAGTCCGTGAGCTATATATAATAAAGATTAGTGTTGAGTCAAGGGCTTTGTTATCTTGCTATGATCTTGAGGGAATGAAAATAAAAGAAAGTGTAAAAACAAATAAAGAGATCATATTAATCTTATGGAGAGTAATGACTTCACATATAAAGAGTATGATGAATAAAAGTTGTTGAGAGTTGGCAAACATAGTTTTGGTCACCGTTGCAATTAATAGGAAGTAATAAAGAAAGAGAGGTTTTCACATATAAATATACTATCTTGGACATCTTTTATGATTGTGAGCACTCATTAAAATATGACATGCTAAAGAGTTGATGTTGGACAAGGAAGACAACGTAATGGGTTATGTTTTCTTATATCCGAAATAAAGTATATTGTCATGGATCGTCCAACATGTTGAGCTTGCCTTTCCCCCCTCATGCTAGCCAAATTCCTTGCACTAATTAGAAATGCTACTTGTGCTTCCAAATATCCTTAAAACCAGTTTTCCCATGAGAGTCTACCATACCTACCTATGGATTGAGTAAGATCCTTCAAGTAAGTTGTCATATTGCATCCAATAAAAATTGCTTCCTAAATATGTATGACTTAGTAGTGTGGAGAAAATAAGCTTTATACGATCTTGTGATATGGAAGTAATAAAAGCGACGGACTGCATAATAAAGGTCCATATCACAAGTGGAAATATAATGTGACATTCTTTTGCATTAAGATTTCGTGCATCCAACCATAAAACCACATGACAACCTCTGCTTCCCTCTGCGAAGGGCCTATGTTTTACTTATGTCTTATACAAGAGTCATCGTGATCTTCACCTTTCCTTTTACATTTTATCCTTTGGCAAGCACCTTGTGTTGGAAAGATCCTGATATATATATCCAATTGGATGTAAGTTAGCATGAACTATTATTGTTGACATTACCCTTGAGGTAAAACGTTGGGAGGCAACACTATAAGCCCCTATCTTTCTCTGTGTCCGATTAAAACTCCATACCCATAAGTATTGCGTGAGTGTTAGCAATTGTGAAAGACTAAATGATAGTTGAGTATGGGGACTTGCTGAAAAGCTCTTATATTGACTCTTTCCGATGTTATGATAAATTGCAATTGCTTCAATGACTGAGATTATAGTTTGTTAGTTTTCAATGAAGTTTCTGATTCATACTTGACATTGTGAATAGCTTGTTACTTTAGCATAAGAAATCATATGACAATATTTATAAATGTTGTTGTTATAAGAATGATCATGATGCCCTCATGTCCGTATTTTATTTTACCGACACCTCTATCTCTAAAAATGTGGACATATTTTTCGATATCGGCTTCCGCTTGAGGACAAGCGAGGTCTAAGCTTGGGGGAGTTGATACGTCCATTTTGCATCATGCTTCTATATTGATATTTATTGCATTATGGGCTGTTATTACACGTTATGTCACAATACTTATGCCTATTCTCTCTTATTTTACAAGGTTTACATGAAGAGGGAGAATGCCGACAGCTGGGATTCTGGGCTGGAAAAGGGGCAAATATTAGAGACTTATTCTGCACAACTCAAAATGTCCTGAAAATCCACGAAAGTCATTTTTGGAATTAATAATAAATATTGAGCGGAAGAAGTACCAGAGGGGGCCCACACCCTGGCCACGAGGGTGGGGGGCGCGCCCTACCCCCCAGGCGCGCCCCCTGCCTCGTGGGCCCCCTGGTGGCCCTCCGGTGCCCATCTTTTGCTATATGAAGTCTTCTACCCCGGAAAAGATCATAAGCAAGCTTACGGGACGAAACTCCGCCGCCACGAAGCGGAACCTTGGCTGAACTAATCTAGGGCTCCAGCGGAGCTGTTATGCCGGGGAAACATCCCACCGGGAGGGGGAAACCATCACCATCATCATCCCCATCGATCCTCTCGTCGGGAGAGGGTCAATCTCCATCAACATCTTAATCAGCACCATCTCCTCTCGAACCCTAGTTCATCTCTTGTATCCAATCTTTGTACCAAAACCTCAGATTGGTACCTGTGGGTTGCTAGTAGTGTTGATTACTCCTTGTAGTTGATGCTAGTTGGTTTATTTGGTGGAAAATAATATGTTCAGATCCTTAATGCAATTTAATACCCCTCTGATTATGCACATGAATATGCTTTGGGAGTAGTTACGTTTGTTCCTGAGGACATGGGTGAAGTCTTGCTATTAGTAGTCATGTGATTTGGTATTCGTTTGATATTTTGATGAGATGTATGTTGTCTCTCCTCTAGTGGTGTTATGTGAATGTCGACTACATGACACTTCACCATTGTTTGGGCCTAGAGGAAGGCATTGGGAAGTAATAAGTAGATGATGGGTTGCTAGAGTGACAGAAGCATAAACCCTAGTTTATGCGTTGCTTCGTAAGGGGCTGATTTGGATCCATATGTTTCATGCTATGGTTTAGGTTTACCTTAATACTTATTTTGTAGTTGCGGATGCTTGCAGTAGGGGTTAATCATAAGTGGTATGCTTGTCCAAGAAAGGGCAGTACCAAAGAACCAGTCCACCCACATATCAAATTTATCAAAGTAACAAACGCGAATCATATGAGCGTGATGAAAACTAGCTTGACGATAATTCCCATGTGTCCTAGGGAGCGCTTTTCTCTATATAAGAATTTTTCCAGGCTTGTCCTTTGCTACAAAAAGGATTGGGCCACCTTGCTGCACCTTATTTACTTTCCTTGCTTGTTACCCGTTACAAATTACCTTCTCACAAAACTATCTGTTACCGATAATTTCAGTGCTTGCAGAGAATACCTTACTGAAAGCCGCTTGTCATTTCCTTCTGCTCCTCGTTGGGTTCGACACTCTTACTTATAAAAAGGACAATGATAGATCCCCTACACTTGTGGGTCATCAGTGCGCCATAGTTCTCTTGTCCGGTCAGGTCGATGCAGCGGCCATAGTTGATGCTGTTGGTGAAGGTCGACGATGGCGGAGCTCGAGCTGGTAGAGGCGCTGCAAGGAGGAAGACGAAGACGAGGGGGCAAGGGTTAAAAGTGAAAGGAAAGACCCCCCCTGCCCCTATTTATAAGGAAGTGGATAGATGGCATGCGCAGGAATCGAGGAGGCCCAAAAAATGATTATGTGGCTATGTGGACGCCTCAATTTTTGGGAGGGCCATTAAGACAAAAGATCGGTTAAGATGTCCTGAGCTTTGTGTGAAGTTAATGCGCAATGACATCATGGCGGGTTAACACAATTCTGAAATGTGACATCATGGCGGGTTGCAATGAAATGGAAAGGAATTCATAAGAGAAGATTCTTCGAAAGGCAAGTGATGAAGATTTATGTGAACAAGTTCGAATCAACCTGGGGCCTAATGTTGGGGATATAACTATTGGGTATGACCCGCCCAGGAGGGGTCGGGTCATGCCACTAGTGACTTGAAGATGAAGAGGCCCGATAAGGTCCAGAAGAGCTGAAGATGGCGGTTCATGAAGCAAGCCCGTTGGAGGCCCAAGACCCGGAGGTGACTAGAGGCCCAGAGGGATGAGTCGCCAGAGGTACTTAGAAACCGAGGCGGTCATGTTGTGTGAACCGGTCAGGACTCTATAAGACGCCAGGCCTCAACCTGTGTATATAAATGTGAGACTCGGCGGCGGGTTAACTTAAGAAACAATTGACCGAGTACTAGGTCAAGCGTATTCGCTCCCTGGTAATCGATACACAAGCAATACAATAGAAGCATGAGTGGGCTTTTACCTCATTGAGAGGGGCCGAACCTGGGTAAAAACTCTTTGTATCCTTTGTCCCATTTAACCCCTTTAAGATAACCTAGCTACGATGGCTTTCATAATGTATTATTGTTGACATTACCCTTGAGGTAAAAGGTTGGGAGGCGAAACTATAAGCCCCTATCTTTCTCTGTGTCCGACTGAAACTTCATACCCATAAGTATCACGTGAGTGTTAGAAATTGTGAAAGACTAAATGATAGTTGAGTATGTGGACTTGCTGAAAAGCTCTTATTTTGACTCTTTCCGATGTTATGATAAATTGTAGTTGCTTCAATGACTGAGATTATAGTTTGTTAGTTTCAATGAAGTTTCTGATTCATACTTTACATTGTGAATAGATTGTTACTTAAGCAGAAAAAATCACATGACAATATATATGTTGCTGTTCTAAGAATGATCATGATGCCCTCATGTCCGTATTTTATTTTATTGACACCTCTTTCTCTAAACATGTGGACATATTTTTAGATATTGGCTTTCACTTGAGGACAAGTGAGGTCTAAGCTTGGGGGAGTTGATATGTCCATTTTGCATCATGCTTTTATATCAATATTTATTGCATTATGGGCTGTTACTACACATTATGACACAATACTTATGCCTTTTCTCTCTTATTTTATAAGGTTTACATGAAGAGGGAGAATGCCGGCAGTTGGAATTCTCGGCTGGAAAAGGAGCAAATATTAGAGACCTATTCTGCACAACTCCAAAAGTCCTGAAACTCCAGGAAAGAAAATTTTGGAATTTATTAAAAATATTGGGCGAATAAAGCACCAGAGGGGGGCCACCCAGCAGCCACCAGGGAGGAGGGCACGCCCTACCCCCTGGGTGTGCCCCTGCCTTGTGGGCCACCAGGCAGGCCCCCGATGCCCATCTTCTGCTATATGGTGTCTTTTTCCCTGGAGAAAATTAGAAGAAGCTTTCAGGATGAAGCTCCTCTGCCTCGAGGCGGAACCTTGGTGGAACCAATCTAGGGCTTCGGCGGAGCTGTTCTGCCGGGGAAACATCCCTCTGGGAGGGGGAAATTGTCGCCATCGTCATCACCATCGATCCTCTCATCGAGAGGGGGTCAATCTCCATCAACATGTTCACCAGCACCATCTCCTCTCAAACCCTAGTTCATCCCTTGTATCCAATCTTTGTCTCAAAACCTCAGATTGGTACCTATGGGTTGCTAGTAGTGTTGATTACTCCTTGTAGTTGATTCTAGTTGGTTTATTCGGTGGAAGATCATATGTTCAGATCCTTAATGCATATTAATACCCCTTTGATTATGAACATTAATATGATTTGTAAGTAGTTATGTTTGTTCCTGAGCACATGGGAGAAGTCTTGTTATAAGTAATCATGTGAATTTGGTATTGGTTCGATATTTTGATGAGATGTATGTTGTCTCTCCTCTAGTTGTGTTATGTGAACGTCGACTACATGACACTTCACCATTGTTTGGGCCGAGGGGAAGGCATTCAGAAGTAATAATTAGATGATGGGTTGCTAGAGTGACATAAGCTTAAACCCTAGTTTATGCGTTGCTTCGTAAGGGGCTGATTTGGATCCATATGTTTCATGCTATGGTTAGGTTTACCTTAATTCTTCTTTCGTAATTGCAAATGCTTGCGAGTGGGGTTAATCATAAGTGGGATGCTTCTCCAAGGAAGGGCAGTACCCAAGCACCATTCCACCCACATACTCCCCTTCGTCCGGAAATACTTGTCATCAAAATGAATAAAAGGAGATGGATCTAGATGTATTTTAGTTCTAGATACATCCCTTTTTATTCATTTTGATGACAAGTATTTTCAGACGGAGGGAGTATCGAATTATCAAAGTAACGAACGTGAATCATATGACCATGATGAAAAATAACTTGACGATAATTCCCATGTGTCCTCGGGAGCGCTTTGCTTTATATAAGAGTTTGTCCAGGCTTGTCCTTTGCTACAAAAAAGGATTGGGCCACCTTGCTGCACCTTGTTTACTTTTGTTACTTGTTACCCGTTACGAATTACCTTATCACAAAACTATCTGTTATCGATAATTTCAGTGCTTGTAGAGAATACCTTACTGAAAACCGCTTGTCATTTCCTTCTGCTCGTCGTTGTGTTCGACACTCTTACTTATCGAAAGGACTAAGATAGATCCCCTATACTTGTGGGTCATCACCACTCATAAGGAAGACAATCAATAATAAATCATGCTCCAACTTCATAGCATAACAAGAGACTATACGTTCATGCTTCGGGAATCACAAACCTTAACACCAATATTCTTACTAACCACAACCATTTACTAGTACCTCCCACATATTCCATCTCTGTATCGCAAAACTATTGCAAGGAATCAAACATATCATATTCAGTGATCCATAAGTTTTATGTATGATTTTATGACTAACCATGCAATTGACCAATTCATGTTGACTCTCTAAATAGATATAAGTGAAGCATGAGAGTTTAATTCTTTCTACAAAAGATCATGCTCTAACAAATATAAGTGAAGCAAAAGAGCATTCTACAAATAATGGTTTTCTATGTGAAGTGAAACAGACAATCCAAATTTCAAATGATATAAGTGAAGTACATGAAGCATTCTATAAAGCCATACTCAAAAGATATAAGTGAAGTCCATGATCATTATATAAATCAACCATGGACTATCTCATACCAGCATGTTTCATAAAATAAAAATGAAAACTAAATGCAAAAGACGCTCCAAGATTTACGCATATCACGTGAACGAAATGAAGACGAAAACATACCATACTTGTTGAAGAAAGATGGGATGCCTTCCGGGGCATCCCCAAGCTTAGACGCTTGAGTATCCTTGAACATTTACTTGGGTTGGCTTGGGCATCCCCAAGCTTGAGCTCTTGCCTCTCCTCCTTCTCCTCATATCGAGACCTCCTCGATCTTTGATCACTTCATCCACAAAAAACTCAACAGAAAGCTCAATAAGACATGTTAGTATAATAAAGCAAATCACTACTCTAAGTACTGTTGAAAACCAATTCATATTTTGTTTTTGCATTGTAATATAACTTTTCAATGGCTTATACCACCGATAGAACCAATAGTTTCATCAAAACAAGCAAAACAATGCATCAAAAATAGAATTTGTCTTAAACAAGACAGTCTGTAGTAACTCCAAAAATTCTGAAAAATTAGGACAACTTAAAAAATTTGTATAGAAATAGTGTGCAAAATGTTTCAGAAACGTTTGACATTCCAGTAAAAAATTAAAATCCACGCGCTACAGCCAAAGTTTCTGTTTTTACACTGCATATACTAACAAGCAATCTAATCACCCTAAAGGAAAATCTTGGCACATTACTTTTTTTAATACAATGGATTTGTACAAGGGGATGATTATTTTTGTGAGAATATTCATGAAAATTTATACATTGTTTCCATGAGCATGAACACAAGGTTTCAAGGTCGACCCTCACTTCTCCAATGCATAACTTCCAATCGCTTCTCTTTTGTTGAAAAGTTTTAAGTTCCCCTCTATATGTTTTTGATTTTAAACTTTATAAAAGCACTCAATAGAAATAAATGACTCTCTAAAACTTCAAGGTTGTCTCCCTCACAGCGCTTTCTTTAAAGCCATTAAGCTAGGCATATAGTGCTCAAGTAATGGGTCCACCCGGATCCCAAGGTATATCAAAGCCAATTTTAATTAGTAATGATTTGGCATTTAGCAGTGAGCACAAAGCAACATATATCATGCAATGATGAAGTCTAACTCTCTTCCTATGCATCGGCATGTCATAAAAGAACAATTCATGCACATCAAGTAAAGGCGAATACATTGCATAAGCAGTTTCTTGCAATTTTGTCGTGTTGGAAACATAAAGAGGCAGAGATGTAGTTCATCTCTCGTAATAATTGCAACTAGGAGCAGCAAGTACATGCATATTATATTCATAAAAATGATCATGTGCAACAATAAAAGGCAACCCATCAATGTAATCCTTAATAAGAGCAAACTTCTCTGATATAGTGTAGTTGGGAGAATTTAAAAAGATAATAGGACTATCATGTGTGGGTGCAATAGCAACAAATTCATTCTTGACATAAGGAACTATAGCAAGTTCATCTCCATAAGCATAATTCATATTGGCATCTTGGACACAAGCATAGCAAGCATCATCAAAAAGGGATATTTCAAATGAATCAATAGGGTCATAGCAATTATCATAGCATTCATCCTTCGGTAAGAACGAAGGGACATTAAACAATATATGAGTTGAAGAGTTACTCTCATTACAAGGTGGACAGGGGTAGCTAATCCGCTCTTCCTCCTTTTTTTCTTTGCTCTCCTCATCATCTTTTTGATCCAATGAGCTCGTAGTTTCATCAATTTCTTCTTCCATAGACTCCTACAAAATATTAGCCTCTTATTGGACAGCGGAGACTTTCTCAATAAATACAACAATATTGTAATTAAATTTATAAAACAAATTCCTCTATTCGTTCCACATCATAGTAATCATATATACCTCTAGCATAAGAAACCAAGGTTTCATTATCACTAAATTCACATGAAAAGGGAAGATCTAGAGCGTTCATCCAGGAGCAACAAGTATAATCATATCTCAAACATAGCTCCTGAGCATACCAATGCAACATATGAATTTGATCCCATAACAATTTCCCTTTATGAGTCAAGCGATAATCCCTAAAGTATTCACGTTGATCCAGCGTTACTCCCATTATATAGTTGAATGGGGTTTTATAAGGATTATCAAAGTACTGCATAATATCTTTCACATAACGAGCATCAAGGGTTTTAGGAGGTCCCCCATCTCCATGAGTACCAAGTACAACTATTTTGTTTGGTGTCTCGTGTTCCATATCTATAACTAAAGATAGAGAAAAACTTACAACAGAAAGTAAAAACTACCTAGTGATAAAGCAAAGAAGCACACACGAGAATATTCACCCCACGCTATTGCTCCTTGACAACAACGCTAGAAAAAGGCCTTGATAACCCACAAGTGTAGGGGACCGTTTGTAGCCTTCTTCGAAATAAGAGTGTCGAACCAACGAGGAGCTAAAGGTAGAAAAAATATTCCCTCAAGTTCTGTTGACCACTAATACAACTCTACGCACACTTGACATTTGCTTTACCTAAAACAGGTATGAAACTATTCTGCAAGAATAAAACTACAAGTACTTTGCAATAAAAAACTACGAATAAACAGCAAGTAATAAAAGTGGATAGCTTTTGTCAACAAGAAAGTCATTTGTCCCTAGGCAATTGATAACAAGCATCGGTAATCATTCTTGTAATTTTATATGAGGGAGAGGCATGAGCTAACATACTTTCTCTACTTGGATCATATGAACTTATGATTGGACCCCTAGAAAGCATCCGCAACTACTAAAGATCATTAAGGTCGTGAAACCCAACCATAGCATTAGGTATCAAGTCCTCTTTATCCCATACAGAACAACCCACCTACTTGGGTTTAAGCTTCTGTTGAAGGAAATATGCCCTAGAAGAAATAATAAAGTTGTTATTTTATATTTCCTTATTTCATGATAAATGTTTATTATTCGTGCTAGAATTTTATTAACCGGAAACTTGATAGATGTGTGGATACATAGACAAAATATTGTGTCCCTAGTAAGCCTCTACTAGACTAGCTCGTTGATCAAAGATGGTTAAGTTTCCTAACAATAGACATGTGTTGTCATTTGATGAATGGGATCACATCATTAGGAGAATGATGTGATGGACAAGACCCATCCGTTAGCTTACCATAATGATCGTTCAGTTTTATTGCTATTAGTTTCTTCATGTCAAATACATATTCCTCCGACTATGAGATTATGCAACTCCTGGAATGCCTTGTGTGCTATCAAACATCACAACGTAACTGGGTGATTGTAAAGATGCTCTATAGGTATCTCAAAAGGTGTTTGTTGAGTTGGCATAGATCGAGATTAGGATTTGTCACTCTGAGTATCAGAGAGATATCTCTAGGCCCTCTCAGTAATGTACATCATAAGGAGCCTTGCCAGCAAATTGACTAATGAGTTAGTTGCAGGATGATGTATTACTAACGAGTAAAGAGACTTGCCGGTAACGATATTGAACTAGGTATGAAGATACCGATGATCGAATCTCGCACAAGTAACATACCGATAGACAAAGGGAACAATGTATGTTGTCATAACGGTTCGACCGATAAAGATATTCGTAGAATAAGTGAGAGTCAATATGAGCATCCATGTTCCGCTATTGGTTATTGACAAGAGAAGTGTCTCGGTCATGTCTACATAGTTCTCGAACCTGTAGGGTCCGCACATTTAATGTTCATTAACGATATGTATTATATGAGTTATGTATGTTGGTGACCATATGTTGTTCGGAGTCCCGATGAGATCACGGACACGACGAGGAGCTCCGGAATGGTCCAGAGGTAAAGATTGATATATGGGAAATAGTGTTTGGTCTCCGGAAGGGGTTCCAGATGTTTCCCGAAATATTTGGGTACAAGAACATTTTATTAGGGCCAAAGGGGAAAGCCCACGAGGTTTTTGGAAAGTGCAAAAGGAAGTTTTGGAGAGTCCAGGGGCTAGACGCCAGGGTCCCTGGCGTCTGGGTCCAGACACCGGGAACCCTGGCGTCTGGTCCTGGAGTCCGAGAAGGACTCTTGCCTTTCGGGTAAAACCGACTTTTAGGAGGCTTTTACTCCAAGTTTCGACCCCAAGGCTCAACATATAAATAGAGGGGCAGGACACATCAAGATTCACCAAGCAGTGTGCCGGCAACCCCGTCCCCTCTAGTTTATCGTCCGTCATAGTTTCCCTAGTGCTTAGGCGAAGCCCTGTGGAGATTATTCTTCACCAACACCGTCACCACACCATCACACCATCGTGCTGCCGGAACTCATCTACTACTTCACCCGTCTTGCTGGATCAAGAAGGCGAGGACGTCACCGAGCTGAACGTGTGCTGAACGCGGAGGTACCATTGAAGGAGTCCTGGATTAGGGGGTATCCGGACAGCCGGACTGTGTACAACGTCCGGAATATTGAAGCGTGGAGATACAAGACTCAAGACTTCGGCTCGTGTCCGGATGGGACTCTCCTTGGCGTGGAAGGCAAGCTTGGCAATCCGGATATTATATTTCCTTCCTTGTAACCGACTCCATGTAAACCCTAGCCCTCTCCGGTGTCTATATAAACCGAAGGAGGTTGGTCCTTAGAAGTCCGATCACAATTACAATCATACCATCATAGGCTAGCTCTTAGGGTTTAGACTCTACGATCTCATGGTAGATCTACTCTTGTACTACCCATATCATCAATATTAATCAAGCAGGAAGTAGGGTTTTACCTCCATCGAGAGGGCCCGAACCTGGGTAAACATCTGTGTCCCTTGCTTCCTGTTACCATCAGCCTTGACGCACAGATCGGGACCCCCTACCCGAGATCCGCCGGTTTTGACACCGACATTGGTGCTTTCATTGAGAGTTCCTCTGTGCCGTCTCTGTCAGGCTCGATGGCTCCTTCCATCATCATCAACGACGCTGTCCAGGGCGATACTTTCCTCCCCAGATAGATCTTCGTGTTCGGCGGCTTTGCACTGCAGGCCAATTCGCTTGGCCACCTGGAGTAGATCGATAGCTATGCCCCCGGCCACCAAATCAGGTTCGGAAACTTGAACTACACAACAGATATTCGCGGGGACTTGATCTTCGACGGATACAGGCCAGTGCCAGAAGTGCCGAACAGTCACGATGAGCACGGCTTAGACCTGCTGTCAGACGATGCTCAGGATATCACCCCGGCAGAAGCCTCGGATCTAAATTCGGCGCAGGTTGCGTAGCCTAAGGACGGAGGGCTGGACCCCGCCTCGCAGGCCATACCCTCGTCGGTGATGGAGCCAAACACAGGCCTCACTTCTGAGGGAGCCTGTCACTCTGGACCCCTGGATTCATATCCGGATGTAGGTTCCAGTCTGCGCGTCCCCGAGCCCGCCGATCCTGGTTGGGCTCCGGTGATGGAGTTCACCGCGGCGGGCGTCTTTCAGCACTCGCCCTTTGGCGACATGTTGGACTTATTGAAGTCTCTCTCTTTGTCAGGAGACTCCGGGCCGAACTGTGTATGGCTCAAGTGAGAAGCAGACAACGACGGAATTTGTTGCCCACCCACCACCCACTTCATTGCCACGATCAACGATCTAACCGACGTGCTTGACTTCGACTCCGAAGACATCGACGGTATGGACGACAATGTAGGAGAATTACAGGAGCCATCGCTCACCGGGCGGTGGACGGCCACCTCCTCATACGATATATATATATGGTGGACACTCCAAAGGAAACAAATGGCGATGAGGCAACGGAGGATTACCCCTCGGGAAGAAAAACAAAGCATGGGCGTCATCGGTGCTGCTCCCAGCCCCGTCACAGCAATACCGGCCCCGGAGACGAAAATAACCCGGATGGCGCCGAAGAAGAATATGACCCTGACCAGCCCGCCTTCGAGCAGGCCGAAAAGGAAGATGAGCAGATCAGCCCAGAAGAACAGGCGACAAACGTATACCCAGAGGAGGAGAACTACATGCCCCCCTCCGAAGACGAGATTAGCCTCGGCGACGACGAATTCGGCGTGCCTAAGGATCCCATGGAGCAGGAGCGCTTCAAGCGTAGGCTTATAGCCACTGCGAGGAGCCTGAAGAAGAAGCAGCAGCAACTCCAAGCTGATCAAGATCTGCTCACAGATAGATAGACTGAAGTCCTGGCAGCCGAGGAATATGGACTCAAGCACGAAACGGCTGACCGGACACCCCGTGGCCGGGATAAAACGGGATATCAGCCCGGATACCAGCCCGCACCCCCACGCCGATATACTACAGCTCAGGGCAACAGGCAAGATCTGCAAGATATTCTGGAAAATAAAGCAGGATAGCCAAGATCGATCTACGAATCAAGGAGGCGCGCCCAGCGTGCGATGATGACCGTCGCGCCGGATACATCATCAACAAGTCCGGCCGGGCCGAACACAGCAACCCACACCAATCCGACCTGCATAGCCACATAGCCCGGCACAGAGGCGCCGCACACCCCCTCTGCTTCACTGACGAAGTAATGGATCATGAATTCCCAGAAGGGTTCAAACCCGTAAACATCGAATCGTACGATGGCATAGCAGACCCCGCAGTATGGATCAAAGATTTCCTTCTCCACATTCACGTGGCCCGCGGAGATGATCTACAGGCCATCAAGTATCTTCCCCTTAAGCTCAAAGGATCAGCCCGACACTGGTTAAACAGCCTGCCAGCAAATTCCATTGGCAGTTGGGAAAACCTGGAATATGCATTCCTTGATAACTTCCAAGGCACATATGTGTGACCACCAGATGCCGATGACCTGAGCCACATAACTCAACAGCCCGGAGAGTCAGCCCAGAAATTCTGGACTCAGTTCCTTACTAAAAAGAACCAAATAGTCGACTGTCCAGACGCCGAAGCCCTGGCGGCTTTCAAGCATAACATCCGTGACGAGTGGCTTGCTCGACACCTCGGCTAGGAAAAATCCAAGTCTATGGCAGCTCTAACAACCCTAATGACCCGCTTTTGCACGGGTGAGGATAGCTGGTTGGCTCGCAGCGGCACCACGCCACATTTCGGCACTTCAGATAGCCGTGATGCTAACGGCAAGCCACGGCTTAACAGGCATAAGAGATGGAGCAACGGCGACAACACTGAAGACATGGCGGTCAACGCCGGATTCAGCGGATCCAAGTCCGGTCAGCGGAAAAGGCCATTCAAAAGAAATAATCAGGGACCGTCCAGCCTGGACCGCATACTAGAGCACTCGTGCCCAATTCATGGCACCCCAGACAAGCCAGCCAACCACACCAATAGAGGCTGCGGGGTGTTCAAACAGGCTGGCAGGATAAACGCCGAAAACAAGGACAAGGGGCTGCACAGCGACGATGATGAAGAGCCCCGGCGTCCGAACACAGGGGGACAAAAGAAATTTCCCTCCCAGGTGAAAACGGTCAACATGATCTACGCCACCCATATCCCCAAGCGGGAACGGAAGCAAGCACTACGGGACGTCTATGCGATGGAGCCAGTCGCCCCCAAATTCAACCCATGGTCAGCTTGTCCAATCACCTTTGATCGTAGGGATCATCCTACTAGCATTCGTCATGGCAGCTCAACCGCATTGGTCTTAGACCCAATCATTGACGGATTCCACCTCACGCGAGTCCTTATGGACGGTGGCAGCAGCCTGAACCTGCTTTATCAGGACACTATGCGCAAGATGGGCATTGACCCTTCAAGGATCAAGCCCACCAAAACTACCTTTAAAGGTGTAATTCCTGGAGTAGAGGCCCGTTGTACGGGCTCTATAACACTGGAAGTGGTCTTCGGATCCCCGGATAACTTCCGGAGCGAAGAGTTAATCTTTGACATTGTCCCTTTCCGCAGTGGCTACCACACACTGCTCGGACGAACCGCATTCGCTAGATTCAATGCGGTACCACATTATGCATACCTCAAGCTCAAGATGCCAGGACCGCGTGGGGTCATCACTATCAATGGAAATATGGACCGCTCCCTTCGAACAGAAGAGCATACGGCAGCCCTCGCGGCAGAAGTACAATGTGGCCTACTCCGACAAACCAATCCGGCGACAACCTCGAGCACAGTCAAGCGAGTCCGGAGTACCCCGCAGCAGGATCATCAGGAACGCCAAGAGCGTGATTAGTAGTCCGGCCTCCGCTCCAGCCCCTTCAAAGCAGCATTCATGCCACGCGTACACAATTACGCACTCAAGATACCATGGGCATAGGCAGAGGCGCATCAACGACTCAGTCGATAGTACGGGTAACCGCCAAATACCTTCATACTCTTTCCCTCTTCCATTTCAGGACACCGCCTTAGTGCAGCATCCTCAGAAGAGCCGAATTGTCGGACTCATATGGGAGAGACATCCAAGGAGGCAATAGACGTTGTGCGCAGAAGGAAATACCCAGGTGGAATCTATTTACGATCATTATACCTACTTCATCTATCTGTACACAGCCTGCCCCTGGATAGGACATGTCAAATAGTCCTATTTTATCTCTACTTAATGCATCCATTGTAAACATACGCTTAAACGTATTTTTCGTCAATGGGAGATTATATATAGCGTCAGCTTATTATTATTATTTGAGCATTTTTTTCTCTTATAAATGATTATTTCAAATTGCACCCATACACCTTGGTGCGGTCAGTTTGCCAGGGGCTCCTCTGGCGCCCCATAATATGGCAAATAAAGTCCGAACACTTTCAACAGTGTGGCACCCCGAACTTATAGCATTATATGCATAAGCTCTGAATCATGTCTTGGGTCTACAGTTGGGATAGCCCGGCTCCCTTGTTTTGGTGCCTTACGTTCCGTTATATCGGCTAAGGTAGCACAAGGAGAACTACTGCGATTGTATCCCGGTTCTTCCGGACGAGCACCTCAGTAGAGAAAGCCGAAAACTGACCGGCATGATGTGGCGAGAGCTGGTCATTGTTCGAGAGGTCTCAAAATCCTTAAAGATTTTCCGCTTTAGGCGATATATCGGCTTCGTCCGATCTAGGCATGTATAGCGCCCTGATTCGGTCTTCCGGATTCTAGGGGCTTCGCCAAAATTTAAAATTGTAGACTTCTATGGCTAAGTGAAATTTATAAAGACGTATAGTTTGATTGCCTTGTTCACTGTGCCGGACACCTCCTTAAGTGACCAAACATTTGGATAAAGAGTGTCCAGGTTTTCCACAAACACCCCAGTACTAGTTACGTGGGGGAGGAAGCCGACGACTGGCCTACTTTCAGAATTTTATAAACAGCCGCACAGAAGGTAATATTTTAAATAACAAAAGCGCTACATAGCACAAGTAACTTCGTCCTTAAATTACAAACATGACAGAAGTGAATTCATTCAAAAACGGTGTCCTTGGTACATTTATCAGCGACGAGACGAGCACCCTTCATAACGCCATCATAGTACAGCTTGGGATGGCGATGCGCCTTGCCCTCCGGCGGCCCGTCCTTGACCAGCTTCTCCGCATCCAGCTTGCCCCAATGCACCTTGACGCGGGCAAAGGCCCGGCGGGCACCCTCGATGCACACGGATCGCTTGATCACCTCAAGCCGCGGGCAGGCATCCACCATCCGCTTGATTAGGCCGAAGTAGATACTGGGCATGAGCTCACCAGGCCACATCCGGACTATGAAACCTTTCATAGCCAGTTCGGCCGCCCTGTGGAGTTCGACCAACTGCTTCAGTTGGTCACTCAGAGGCATCGGGTGTTCGGCCCCGGCATACTGGGACCAGAACAGCTTCTCCGTTGAGTTCCCCTCCTGGGCACGGTAGAACTCCGCAGTGTCTGATACGCTGCATGGCAGATCTGCGAACGCCCCTGGAGAGCTCCGAATTCGAGTAAGTAAAAGAAACGCCTCCTCCACATGTTTGCTTTGCATAAAGAACTTCTTATCCGCTGCTATCTTCTTGGCCTCCTGAATCTCCTGTTGTGCTTTCTCGGCTTCGGCCTTGGCATCCTTCAAATTCACAAGGGCCTTCACAAGCTCGGCCTCTTTTGCCTTCAGATCATGCTCCACGGACTCGCATTTCTTGCCGAGGTCCTGGAGCTCTTGTTGTACCTCACCTACCCTAGCACTTTGCTTTTCGCGCTCCTTACACTCCGAGGCCGCCTTTTCTTCGGCCTCGGATAGCGCCTTCTTCAGGGACGCTACTTCGGCGGTGGCCCGTGTTACACAGTCACGACACTTAGGTGTTAGACTCACCAATTCTGAGTATCCTCAAATGCATAAGAGAGGGAATCACTTACCCTTGTTCTCTTCGAGCTACCTCTTCGTGAGGTCGAGCTCTCCCTGCGCCTGCTCCAGGTCCCATTTCAGTTCGGCAACCTCGGCAGTACGGGCAGCAGCAGCAAGCAGCACAGCCTGCTTATTCACAACAATACTTATTATTAGACTCCTGCGGATTATATTTGACCCTCCGTTTGGCTTTTCTTTCCGAACACCAAACAGAGTATCAGGGGCTACTACCTATCGGGTGGTAATTTTGCACATATTCATTACTTACCTCAAAGCCTGTCAGGAGGCTGGTGCAAGCTTCGGTTAGTCTGCTTTTGGCGGACGAAACCTTCCGAATCACCATACTCATAAGAGTACGGTGGTCTTCATCCACGGAAGCGCCGCGAAGCGCTTTCAGCAGACACTCCGGCGCCTCATGCGCAACGGAAGTCCGCGACACAGACGGCTCGCCCTCCTTAACGAGGGGTCGCCCGCCTGAGTCCGGAACCATCGAAGGTTCCGGAATTGTGTTCGGCTGAGAGTCGGGCTGGCCATGGCTGTCGTCGACACGATCCACGAGGATCTTGAACCCCGTGTGTCCGACGTCTGGGACCCCGCCTCGGGGCATCTCCAGAGTCACCTCCTCCCGCTCTAGGAGCCTTTGGGACAACACCTCCGTGTCGTCCGCAGGTTGAGGAGTAGTGGTTGTCGGAAGCGAATTTATCTCCAAATCACTCAGGGACCCGGAGGAAGATACCTCGGGGTGATCCCTGGCCGGACTGCACGCATGTTCGGCATTATAAATACAAAAACTATGAAGTGAAACCATGATAGAATGCGGACACTTACGATCGCACTGGGGGCTTCCCCTTGGGCAGCCACCTCTCCTCGCTGTGAGCGGCCGTGCGAATAGTCCGAAAGGGATCCCTTCCCCATCTTGGACGCCCCAGCCTCCCCTCCCGGGGCAGCTTTCCTCTTCTTCTCCCCCAGTGTGGGGAGGTAGAATCTCTTCCTGATTCCCCCCGCCTCCACGGGAGGAATCCGTCTCGTCGTCATCAGACGACAGGGGAATGACAGCCCTGCGCCGAGGGCCTTTTCTGCCCCTCGGTCTGCGTCCCCGGGCCGCTCATCCTCTTCGGATGGGGCATCTTCTTCTTCCTCCTCCCCTTCGTGGGAGGAGTCTGCCTCGTCGTGTTCGGACGAGGCTTCCAGCACAACCTTACGCCGGAGACCCTTTCGGATCCCCGGGGCCTTCTTCTCGGCCTTCTTCTCCGGCACTCCCGGCATCTCCGTTAGGAGAGCATCTGCTGGGCCTTCTGGCAGCGGAGCCGAGCAGTAAACCTGCTCCGCTGTCTCCACGTAATCCTGAAGCAAATATGCACAACTACTTAAGGCACTCCCATGAATATATCGGGAAGAACTGGGTCCGGTGTCAGTCTGAGAACTCACCGGCCTAGCAGTCCGCGCGACGTGAAGCCTGCGCGGCGTGAAGCCCGCGCGGCGTGAAGCCCGCGGTCCTCGGACGTTGGAGGAGGTACTTCGGAGGCCTTGAACAGCACCTTCCATGCTCCTTTGTGCGTCATGCGGTAGAGCTTCTGGAGCGTCCGATGTTCGGTTGGTACGAACTCCCACAGGTTGACCGCCCGCCTCTGGCAGGGCAGGATCCGGTGAACGAGCATGACCTGGATCACGTTGAAAAGCTTGATGGTCTTGTCCTTCATGCTTTTGATGCATGTCTGGAGTCCGGCCAGCTCCGTAGAATCGCCCCAGGACAGGCCCTTCTTCTCCCAGGAGGTGAGCCGCATGGGGGCTCCGGATCGGAACTCGAGGGCCGCTGCCCAGTTGGCGCTGCGCGGCTCGGTGATGTAGAACCACCCCGATTGCCATCCTTTTATGATCTCCGCAAAGGAGCCATCAAGCCATGTGACGTTAGGCATTTTGCCCACCATGGCCCCTCCACACTCCGCTTCTTGGCCGCTTACAACCTTCGGCTTCACGCAGATGGTTTGCAGCCATAGGCGGAAGTGAGGCCGGATGCGGAGGAAGGCCTCTCATACGACGATGAACGTCGAGATGTTGAGGACGAAGTTCGGGGATAGATCATGGAAATCTAGCCTGTAGTAGAACATGAGCCCGCGGACGAATGGATGGAGTGGAAATCCCACTCCACGGACAAAGTGGGCGACAAATACGACCCTTTCGTGGGGTCCTAGGGTCGGAATGACCTGCCCGGCGTCTGGTAGACGGTGCGCTATGTCCGCGGCCAAGTATCCGTCCGCCCGAAGATTTCTGATGTGCTTCTCCTTGACGGTGGAAGCCACCCACTTGCCTCCAGCTCCGGACATGTTTAGCTGTGCGGAGAAGATTTGGGCTTGGGCGCTAGAGCTTGAGGGGGGAAGAGTAGGCAAAGGAGGAAGAAGGCATGGGTGAAAATGGGGAAATCTTATCCCTTTATAGAGGAGCCGAGAGCGGTGCTCCTCCCCACTTGCCCGTTGAGAATCGCTTGTGTCCCAAGCGCCACGATTAATGGCATGGTGAGATTACCTATACCCGTATTGATGAGAATCCTGTGATAAGGGGACACGATCTCTGCTTTGACAAGACGTGTCAAAGAAACTGCCTCGCAATATGCGCTGTAGCTGGTTATGGGAAAACGGATCGAATAAAGATCCGACCGTAATAACATGTCACATCATCAGAAAAAGTTGTCAGCAGATTGCATTTGTGAAATATCGTTCTCTCTATGGTGGCATATGAAGATCATCTTGCATATCCGGACACGGTCTAAGTGTTCGGTGAATACCTTGGAGTATTCGGAGGAGGAACCCGCCTTGCAATGCCGAAGACAATACTGCGTGCCGGACTCATCATCATTGAAGCCTGGTTCAGGGGCTACTGAGGGAGTCCTGGATTAGGGGGGATCCGGACAGCCGGATTTTGTACAGCGTCCGGACTATTGAAGCGTGGAGATACAAGACTCAAGACTTTGGCTCGTGTCCGGATGGGACTCTCCTTGGCGTGGAAGGCAAGCTTGGCGATCCGGATATTATATTTCCTTCCTTGTAACCGACTCCATGTAAACCCTAGCCCTCTCCGGTGTCTATATAAACCGGAGAGGTTGGTCCTTAGAAGGCCGATCACAATTACAATCATACCATCATAGGCTAGCTCTTAGGGTTTAGCCTCTATGATCTCGTGGTAGATCTACTCTTGTACTACCCATATCACCAATATTAATCAAGCAGGAAGTAGGGTTTTACCTCCATCGAGAGGGCCCGAACCTTGGTAAACATCTGTGTCCCTTGCTTCATGTTACCATCAGCCTTGACGCACAGATTGGGACGCCCTACCCGAGATCCGCCGGTTTTGACACCGACAACCGTACATTCAGTACTTGATCAAGACGGATCATGAAGGTGTACGACTAGATCAACCGCGTTGATAAACGCTTTCGCTTAGCGATCTTCAAGGGTATCAAGATGCTCTCCCCCTCTCGTTGCTATGCATCTCCTAGATAGATCTTGCGTGAGCGTAGGAATTTTTTTGACATTGCATGCTATGTTCCCCAATAGTGGCATCCGAGCCAGGTCTATGCGTAGATGATATGTGCGAGTAGAACACAAAGCGTTGTGGACGGTGATCATCATACTACTTACCACCAATATCTTATTTTGATTTGGCTATATTGTTGGATGAAGCGGCTCGGACCAACCTTACATGACCACGTTCATGAGACCGGTTCACTGACAGACATGCAACTAGTTTTGTATAAAGGAGGCTGGCGGGTGTCTGTTTCTCCTACTTTAGTTGAATAGAATTTGACTGCGGCCGGTCCTTGTTAAAGGTTAACACAACAAACTTAGTAAATCACCATTGTGGTTTTTGTGCCGTAGGTAAGAATGGTTCTTGCTAAAAGCCCATAGCAGCCACCTAAAACTTGCAACAACAAAGTAGAGGACGTCTAACTTGTTTTTGTAGGGCATGCTTGTGATGTGATATGGTCAAGATATGATGTGATATACGTTATTGTATGAGATGATCATGTTTTGTAAAAGTTATCGGCAACCGGCAGGAGCCTTATGGTTGTCTCTTTATTGTATGAAATGCAAACGCCATGTAATTGCTTTACACTATCACTAAGTGGTAGCAATAGTTGTAGTAATAGCTGGCGAGACGACCATGACGCAACGATGGAGATCAAGGTGTCGAGCCAGTGACAATGGAGATCATGACGATGCTTTGGAGATGGAGATCAAAAGCACAAGATGATAATGGCCATATCATGTCACATATTTTGATTGCATGTGATGTTTATCTTTATGCATCTTATTTTGATTAGTATGGTGGTAGCATTATAAGATGATCCCTCAACCAAAGTTTCAAGGTATAATTGTTCTCCCTGAGTATGCACTGTTGCGGCAGTTCTTTGTGCTGAGACCCCACGTGATGATCGGGTGTAATAGGCTCTACGTTCACATACAACGGGTGCAAGATAGTTTTGCACATGCGTAATACTCGGGTTAAACTTGATGAGCCTAGCATGTACAAACATGGCCTCGGAACACCGAAGACCAAAAGGTCGAATGTGAATCATATAGTAGATATGATCAACATAGAGGTGTTCACCATTGGTGACTATTCAATCTCACGTGATGATCGGACATGGTTTAGTTTATTTGGACCACGTATCATTAGATGACTTGAGGGATGTCTATCTAAGTGGTTGTTCATAAGTAATTTGATTAATTGAACTTAATTTATCATGAACTTAGTCCTCTAGTATTTGCATATCTATGTTGTAGATCAATGGCCCGTGCTACCGTTCCCTTGAATTTTAATGCGTTCCTAGAGAAACCTAAGTTGAAAGATGATGGTAGCAACTACATGGACTGGTTCCGTAACTTGAGGATTATCCTCATTCCTGCATAGAAGAATTATGTCCTTGATGCACCGCTAGGTGTGCCACCTGAGGGAGTCCTGGATTAGGGAGTATCCGGACAGCCAGACTATGTACATCGTCCGGACTATTGAAGCGTGAAGATACAAGACTCAAGACTTCGGCCCGTGTCCGGATGGGACTCTCCTTTGCATGGAAGGCAAGCTTGGTGATCCGGATATTGTGTTTCCTTCCTTTTAACCGACTCCATATAAACCCTAGCCCTCTCTGGTGTCTATATAAACTGGAGAGGTTGGTCCTTAGAAGGCCAATCACAATTACAATCATACCATCATAGGCTAGCTCTTAGGGTTTAGCCTCTACGATCTCGTGGTAGATCTACTCTTGTACTACTCATATCTTCAATATTAATCAAGCAGGAATTAGGGTTTTACCTCCATCGAGAGGGCCCGAACCTGGGTAAACATTGTGTCCCTTGCTTCCTGTTACCATCAGCCTAGATGCACAGATCGGGACCCCCTACCCGAGATCCACCGGTTTTGACACCGACATTGGTGCTTTCATTGAGAGTTCCTCTGTGTCGTCGCTGCAGGGCTTGATGGCGCCTTAAATTGTCAACAACACGGTCCAGGAGGAGACTTTTCTCCCCGGGACAGATCTTCGTGTTCGGCGGCTTCGCACTGCGGGCCAATTCGCTTGGCCATCTGGAGCAGATCGATAGCTACGCCCCCGGCCACCAGGTCAGGTTCGGAAACTTGAACTACACAGCGGACATTCGCGGAGACTTGATCTTTGATGGATTTGGGCCTGCGCCAGGAGCACCGAACAGTCACGACGAGCACGGCTTAGACCTGCTGTCAGACAAAGCTCGGGATATCACCCCTGCAGTAGCCTCGGATCTAAATCCGGAGCAAGTCGCATTGCCTAAGGACAGAGGGGTGGACCCTGCCCTGCAGGCCGCACACTCATCGGCGGTCAAGTCGAACACAGGTCTCACCTCTGTGGAAGCCTGTAACCCCAGGGCCCCGGACTCATATCTGGTTGTTGGTTCCGGTCCGCACACCCTCGAGCCAGCCGAGCCAGGTTGTGCTCCGGTAATGGAGTTTACCGCTGCAAACATTTTTCAGCACTCGCTCTTTGGCGACATGCTAAACTCATTAAAGTCTCTCTCTTTGTCAGGAGGCTCTTGGCTGAACTATGTCCGGCTTGAGTGGGAAGCAGGCGACGAAGGAATTCACTGCCCACCCACCACCCACTTCATTGCCACGGTCGATGATTTAACCGACGTGCTTGACTTCGACTCCGAAGACATCGACGACATGGACGACGATGCAGGAGAATTACAGGAGCCACCGCTCACAGGGCGGTGGACGGCCACCTCCTCATACGATATATACATGGTGGACACTCCGAAGGAAACCAATGGCGATGAGGCAACGGAGGATAACCCCTCGGGGAGAAAAGCGAAGCATGGGCATCTTCGGCGCTGCTCCAAGCCCCGCCACATCAACACCGGCCCCGGAGATGAAAGCAACTCGGATGGCGCCGAAGAGGAATACAGCCCTGATAACCCACCTTCAAGCAGGCCGGACCGGCCATGGTGGGATACTTGGAAAGGGACAACTATACACCCCCCTCCGACGACGAGGTAAGCCTCGGCAATGACGAATTCGGCGTGCCTGAAGATCGAGTGGAACAAGTTCACTTCAAGCGACGGCTCATGGCCACGGCAAGGAGCCCGCAAAGGAAGCAAGAGCAGCTTAAAGCTAACCAAGAGCTGCTAGTGGATAAGTGGACCAAGATCTTGGCCACCGAAAAGTACGGACTCAACCGCCCTAACAAGGGGCATACGCGGCACAACTGGCTACCTCAACCCAAGCAGGAGAACCAAAGGCACACACCCCGATGTCCACACATCACTACGGTCCAAGACAGTAAGAAGGATACACGAAGAGGCATCCTCAAGCCTCGGCACAATGGTCATAAACGTCAAGTCAGGGAAGCTGGTGCCAAGTCCAGCAACTCTCAGTCCGGTCAACGGACAAAGAACAGCTCAAGCCTATTCGGCCCGAGCCACACACTCAATCAACCATGTGAAATTCACGATACTCCTAGAAGGATGGCAAAGCATACCAATAGAGAATGCCGAATCCACAAAACAAAACGACTGGTCGTGTGTCGGAAACAATGAGGGAGGCGTCTAGTCAAGAGACCCCCCAGAACATAAAAGTACGGCCGATCGCCCCCGATCACACTTACCACAACAATTCAATTGCCATACCCCTAGACCTAGTAGTCCGGGGGCTCCATAACACACAAAGCCCCCACGGGTACAAAACCACAAATAACATCTTCTAAAGGATGCTAGGTGCAAAGACCAAGTTCATTGGCCCACCACCCTAACGATTGTTTTCGAATCACCAACAAATGCCACGCCCAAGAGTTATTCTTCGGCACCTTCCCCTCATACGGTAATTTACCATATGCTAATGGGACAAACCACGTTGACTAGATTCCACGTGGTAAACCATTAGGCCAACACTGTGTGATATAATCACGCCCGCGTGCAAGGCCGGACCCCGCCCTTAGAGCGGAAATCATACAGCTGCCGGAGTAGCGAGTCGCGCATGCCTATCAAAATTTTGATATGACAACCAACTATCCAGACACCAACTGAGGAGTCCGCGCTACTTCACGGTATAACAGCTGGGTTCACTAGGGTCCGATGAAGAACCCTTAGACCAACCACAAGAGGACGTTCAGCTGCCTCCAAGCATTTGCCTTTACAAACTAACTTTGACGCAGAACAGGATTGGCGGCGTGGAATCAGCCCGAACACACAACGGCAGGAACATGCAGGTAGAAGGCAGTTCGGATTCACTCTTGATCCGCTCACAACCCCCTCCAGTCCGGCCATCACAGGTTCCGCCAAAAAACACCTCTTTTCATAATCATACATCGTACTCATCTGCATAAGACATATCATCCTACTACAATGCGTAGACTTAAATAACACTTACCGGCCGTCGTTTATCGCCGACACCTCTTTGCCAAAAATGGCAGCCACACTTCGTGTTACACCTGGTTATGCCAGGGGCTTCACAGTACGGCAATAAAGTCTGACCACTTTTTCGGTCGCTCGGCACCCCAAACTTATAGCACTATATGCATCAGCTCTGAATCATGTCTTGGATCATTGGTTGGGTTTGCCCGGCTCCCATGTTTTGGTACCTTATGTTCCGTTTTATTGGCTAAGGTAGCACTAGGAGAACTACTGCGATTGTGTCCCGGTTCTGCCGGATGAGCACCTCAGTAGAGAAAGCTGAAAACCGACTGTCATGATGCAGCGAGAGCTGGTCAGTTGTTCGAGAGATTGTTAAATCCTTAAAGATTTATTCCGCACAATGCCATTATAAATGCAGAGTGCGACGGATCGGTCTTCTAATCAGGTGCCAATAGAGCCCCTAGTTCGGCCTTCCGAACACTAGGGGCTGCGCCGACCATACTCGAATTCCTATGGCTAAGTGAGAGTAATAAAGCCTTATAGTCCGATTGCCTGGTTCGTGGTGAGAAACACCTCCTTAAAAGGACCCAACTATGAGATAAAGAGCATTCAGATATATCCCGAACACCCCTGTATTCTTTTTACGCGGGGGCAGAAGCCGACGACTGGCCAACTCTCAGGATTTACATACAATAAACAGCCGCACAGGAAGAACATATGTTCAAACAAAACAAGCAATATATAATAAAAATGCAATTATCCCATATTACAAAAAGCGGCACGAATGCCCTCAGGGAAATATAATGTCTTTGGCACACTTATCCGCCACAAGGAAGGCCCCTTTCAGTACACCTTCATAGTACAACTCGGGTTTGCGGTGCTCCATACCCTCCGGCAGCCCCTCAGTCATCAGCTTCTCTGCGTCAAGCTTCCCCCAATGCACTTTTGCACGGGCAAACGCCATGCGCGCACCTTCTGTACTGACTGATAGCTTGATAGCATCAAGCCGAGGACAGGCGCCCACAATCCGCTTCACGAGTTCGAAGTAACTGCTTGGAATTGGCTCCGCAGACCACAGCCTGACAACCAAGTCCTTCATGGCTAGTTCGGCCGCCTGGTGCAGTTCGACCAGCTGCTTCAGCTGATCGATAAAAGGCACCGGATAGTTCGGCGCCAAATACTGCGACCAGAAATTCCTCTCCGTAGACTTCTTCTCCTCGGTCCGGTAAAATTGGGCGGCATCTGATATGCTGCGAGGTAGATCTGCAAACGCCCCTGTAAAAACAAGAATTCAGCTTGTCGCTTAAAGTTCTCCCCACTATCATGTAAACATGGCCATGAATACAACAAGCCTTACCAGTCGCAACTTTCCGGGCCTCCTGAACGTCCCGTACAGCACCACAGGCTTCTTGCTGAGCATCTTCCGTGGTTTGGAGATCTTGGGCGAGTTCGGATTCTTTCCCTATTAGACTCTGCTCCAAGCCCTCGCTTTTCTTCACAGCCTCCTGGAACTCCCGATCGGCTGTGATGACCCTGGCCTCGTGTTTTTCACAAAGCGCCTGCTCGGAGGAAGCCTTCTCGTTGGCATCAGCCACAGCCTTCTTCAGTGCCTCATCTTCGGCACTCGCTCCTAGGGCATACAACAAAATACTTTTCAATAGGCACAATTACTCATTCATGCCTAATGCAAGACAATGTTTCAACATACCTTGCTTATCCTCTAATTGGTTCTTCACACGGCCAAGTTCTTCCTCGGCCCGTTCCAGGCTCTGTTTCAGTTTGGACACTTCCGCAATATGAGCGGACATCTTCTCCGCACACGCCTGTTTTCAAACAAAGAGGTACACATCATTAACATAGGATTTGATCCCCTGCCCGGCTCCCTCTCTTTTGCCGGACAGTGTATCAGGGGCTACTGCTCATATTATGATACTTCCTCAAATGTTTCTTAGAAACCATACCTCAAAAGCCATTATAAGGCCAAGGCAGGACTCATTCAGCCGGCTTTCGGCAGACTGAATCTTTCCAACCACCGCACCCATGAGGGTCCGATGTTCATCAATGATAGACGCGTTCTTCAACGTTGTCGATATACCGCTCGGCAGCTCTGCATGGACAGAGGTTACCGGCGGAACAGGCAGGCCTCCCTCCGTCAAACGTGGCCGCTCGCCAGATCCTGGAACCGTAGAGGTCTCCAGGACCCTATCCGGCTGTGGTCCGAACCCGAGATAGCCCCCATCGTTGACACGTTGTGGGGCCGCTGCCCCCGTGTGTCCGGCTCCAGAGACATGCCCCCCTGCTCTGGGTCTCTTTGAGATGACACCTCGGTGTCGTGCCTGGACTTCGGATAAGGAGCCTCCGAAGGCATCTCGCTCGCCACAGCATCCGGGCTCAACGAATCCTCTGATGAGGACTGTCCGGCAGGAGACCTCGCCAGGCTGTACGAGATATGGCGACAGCTAAAACTAATGTACCCAGACGACCCTGGATGCATAGGCGCATTCGGATTTCGGTTACTTATGATTTTTCCAGGGGCTCGGCCCTGGGATCCCACTCCGGGCTGTTATCGGCAGCCGTGGTGGATGCCTCTGGAAGGGAACCTCTCCTCCAGGGATGGGGAAGCTGCATGCTTCGTCCCACCTTCAGAGTGAGGCTCGTCCTCCTCTGCTTGCTCCTCTTCATCTTCCGAAGAAGGAGCATCGCTTGAGTCATCGGATTTTGCGTCCGATGCCTCGCAACGACGGAGGCCACTCCTGGTCTTCTTGACCTTCTTGGAGGCCTCCTTCTTTGGTGCCTCATAAGGCGCGGGGACCAGCATCTTCGTCAGAAGAGGTCCGGCCGGTTCCTCCGGCAGCGGGGCCGGACAATGTATCCGCTCCACCTTCTTTATCCATCCCTGAGGTCACGATGAAACACGATTAAGATGTCTCCCTCATGACATGCCAAGTAAAGCATGGATGGACAGAGCGTGGCTATAACTTACCGGGCTTGCAGAATGGGATAATTGATACTCACGGTCCTCGGCGGAGCCCGGCCATGATTTGCCGGACTTGAAGAGCACCTTCCAGATATCCTTGTGGGAGGAATCATAGAGCTCCTGAAGGGTTTGGTGCTCGGTTGGGTCGAACTCCCACAAAGTGCAGGCTCGGCGCTGACAAGGGAGAACCAGGCGAACTAGCATCACCTGGACTATGTTGATGAGTTTGCGTCCCTGTCAACCACATTCTGAACGCGCATCTGGAGCAGTGATAGCTCATCGGACGAGGACCAGTTCGGGCCCTTCTTGGGCCAGGACGTGAGCCGCAGTAGAGCTCCGGATCTGAACTTAGGAGCTGCAACCCACTTTTTGCCGCGCGGTTCGGTGATATAAAACCACTGCTGCTGCCACTCCTTGATGGAGTCATTGAAAGCGCCCTTCGGCCAAACGGCCTTGGGCATCTTGCTCACCATGGCGCCGCCGCACTCGGCATGTTCGCCACTCACCACCTTGGGTTTCATATTGAAAATCTTCAGCCATAGGCCGAAGTGAGGCGAAATCCGGAGAGAGGCCTCACACACGACGATGAACGTCGAGATATTGAGAAAAGAGTTGGGGGAAAGATCATGAAAATCAATCCCATAGTAATACATGACTCCACAGACAAATGGGTGGAGGGGAACCCGAGCCCGCGGACGAAGTGGGGAAGGAACACAACTCTCTCGTGAGGCTCCGGAGTGTGGACGACCTGTCCCGCCGGTGGGAGACGGTGGCCGATCTTTTTGGCCAGATACCCGGCTTCTCGGAGCTTCTTGATATCCTTCTCCCGGACGGTAGAGGCCATCCATCTGCCTCCTGCTTCGGATCCGGACATCTCTGGAAAACCTCTCTTCGATGGAAAAGAAGAGTGCTTGGGCATTAGGGCTCGAACAGAGGGCAATGAGCTAGCGGAAAGAGAAGGCGTGGGTAAAGAGAAAGAGACCTTATCTCTTTATAGGGGCGGTAATGCTTTTTGTGCCTCCCCACTTGCCTGGTGGAACCCGTTCGCCTCCCGCTCGCCGCGATTAGCGGTGCGGTTGGATTACCCATACCCGTATTGATGAGAATACCGTGATAAGGGGACACGATCTCTGCTTTGACAAAGACATGTCAAGGAAACTGCCTCGCAATATGCGTTGTGGCTGGTTGTAGGAAAACGGTTTGAATAATGACCCGACCGTAATGACATGTCACATTGTCTAAAAAAGTTGTCTGCAGATTGCATTTGTGAAATATCATTCTCTCTACGACGGTATGAGAAGATCATTTTGCGGATCCGGACACGGTCTACATGTTCGATAATTACCTCGGATTATTCGGAGAAGGAACCCGCCTTGCAATGCCGAAGACAAGACTGCGCGCCGGACTCATCGTCATTGAAGCCTGGTTCAGGGGCTACTAAGGGAGTCCTGGATTAGGGGGTATCCGGACAGCCGGACTATGTACATCGTCCGGACTATTGACGCGTGAAGATACAAGACTCAAGACTTCGGCCCGTGTCCGGATGGGACTCTCCTTTGCGTGGAAGGCAAGCTTGGCGATCCGGATATTGTGTTTCCTTCCTTGTAACCGACTCCATATAAACCCTAGCCCTCTCCGGTGTCTATATAAACCAGAGAGGTTGGTCCTTAGAAGGCCGATCACAATTACAATCATACCATAATAGGCTAGCTCTTAGGGTTTAGCCTCTACGATCTCGTGGTAGATCTAATCTTGTACTACTCATATCTTCAATATTAATCAAGTATGAAGTAGGGTTTTACTTCCATCAAGAGGGCCTGAACCTGGGTAAACATTGTGTCCCTTGCTTCCTGTTACCATCAGCCTAGACGCAAAGATCGGGACCCCCTACCCGAGATCCGCTGGTTTTGACACCGACACCACCCCCTCCAGCAACTACGGATGTTGTGAATGCCTGGCAGTCGCGTGTTGATGACTACTCGATAGTTTAGTGTGCCATGCTTTACAGCTTAGAATCAGGAATTCAAAGACGTTTTGAACGTCATGGAGCATATGCGATGTTCCAAGAGGTGATGTTAATATTTCAAGCAAATGCCCGAGTTGAGAGATATGAAGTCTCCAACAAGTTCTATAGCTGCAAGATGGAGGAGAACAGTTCTGTCAGTGAACATATACTCAGAATGTCTAGATATCACAATCACTTGACTCAGCTAGGAGTTAATCTTCCAGATGATAGTGTTATTGACAGAGTTCTCCAATCACTGCCACCAAGATATAAAGGCTTCGTGATGAACTGTAATATGCAAGGGATGGAAAAGACAATTCTGAAGCTCTTCGCAATGCTCAAAGCTGCGGAGGTAGAAATCAAGAAGGAGCATCAAGTGTTGATGGTTAACAAGACCACTAGTTTCAATAAAAAGGGCAAGGAAAGGAAGGGGAACTTCAAGAAGAATGGCAAGCAAGTTGCCACTCCCGGGAAGAAGCCCAAAGCTGGACCCAAGCCTGAAACTGATTGCTTCTACTTCAAAGGGACTGGTCACTGGAAGCAGAACTGCCCCAAGTATTTGGCGGATAAGAAGGATGGCAAAGTGAACAAAGGTATATTTGATATACATGTAATTGATATTTACCTTACTAATGCTCGTAGTAGTACCTGGGTATGTGATATCGATTCAGTTGCTCATATTTGTAACTCAAAACAGGGACTACAGATTAAATGAAGATTGGCTAAGGACGAGGTGAAGAAGTGCGTCGGGAATGGTTCCAAGGTTGATGTGATCACAGTCGGCATGCTACCTCTACATCTACCTTCGGTATTACTTTTAGACCTGAATAATTGTTATTTGGTGCCAGCATTGAGCATGAACATTATATCTGGATCTTGTTTAGTGCGAGACGATTATTCATTTAAATCAGAGAATAATGGTTGTTCTATTTATATGAGTAATATCTTTTATGGTCATGCACCCTTGAAGAGTGGTCTATTTCTGTTGAATCTCGATTGTGGTGATACACATATTCATAATATTGATGCCAAAAGATGCAAAGTTGATAATGATAGTGCAACATATTTGTGGCACTACCGTTTAGGTCATATTGGTTTAAAACGCATGAAGACACTCCATGCAGATGGACTTTTGGAATCACTTGATTATGAATCATTTGATACTTCGAACCATGCCTCATGGGCAAGATGACTAAGACTCCATTCTTCGGAACAAAGGAGCGAGCCAATGACTTATTGGAAATAATACATACTGATGTATGCGGTCCGATGTGTGTTGAGGCTCGCGGTGGGTATCGTTATTTTCAGACCTTCACAGATGATCTGAGCAGATATGGGTATATCTACTTAATGAAACACAAGTCTGAAACATTTGAAAAGTTCAAAGAATTTCAGAGTGAAGTGGAGAATCATCGTAACAAGAAAATAAAGTTTCTACGATCTGATCGCGGAGGTGAATATTTGAGTTACGAGTTTGGCCTTGATTTAAAACAATGTGGAATAGTTTCACAACTCACGCCACTTAGAACACCACAGTGTAATGGTGTGTCCGAACGTCGTAACCGTACTTTATTAAATATGGTATGATCTATGTTGTCTCTTACCAATTTACCACCATCATTTTGGGGTTACGCATTAGAGACAGCTGCATTCACGTTAAATAGGGCACCGTCTAAATCCATTGAGATGACACCGTATGAACTGTGGTTTGGCTATAAACCTAAGCTGTCATTTCTTAAAGTTTGGGGTTGCAACACTTATGTCAAAAGGCTTTAGCCTGGTAAGCTCAAACCCAAATTGGAGAAGTGTATCTTCATAGGATACCCTAAGGAAACAATTGGGTACACCTTCTACCACAAATCCGAAGTCAAGATCTTTGTTGCCAAGAATGGAACCTTTCTAGAGAAGGAGTTTCTCTCAAAAGAAGTGAGTGGGAGGAAAGTAGAAATCAATGAGGTAACTGTACCTTCTCTCAATTTGGAAAGTAGATCATCCGAGAAATCCATTCCCATGATGCCACCAATTAGAGAGGAAGCTAATGATGATGATCATGAAACTTCAGATCAAGTTACTACCAAACCTCGTAGGTCAACCAGAACACGATGGACACCAAAGTGGTCCGGTAATCCGGTTTGGAAGTCATGTTACTAGACTATGGTGAACCTATGAACTATGAAGAAGCTATGATGAGCCCAGATTTTGATAAATGGCTTGAGGCCATGAAATTTGAGATATGATCCATGTATGAGAACAAAGTGTGGACATTGGTGGATTTTCCCGATGATCGGCGGCCCATAGAGAGTAAATGGATATTCAAGAAGAAGACTGACGCTGATGGTAATGTTATTGTCTATAAAGCTCGACTTGTTGCAAAAGGTTTTTGAAAAGTTCAAGGAGTTGACTACGATGAGACTTTCTCACCTATAGCGATGCTTAAGTTTGTCCAAATGATGTTAGCAATTGCTGCATTTTATGATCATGAAATCTGGCAAATGGACGTCAAACTGCATTTCTTAATGGATTTCTTAAAGAAGAGTTGTATATGATGCAACCAGAAGGTATTGTCGATCCTAAAGGTGCTAACAAAGTGTGCAAGCTCTAGCGATCCATCTATGGACTGGTGCAAGCATCTCGGAGTTGGAATATACGCTTTGATGAGGTGATCAATGCATATGGTTTCATACAGACTTTCGGAGAAGCCTGTATTTACAAGAAAGTGAGTGGGTGCTCTATAGCATTTCTAATATTATATGTGGATGACATATTGTTGATTGGAAATGATGTAGAATTTCTGGATAGCATAAAAGGATACTTGCATAAGAGTTTTTCAATGAAATACCTCGGTAAAGTTGCTTATATATTTGGCATCAAGATCTATAGAGATAGATCAAGACGCTTAATAGGACTTTTACAAAGCACATAGCTTGATAAAGTTTTCAAGAAGTTCAAAATGGATCAATCAAAGAAAGGGTTCTTGCCTGTGTTACAAGGTGAAATTGAGTCAGACTCAATGCCCGACCACTGCAGAAGATAGAGAGAAAATGAAAGTCATTCCCTATGCCTCAGCCATAGGTTCTATCATGTATGTTATTTTGTGTAATAGACCTGATGTGTGCCTTGCCATAAGTCTGGCACGGAGGTACCAAAGTAATCCAGGAGTGGATCACTGGACAGCGGTCAAGAATATCCTGAAGTACCTGAAAAGGACCAAGGATATGTTTCTCATTTATGGAGGTGACAAAGAGCTCATCGTAAATGGTTACGTCGATGCTAGTACTGACACTGGTCCATATGACTCTAAGTCACAAACCGGATACACATTTATTTTTAATGGTGGAGCTGTCAGTTGGTGCAGTTCCAAGCAAAAGCGTCGTGGCGGGATCTACGTGTGAAGCGGAGTACATACCTGCTTCGGAAGCAGCAAATGAAGGAGTCTAGATGAAGGAGTTCATATCCGATCTAGGTGTAATACCTAGTGCATCAGGTCCAATGAAATCTTTTGTGACAATTCTGGAGCAATTGCCTTAGCAAAGGAATCCAGATTTCACAAAAAAAACCAAACACATCAAGAGACGCTTCAACTCCATCCGTGATCTAGTCAAGTGATGACCCACAAGTATAGGTGATCTATCATAGTCCTTTCGAGAAGTAAGAGTGTTGAACCCAACAACATGCAGAAGGAAATGACAAGCGGTTTTTAGCAAGGTATTCTCTGCAAGCACTGAAATTATCATTAATAGATAGTTTTGTGATAAGATAATTCGTAAGGGGTAACAAGTAACAAAAGTAAACAAGGTGCAGCAAGGTGGCCCAATCCTTTTTGTAACAAACGACAAACCTGGACGAACTCTTATATAAAGCAAAGCGCTCCCGATGATACATGGGAATTACTGTCAAGCTAGTTTTCATCATGCTCATATGATTCGTGTTCGTTACTTTAATAATCTGACATGTGGGTGGACCAGTGCTTGGGTGCTGCCCTTGCTTGGACAAGCCTCCCACTTATGATTAACCTGTCTCGCAAGCATCTGCAACAATGGAAGAAAAATTAAGGTAAACCTAACCATAGCATGAAACATATTGATCCAAATCAGCACCCAGAGGAAAGACAACATACATCTCATCAAAATATTGAACGAATACCAAATTCACATGATTACTTATAACAAGACTTCTCCCATGTCCTCAGGAACAAACGTAACTACTCACAGAGCATATTCATGTTCATAATCATAGGATTATTAATTATCATTAAGGATCTAAACATATGATCTTCCACTGAATAAACCAACTAGCATCAACTACAAGGAGTAATCAACACTACTAGCAACCCACAGGTACCAATCTGAGGTTTGGGGACAGAGATTGGATACAAGAGATGAACTAGGGTTTGAGAGGAGATAGTGCTGGTGAAGATGTTGAAGGAGATTGACCCCCTCTCAATGAGAGGATCGATGGTGATGACAATGTCGATGATTTCTCCCTCCATAAGGGATGTTTCCCCGGCAGAACAGCTCCGTTGGAGCCCTAGATTGGTCCTGCCCAGGTTCCACCTCGATACGGCGACGTTTCGTCCCAAAAGCTTCCTCCTTATTTTTTCTAGGTCAAAACACACCATATAGCAGAAGATGGCGTCGGGGGCCTGCCGAGGGGCCACAAGGATGGGGGCGCACCCAGGGGGTAGGGCGCGCCCTCCACCCTTGTGGCTAGCTGGTGGCCCCCTCTGGTATATTCTTCGCCCAATATTTTTTATTTATTCCAAAATGATTCTCCATGAAGTTTCAGGACTTTTGGAGTTGTGTAGAATAGGTCTCGATGCAACATCCTAAATTTTCAATTTGGAATGTTATACAATAATCATCATTGCATATCATATTTTATTGCTTTTTGGCTTGATCCTAGAAATTTGACGCAACTCAAGTACCCATGGAGAGAGTTGGAGATTTCGTTATTTTCATATTTGAGTTTTCTGAAATTTTGAAAATAGGATCATTTGATTTTAATCATTTTATCTCCGAATATTTCTTATACAAAAATAAAAGAGAGGGAATAAAATGACTTTCCCAAAATAAAGAAATATTGAGGATTTAATAATAAAATCAACTAAGATTTTATTTTGGAGTTTATCGCTGTTTTATTTGAATTTAGGAAAATTGCACATTTTTCAAAACTGCATTTTAGGGCCAAGAAAATGTTCATCTCGTTCTAAATATTTTATTTAGATGGTAAAAATTTGTTTTGGCATTTTTCGAGTTTTATTTTATTTTCTAGGATTTATTTTAGTTTCGGCGGAATTTATTTTAAAAAAAATCTTTCCCCGCGGACCGAACTGGGCCGAAGGCCCACCTGCCCGCGCCGCCTCGCCCGAGCGTGGCCGAGCCGGACTCCCGCCGGAGTCCGGGTCAGCGCCGCCGCCGCCGCCCGGGGGTGCCCCCTCCCCCAAGTCGGACGCCCCCCTCTCCTAAAATACCCCGCCACCCCCGCCGCCTCACCCTATCCCGCCCCGCCACCAGCCGCCCGACCGCGCGCCACCCTCAGCCGCCCCGTCGAAGCCCCCGCCGGACCCGACGAGGTAGCTCCGTCAGACCCTACTCAAACAAGATTTTTCTACTGTAAAATTTGACTTAGGTCCCGATTAGTAAATAAAGCTTGTTTCTTTCGCCGTTTGATTTTTCTTGCTTCGTTTGATTTGATTCTTTTCGCAAACCGGAGTTATTAAGTTGAACTTTCTGGTTAGATCTTTTATTTGAGTTTTACATGTGCATTAGATGGGTGCTTATTGTATGCTTGTTTGTTGCGATAGAGTACCCGGAGTTCGCCGCTTGCTACTTTGAATCCCTAGGTTTCACGGATCATCAGCAAGGCAAGTAACACTTTGATCATACCTCTTTACTACCCAGTTTTATTGCATAGATCAATCCTCAAACAATTGCATGATTAGGATCTGAATAATATGTGGGTTTTGGTGAGTAGATGAGGTAGTACCTATATCCTGTTTGCTTTCCAACTTTGGGAGTTACTTCTACGTTTGCTTATATTGCTATGCTATGCTAGTAGACGTGGATTGGGTGAGTGTATCCATGACAGATGTGAGATTGTTAATTAATGGTTTATTTAAGGTGGCAACTTTAATACACATCTGGGCGGATTGAGGCACCTGGGAATTCCAGTGATTGCCTGTTGTTTTTCTTTATGGACCACCACCCAGGCTCAAAGGGATCATGAGATTATTCATGCTAGAAACTTCCGTGTGCAGCCGCAAGCTACTATGGGCTCTAGCTTAGTTGACTAAGTCATGTGAACTCTTACAGTGGTAGACTAGCAGATGTAGGGGAAAGTAGGTGTAACTGTTTACCCATCGTAAGGTGCAAACGCTTCTGAAAGAATATGTCTCGGCCATCCGTTTCTCAAACACTATGTAGTGCGAGAATTCCAACGGAGGAGATCGAGTCTTGTGGGGAAAAGTGCGCAAACCTCTGCAGAGTGTATAAACTAATCATGGTTAGCCGTGTCACCGGTTATGGACGTTTTTGAGTATCTAGTACTTGGATTATCATGTGAATCTCATCATGTTACTTTAATTAATTTTGTTGGGTTTAATGATGATGCTTATTTGGGATTGAGTTGGGTGAACCTTCTCAATGTTTAACAACCACCATGATAGTTAAATAAAATTTATTCCTTTGTTATAGGGGAAAATTGGCTTTATGCAAAACTATAACCATAGAGCTTTCCACCAGCCATATATGCATGTAGTATAGCCTTATTCTGTTCATTACTCTCTATGTGTTACATTGCCAGCATATTCCATGTGCTGACCCATTTCCGGGCTGCAACGATCATGTTGCAGGCTTTTCAGACAACGAGTAAGGTGCCTTAGGTTGTGGTCTTATACTCAGTGATGCCGTTGGAGTTGATGGACTCACTTTATCTTCCAAGCCTTCCGTTGTTATTGTTATTAGATGGCCTTAAGCCATATTTATTGTAATAATCTCTCTTTTGAGACATTCGATGTAATAAGTGTGTGATTTCTACTCTATTATAAATCCTTCAAGTACTGTGCATGTCAGCATTACTGATCCAGGGATGACACTGAAGCATAGAGATCAGACTGTTTGAGGTCTGGTCGCCACAAGATGGTATTAGAGCACATGCTGACTTTAGGACACGACCACTAAGCTAAAGCCCTAGATCACTACTCTCTTCTCATTTCTGACTCCTCATCTTTTCTACCTTTTAGGATGGCGGATGCAAGGAACAAGTTCACGCAACCGGATGAAGATACACCCTTTGGACGCCACTTGAAGGAAGTCACTAGATACCTAAACATCGGAGTACCAAGCTTCACCGGGACCTACATCGCCACTTTACCAAAGAGGAGCGTTGGATGATTCAAGTTCAAGTACCAGGAAGAACGTTCATGCCAGTCACTGAGCACATAGAGTTTTCCTTTGATGCACCAACCTGAAGTCAAGGAAAGAGCATGGCAGCCCACATCACCATGGGATACATTGGAGAAGTTTACCAAAAGGATCTCAAGGATACTATCTACCAGATTTGTGGGCGTCGAGATGACCAATGGGAGATGATCAGCACCAGGAAGGATAGATCAATTGCAGCTTTCATCCAGGAGCTAAACCAGCACATACGTCGCCCGGAGAACCAGATGTGCGCAGGCATGATAGGTCTGAAGAAGGCAATGACCAGGATCACGGAGCTAGAGGAAGAACTCAAGTCTACATGCGATGGATATGAGGAGGAAATGATGACACTCGTAGCGAAGAATGATGATCTGAAGAAGAATCTAAAAGTATTCATGGGATTCCCCGTGACTGGAGGAGAAGACGATGATTGCACTTGCCCGGAGAACTACATCATCATCGACGACACCGACTCGGACCCAGACGATAGCGATGATGACTATGTTGATGAAGCTGGAGCATATACCATGGAGTCTTCGACCGATCAATTTTTCTAGTCGACCACCATAACAATAGTAGTATTCTCCCATGTATATAGTATAGTCCGAGCACTTTTGTAACGATAGCTAGACCGTTGTATGCCCTTGCTTGCTTTGATTGAAGTGATATTGATTGCATTTGTCTCATGCGCATATGGGTAGTGTTTTCTCTCTAGACCTCATTGTTGGGGAACGTAGTAATTTCAAAACAATTCCTACGCACACGCAAGATCATGGTGATGGCATAGCAACGAGAGGGGAGAGTATTGTCCACGTACCCTCGTAGACCATAAGCGGAAGCGTTATGACAATGCGGTTGATGTAGTCGTACGTCTTCACGATCCGACCGGTCCAAGTACCGAACGTACGGCACCTCCGAGTTTAGCACACGTTCAGCTCGATGACGATCCTCGGACTCTGATCCAGCAAAGTGTCGGGGATGAGTTCTGTCAGCACGACAGCGTGGTGACGATGATGAGGTTTAACCAGCGCACGGCTTCGCCTAAAATCCGCGACGATATGACCGAGGTGGAATATGGTGGAGGGGGGCACCGCACACGGCTAAGGAACGATCTTGAAGATCAACTTGTGTGTCCTAGGGTGCCCCCCTACCGACGTATATAAAGGAGCAAGGGGGGAGGCCGGCCGGCCCTAGGGGGCGCCAAGGAGGAGTCCTCCTCCTAGTAGGAGTAGGACTCCCTCTTTCCTACTCCTACTAGGAGGGGGAAAGGAAGGGGGAGAGGGAGAGGGAAAGAGGGGGGCGCCGCCCCCCCTCTCCTAGTCCAATTCGGACCAGAGGGGGAGGGGGCGCGCGGCCCATCTTGGTTGCCCCTCTCTCTCCACTAAAGCCCATAAGGCCCATTACTTCTCCCGGGGGGGTTCCGGTAACCCTCCGGCACTCCGGTTTTCTCCGAAAACCCCCGGAACAATTCCGGTGTCCGAATATAGTTGTCCAATATATCAATCTTTATGTCTTGACCATTTCAAGACTCCTCGTCATGTCCTTGATCACATCTGGGACTCCAAACAAACTTCGGTACATCAAAACTTATAAACTCGTAATAAAACTGTCATAGTAACGTTAAGCGTGCGGACCCTACGGGTTCGAGAACTATGTATACATGACCTAGAACTATTCTCGGTCAATAAGCAATAGAGGAACCTGGATGCCCATATTGGCTCCTACATATTGTACGAAGATCTTTATCGGTCAAACCGCATAACAACATACGTTGTTCCCTTTGTCATCGGTATGTTACTTGCCCGAGATTCGATCGTCGGTATCCAATACCTAGTTCAATCTCGTTACCGGGAAGTCTCTTTACTCCTTATGTAATGCATCATTCCGCAACTAACTCATTAGCTACATTGCTTGCAAGGCTTATAGTGATGTGCATTACCGAGAGGGCCCAGGGATACCTCTCCGACAATCGAAGTGACAAAACCTAATCTCGAAATACGCCAACCCAACATGTACCTTTGGAGACACCTGTAGTACTCCTTTATAATCACCCAGTTACGTTGTGACGTTTGGTAGCACCCAAAGTGTTCCTCTGGTAAACGGGAGTTGCATAATCTCATAGTTACAGGAACATGTATAAGTCATGAAGAAAGCAATAGCAACATAATAAACGATCGTGTGATAAGCTAACGGAATGGGTAATGTCAATCACATCATTCTCCTAATGATGTGATCCCGTTAATCAAATGACAACTCATGTCTATGGCTAGGAAACATAACCATCTTTGATCAACGAGCTAGTCTAGTAGAGGCATACTAGTGACAATCTGTTTGTCTATGTATTCACACATGTATTATGTTTCCGGTTAATACAATTTTAGCATGAATAATAAACATTTATCATGATATAAGGAAATAAATAATAACTTTATTATTGCCTCTAGGGAATATTTCCTTCAGTCTCCCACTTGCACTAGAGTCAATAATCTAGTTCACATCGCCATGTGATTTAACACCAATATTCATATCTGTATATGATTAACACCCATAGTTCACATCGTCATGTGACCAACACCCAAAGGGTTTACTAGAGTCAATAATCTAGTTCACATCGCTATGTGATTAACACCCAAAGAGTACTAACGTGTGATCATGTTTTGCTCGTGAGAGAAGCTTAGTCAACGGGTCTTTCACATTCAGAGTCGTATGTATTTTGCAAATATTCTATGTCTACAATGCTCTGCACGGAGCTACTCTAGTTAATTGCTCCTAGTTTCAATATGTATCCAGATTGAGACTTAGAGTCATCTGGATCGGTGTGAAATCTTGCACCGATGTAACTCTTTACGACGGGCTCTTTTATCACCTCCATAATCGAGAAATATTTCCTTAGTCCTCACTAAGGATATTCTTGGCCAATGTCCAGTGATCTACTCCTAGATCACTATTGTACTCCCTTCAGAGCAAGGTATACAATAGGTCTGGTACATAGCATAGCATACTTTATAGAACTTATGACTGAGGCATAGGGAATGACTTTCATTTTCTTTTCTATTTTCTGATGTGGTCGGGATTTGAGTCTTACTCAATTTCACACCTTTGCAACACAGGCAAGAACTCTTTCTTTGATAGTTCCATTTTGAACTATTTCAAAATCTTGCCAAGGTATGTACTTATTGAAAAACTTATCAAGCGTCTTGATCTATCTCAATAGGTCTTGATGCTCAATATGTAAGTAGCTTTACTGAGGTCTTTCTTTTAAAGAACTCCATTCAAATACTCCTTTATGCTTTCCAGAAAAATTCTACATCATTTCTGATCAACAATATGTTACTCACATATATTTATCAGAAAGGCGGTAGTACTCCCACTCACTTTATTGTAAATACAGGCTTCACCGCAAGTCTGTATAAAACTATATGCTTTGATCAACTTATCAAAGTGTATATTCCAACTCTAAGATGCTTGCACCAGTCCATAGATGGATCGCTAGAGCTTGCACATCTTGTTAGCACCTTTAGGATTGACAAAACCTTCTAGTTGTATCATATACAACTCTTCTTTAATAAATCCATTAAGGAATGTAGTTTTGACATCCATTTGCCAAATTTCATAAAATGTGGCAATTGCTAACATGATTCGGACAGGCTTTTAAGCATCGATACGAGTGAGAAAATCTCATTGTATTCAACACCTTGAACTTGGTCAAAAAAACCTTTTTCGACAAGTCTAGCTTTTTAGATAGTAACACTACTATCAGCGTCCGTCTTCCTCTTGAAGATCCATTTATTTTCTATGGTTTGCCGATCATCGGGCAAGTCCACCAAAGTCCACACTTTGTTCTCATACATGGATCCTATCTCAGATTTCATGGCCTCCAGCCATTTTGCGGAATCTAGGCTCATCATCACTTCCTCATAGTTTGTAGGTTTATCATGGTCTAGTAACATGACTTCCAGAACAGGATTACCATACCACTCTGGTGCGGACCGTACTCTGGAAGACCTACAAGGTTCTGTAGTAACTTGATCTGAAGTTTCATGATCATCATCATTAGCTTCCTCACTAATTGGTGTAGGAATCACTGGAACTGATTTCTGTGATGAACTACTTTCCAATTCGGGAGAAGGTACAAATTACCTTATCAAGCTCTACTTTCCTCCCACTCACTTCTTTCGAGAGAAACTCCTTCTCTAGAAAGGATCCATTCTTAGCAACAAATGTTTTGCCTTCGGATCTGTGATAGAAGGTGTACCCAACAGTTTCCTTTGGGTATTCTATGAAGACGCACTTCTCCGATTTGGGTTCGAGCTTATCAGGTTGAAAACCTTTTTCACATAAGAATCGCAACTCCAAAATTTAAGAAACGACAACTTTGGTTTATTGCCAAACCACAGTTCATAAGGCGTCGTATCAACGGATTTTGATGGTTCCCTATTTAAAGTGAATGCAGTTGTCTCTAATGCATAACCCCAAAACGATAGTGGTAAATCGGTAAGAGACATCATAGATCGCACCATATCTAGTAAAGTACGATTACAACGTTCGGACACACCATTACATTATGGTGTTCCTTGTGGCGTGAGTTGTGAAACTATTTCACATTGTTTCAAATGAAGGCCAAACTCGTAACTCAAATATTCTTTTCTACGATCAGATTGTAGAAACTTTATTTTCTTGTTACGATGATTCTCCACTTCCCTCTGAAATTCTTTGAACTTTTCAAATGTTTCAGACTTGTACTTCATTAAGTAGATATACTCATATCTGCTCAAATCATCTATGAAGGTCAGATAATAACGATACCTGCCACGAGCATCAACACTCCTTGGATCGCATACATCGGTATGTATTATTTCCAACAAGTCAGTAGTTCGTTCCATTGTTCCGGAGAACGGAGTTTTAGTCATCTTGCCCAAAAGGCACGGTTCGCAAGCATCAAATGATTCATAACCAAGTGATTCCGAAGATCCATCTTTATGGAGTTTCTTCATGCGCTTTACACCGATATGACCCAAACGGCAGTGCCACAAATAAGTTGCACTATCATTATTAACTTTGCATCTTTTGGCATCAATATTATGAATATGTGTATCACTACGATCGAGATCCAACAAACTATTTTCATTGGGTGTATAACCATCGAAGGTCTTATTCATGTAAACAGAATAACAATTATTCTTTAACTTCAAATGAATAACCGTATTGCAATAAACATGATCAAATCATATTCATGTTCAACGCAAACGCTAAATAACATTTGTTTAGGTTTAACACTAATCCTGAAAGTATAGGGAGTGTGCGATGATGATCATATTAATCTTAGAACTACTTCCAACACTCATCGTCACTTCCCCTTCAACTAGTCTCTGTTTATTCTGTAACTCTTGTTTCGAGTTACTAATCTTAGCAACCGAACAAGTATCAAATACTCAGGGGCTACTATAAACACTAGTAAGGCACACATCAAACACTTGTATATCAAATATACCTTTGTCCACTTTGCCATCTTTCTTATCCACCAAATATCTAGGGTATTTCCGCTTCCGGTGACCATTTCCTTTGCAGTGTAAGCACTCAGTTTCAGGCTTTGGTCCAGCTTTGGTCTTCTTCACGGGAGTGACAACTTGTTTGCCATTCTACTTGAAGTTTCCCTTTCTTTCCCTTTGCCCTTTTCTTGAAACTAGTGATCTTGTCAATCATCAACACTTGATGCTCTTTCTTGATTTCTACCTTCGTCGATTTCAACATCACGAAGAGCTCGGGAATTGTTTTCGTCATCCCTTGCATACTATAGTTCATCACGAAGTTCTAGTTACTTAGTGATGGTGACTAGAGAATTCTATCAATCACTATCTTATCTGGAAGATTAACTCCCACTTGATTCAAGCGATTGAAGTACCCAGGCAATCTGAGCACATGCTCACTAGTTGAGCGATTCTCCTCCATCTTTTAGCTATAGAACTTTGTTGGAGACTTTATATCTCTCAACTCGGGTATTTGCTTGAAATATTTAACTTCAATTCCTGGAACATCTCATATGGTCCATGACGTTCAAAACGTCTTTTGAAGTCCCGATTCTAAGCCATTAAGCATGGTGCACTAAACTATCAAGTAGTCATCATATTGAGCTAGCCAAACATTCATAACGTCTGCATCTGCTCCTGCAATAGGTCTGTCACCTAGCGGTGCATTAAGGACATAATTCTTCTGTGCAGCAATGAGGATATACCTCAGATCACGGATCCAATCTGCATCATTGCTACTAACATCTTTCAACACAGTTTTCTCTAGGAACATATCAAAATAAACATATGAAAGCAACAACGCGAGCTATTGATCTACAACATAATTTGCAATATACTACCAGGACTAAGTTCATGATAAATTTAAGTTCAATTAATCATATTACTTAAGAACTTGCACTTAGACAGACATCTCTCTAGTCATCTAAGTGATCACGTGATCCAAATCAACTAAACCATGTCCGATCGTCACGTGAGATGGAGTAGTTTCAATGGTGAACATCACTATGTTGATCATATCTACTATATGATTCACGTTCGACCTTTCGGTCTCCATGTTCCGAGGCCATATCTGTTATATGCCAGGCTCGTCAAGTTTAACCTGAGTATTCCGCGTGTGCAACTGTTTTGCACCCGTTGTATTTGAACGTAGAGCCTATCACACCCGATCATCACGTGGTGTCTCAGCACGAAGAACTTTCACAACGGTGCATACTCAGGGAGAACACTTCTTGATAATTTTAGTGAGAGATCATCTTAAAATGCTATCGTCAATCAAGCAAGATAAGATGCATAAAGGATAAACATCACATGCAATCAATATAAGTGATATGATATGGCCATCATCATCTTGTGCTTGTGATCTCCATCTTCGAAGCACCGTCGTGATCACCATCATCACCGGCGCGACACCTTGATCTCCATCGTAGCATCGTTGTCGTTATGCCATCTATTGCTTCTACGACTATCGCTACCGCTTAGTGATAAAGTAAATCAATTACAGGGCATTTGCATTTCATACAATAAAGCGACAACCATATGGCTCCCTGCCAGTTGCCGATAACTTCGGTTACAAAACATGATCATCTCATACAATAAAATATAGCATCACGTCTTGACCATATCACATCACAACAAGCCCTGCAAAAACAAGTTAGACGTCCTCTACTTTGTTGTTGCAAATTTTACGTGGCTGCTACGAGCTGAGCAAGAACCGTTCTTACCTACGCATCAAAACCACAACGATAGTTTGTCAAGTTAGTGATGTTTTAACCTTCGCAAGGACCGGGCGTAGCCACACTCGATTCAGCTAAAGTGAGAGAGACAGACACCCGCCAGTCACCTTTAAGCACGAGTGCTCGTAACGGTGAAACCAGTCTCGCGTAAGCGTACGCGTAATGTCGGTCTGGGCCGCTTCATCTCACAATACCACTGAGCCAAAGTATGACATGCTGGTAAGCAGTATGACTTGTATCGCCCACAACTCACTTGTGTTCTGCTCGTGCATATGACATCTACGCATAAAACCAGGCTCGGATGCCACTGTTGTGGAACGTAGTAATTTCAAAAAAATTCCTACGCACACGCAAGATCATGGTGATGACATAGCAACAAGAGGGGAGAGTATTGTCCATGTACCCTCGTAGACCGTAAGCGGAAGCGTTATGACAACGCGGTTGATGTAGTCGTACGTCTTCACGATCCGACCGATCCAAGTACCGAACGTACAGCACCTCTGAGTTCAGCACACGTTCAGCTCGATGACGATCCCCGGACTCCGATCCAGCAAAGTGTCAGGGATGAGTTCCGTCAGCACGATGGCGTGGTGATGATGATGAGGTTCTACCGGCGCAGGGCTTCGCCTAAACTCCGCGACGATATGACCGAGGTGGAATATGGTGGAGGGGGGCACCGCACACCGCTAAGGAACGATCTTGAAGATCAACTTGTGTGTCCTAGGGTGCCCCCTGCCCCCGTATATAAAGGAGCAAGGGGGGGAGGCCGGTCGGCCCTAGGGGGCGCGCCAAGCAGGAGGAGTCCTCCTCCTAGTAGGAGTAGGACTCCCTCTTTCCTACTCCTACTAGGAGGGGGAAAGGAAGGGGGAGAGGGAGAGGGAAAGAGGGGGGTGCCACCCCCCCTCTCCTAGTCCAATTCGGACCAGAGGGGGAGGGGCGCGCGGCCCATCCTGGCTGCCCCTCTCTCTCTCTCCACTAAAGCCCATAAGGCCCATTACTTCTCCCGGGGGGTTCCGGTAACCCTCCGGCACTCCGGTTTTCTCTGAAAACCCCCGGAACAATTCTGGTGTCCGAATATAGTCGTCCAATATATCAATCTTTATGTCTCGACCATTTCGAGACTCCTCGTCATGTCCGTGATCACATCCGGGACTCCGAACAAACTTCGGTACATCAAAACTTATAAACTCATAATAAAACGTTCATCATAACGTTAAGCGTGCGGACCCTACTGGTTCGAGAACTATGTAGACATGACCTAGAACTATTCTCGGTTAATAACCAATAGCGGAACCTGGATGCCCATATTGGCTCCTACATATTCTACGAAGATCTTTATCGGTCAAACCACATAACAACATACGTTGTTCCCTTTGTCATCGGTATGTTACTTGCCCGAGATTCGATCGTCGGTATCCAATACCTAGTTCAATCTCGTTACCAGGAAGTCTCTTTACTCGTTACATAATGCATCATTCCGTAACTAACTCATTAGCTACATTGCTTGCAAGGCTTATAGTGATGTGCATTACCGAGAGGGCCCGGAGATACCTCTCCGACAATCGGAGTGACAAAACCTAATCTCGAAATACGCCAACCCAACATGTACCTTTGGAGACACCTGTAGTACTCCTTTGTAATCACCCAGTTACGTTGTGACGTTTGGTAGCACCCAAAGTGTTCCTCCGGTAAACGGGAGTTGCATAATCTCATAGTTACAGGAACATGTATAAGTCATGAAGAAAGCAATAGCAACATACTAAACGATCGTGTGCTAAGCTAACGGAATGGGTCATGTCAATCACATCATTCTCCTAATGATGTGATCCCGTTAATCAAATGATAACTCATTTCTATGGCTAGGAAACATAACCATCTTTGATCAACGAGCTAGTCAAGTAGAGGCATACTAGTGACAATCTGTTTGTCTATGTATTCACACATGTATTATGTTTCCGGTTAATACAATTCTAGCATGAATAATAAACATTTATCGTGATATAAGGAAATAAATAATAACGTTATTATTACCTCTAGGGCTTATTTCCTTCACTCATTCTATTCTATATTCTCATCTATTCTAAAACCTTCAGATGGCTCTGAGACGTGGCAATGGATTTGCTTTCCCACCGGAGCTCACTCAGTTGATCCAGCAGTAGAATGCATTGATGCAGATGCTAGTCCAGAATCAGAATCAGGGGAACAACAACAACAACAACAATAACCCACCACCACCACCACCTATTGATCACATAGCCTGTTTCTTGAGGCTGAATCCGCCGGTGTTCTCTAGTAGCACCGAGCCGATAGTTGCAGATTATTGGCTCCGTAAGATGGGAAGGGAGTTGACCACTGCAGGATGCACAGATGCGGAGAAGGTGTGTTTTGCCGCACATCAGCTTGATGGACCCGCAGCATCATGGTGGGAGAATTTCACAGCCACGTATCCTATCGACACTGTCACATGGGATCAGTTTCAGCAGGCTTTCCGTACTGCCCATGTTTCAGTAGGAGCTATGGCCATGAAGAAGCGTGAGTTTCACAACTTGCACCAAGGAGGACGTACAATTGGTCAGTATGTGGATGACTTTAGTAAGCTAGCATGTTATGCCCCAGATGACGTTGCTACAGATGCAGCTAAGCAGGAGAAGTTTCTGGAAGGACTGAATGATGAGTTGAGCATGCAGTTGATGGTAGCATCCTTCAACAACTACCAGGAGTTGGTAGATAGAGCTCTCATGATTGAAGGGAAGCAGCAGCAGATTGACAACCGCAAAAGGAAGTATGGACAAGGGAAGTACAATTCTGGAGCTCAGCAGAAGCCCCGTTTTACCCTGAATATGGGAGGACCTTTTCAGCATACCCATGGAGGAGGTAGTTCGCACAACCATAGTGGCCCCAAGAATGGTAATGGGAATGGAGGGAGCAATGGACAGAACCGTACCAACCCATCGACCTCAGCCAAGAGGGATCTGAGCCAAGTCACTTGCTACAAGTGTCAGAAGACTGGACATTATGCCAATGAATGTCCGGAAGCTAAAAATGGAAATGGCAATGGAAGCTGTGGGAAGAAGCCGAACCCATTCAACAGGGGACAGGTGAACCACGTTAACGTGGAGGAGGTTGAAGCCCAGCCAGATGCAGTAATAGGTAAGTTTTTGGTTAAGTCATTTACTGCAATCGTTCTTTTTGATACTGGTGCATCGCATTCATACATATCAAGGGGATTTGTGGATAAGTATAAACTGCCCACCAAGGTACTTAGAACACCTATGTTAGTAAGCTCACCAGGAGCAGAGTATATGGCAAATCGAGGATGTTTTCAAGTGCCATTGAGTATATGTAGGCATGTTTTCCCCTCGGATTTAATCATTTTGGAATCGCAAGGTTTGGATGTGATTTTGGGTATGGATTGGCTATCGATGTATGGAGGAAACATTGATTGCGCCAGTAAGTCGATTTTTCTTACCACGCTAGAAGGAAGAAGGATTAAGTATGTATCACGGCATGAGCCGAAGAAGACTCAAATAAATTCCTTATCAGGAGTTGTACAGGAGGAAGTACCAGTGGTGAAGGATTTCCCTGACGTATTTCCAGAGGAATTGCCAGGCATGCCATTGGATAGAGACATTGAGTTTTTGATTGAGCTTTTGCCAGGCACAGAGCCGATATCTAAGAGACCGTATAGGATGCCCGTAAAAGATTTGGAGGAAATTAAGAAGCAGATTAAGGAGCTATATGTTAAAGGCTATATTTGCCCAAGTTCTTCACCTTGGGGATCGCCAGTGCTCCTAGTGGAGAAGAAGGATGGATCGTTAAGGATGGTTGTTGATTATCGAGGATTGAATGAAGTGACAACCAAGAACAAGTACCCACTGCCGATGATCAATGACTGTTTGACCGATTGGAAGGAGCTAAGGTATTTTCCAAGATTGGTTTGCGATCAGGATACCATCAATTGAAGATTTGAGAGCAGGATATACCTAAGATGGCTTTTACCACCAGGTATGGGCTGTATGAGTATACTGTTATGTCATTTGGTCTGACTAACGCACCTGCCTATTTCATGAACATGATGAACAAGGTGTTTATGGAGTTTCTGGATAAGTTCATCGTGGTGTTCATTCATGATATTTTGGTCTACTCGAAGAATGAAGAAGAGCATAAGGAGCATTTGCGTTTGGTACTGGAGAAGCTCAGAGAACATCAGTTATACGCCAAGTTCAGCAAATGTGAGTTTTGGTTGAAGGAAGTTGGATTTCTTGGACATGTTATGTCCGAAGAAGGAATAGTAGTAGACCCCACCAAAGTTGTCACTGTGACAAACTGGGAAGCCCCCACGTCAGTTGGTGAAATCCGGAGTTTTCTTGGACTCGCAGGATACTACCGGAGGTTCATTGAGAATTTCTCGAAGATTGCAAATCCCATGACAGAGTTGTTGAAGAAGGACACCAAGTTCAAATGGACCGAGGAATGTGAGGCCAGTTTCCAGGAGTTGAAGAAACATTTGGTTACATCACTAGTGTTGATTCTACCCGATCAGCACAAGGATTATGAAGTATATTGCGACGCTTCTCGTCGAGGACTTGGAGCAGTGCTTATGCAGGAGGGAAGAGTTGTTTCATATGCCTCACGACAACTTAAGCCCCATGAGTTAAATTATGCTACGCATGAATTGGAGTTAGCAGCCGTAGTACATGCATTGAAGACATGGAGACATTTCCTCATCGGAAACCATTGTGAGGTGTACACGGATCACAAGAGTTTGAAGCACATCTTCACGCATAAGGAGTTGAATCTCAGGCAAAGGAGATGGTTGGAGCTCATCAAGGATTATGATATGAGATTGCATTATCACCCCAGAAAGGCTAACGTGGTAGTCGATGCGTTAAGCCGCAAGAGCCACGTCAACACACTCATGACTGGAGAGTTACCAAAGGAGTTAGCCAAGGATCTACGTGAGCTATGCTTGGAGATAGTCCCGAGAGGCTATGTAGCAGCATTGGAGAGTCAGTCTACTTTGATGGATATGATCAGAGAAGCTCACAAGACTGACAAGGAGATTGTCGAGATAAAGGAGAAAATGAGCAAAGAAAAAGCTAAGGGATTTTGTGAGGATGTGCACGATACCCTATGGTTTGAGGACCGTGTTTATGTGCCTAATGACTCAGAGATCAGGAAGTTGATTCTGCAAGAGGCCCATGATTTGCCGTACTCGATTCACCCAAGAAATACCAAGATGTACCTGGATTTGAAGGACACTTTCTGGTGGACTGGAATGAAGAAGGATATTGCAGAGTATGTAGCAGTATGTGATCTTTGGCAGAGAGTGAAGGTAGAGCATCAGAAGCCAACAGGATTGCTACAGCCATTGTCGATACCCGAATGGAAGTGGGACAAGTTAGGCATGGATTTTATCACGGGATTGCCCAGGACTCGTTCAGGCTATGACTCGATATGGGTTGTAGTCGATCGTTTGACGAAAGTAGCTCATTTCATCCCAGTGAAGACCACTTACACCAGTGCTAAGTTGGCAAAGATATACATGAGTAGGATCGTATGTCTGCATGGAGTTCCGAGGAGCATTGTATCAGATAGAGGAACCCAGTTTACCTCAAAGTTCTGGAATCAGTTGCACGAAACTTTGGGTACCAGGCTGGAGTTCAGTACAGCCTTTCATCCGTAGACAGATGGACAGACCAAGAGAGTCAACCAGATTCTGGAAGACATGTTAAGAGCTTGTGCGCTAGATTATGGATCTAGTTGGGACGACAATTTGCCATATGCTGAGTTCTCTTACAACAACAGTTATCAGTCTAGTTTGAAGATGGCCCCTTTCGAAGCTTTGTACGGAAGGAGGTCCAGGACACCGTTGTTGTGGGACAAAGTAGGAGACCGTCAGTTGTTTGGACCAGATTTGATTAAAGAGTCTGAAAGGAAGGTTAAGCTGATTCGCGATAGGCTCAAGGTAGCCCAGTCCATGCAGAAGAGTTATGAAGATTCAAAATGCAAGGAGACACTCTATGAAGTCGGAGATAGAGTTTATCTTCGTGTATCCCCACTTCGAGGAGTTAAGTGTTTCTTAGTTAATGGAAAGTTAGCACCATGTTTTGTGGGACCATACAAAGTTTTGGAGCGTATGGGACAGGTTGCTTACAAGTTGGAATTGCCCGAAGGTTTGTCAGGAGTTCATGATGTGTTCCACGTTTCCCAGTTGAAGAAGTGCCACGCAAAGATGGCTGATATACCAGGCAATTCAGTTGGGTAGTGATTTGACCTACGAGGAGAAACCCGTCAAGATTCTCGAATCTGCCAGCCGAGTAACGCGTAGCAAGGTTATCAAGTTTTGCAAAGTTCAGTGGAGCCACCATACCGAGGATGAAGCCACCTGGGAGCGAGAGGAAGATCTACTGAAGGACCACCCTCACCTATTTTCTAGCCAACCCGAATCTCGAGGGCGAGATTCGTCTTAAGGGGGGTAGGTTTGTAACATCCCAAATTTTCAATTTGGAATGTTATAAAATATATCATCATTGCATATCATATTTTATTGCTTTTTGGCTTGATCCTAGAAATTTCACGCAACTCAAGGACCCATGGAGAGAGTTGGAGATTTCGTTATTTTCATATTTGAGTTTTCTCAAAATTTGAAAATAGGATCATTTGATTTTAATTATTTTATCTCTAAATATTTCTTATACAAAAAATAAAAGAGAGGCAATAAAATGACTTTCCCAAAATAAAGAAATATTGAGGATTAATTAATAAAATCAAATAAGATTTTATTTTGGAGTTTATCGCTATTTTATTTGAATTTAGGAAAATTGCACGTTTTTCAAAACTGCATGTTAGGGCCAAGAAAATGTTCATCTCGTTCTAAATATTTTATTTAGACGGAGAAAATTTGTTTTGGCATTTTTAGAGTTTTATTTTATTTTCTAGGATTTATTTTAGTTTCGGTGGAATTTATTTTAAAAAAATCTTTCCACGCGGACCAAACTGGGCCGAAGGCCCAGCCGGCTCACCTGCCGCGCCGCCTCGCCCGAGCGCGGCCGAGCCGGACTCCCGCCGGAGTCCGGGTCAGCGCCGCCGCCGCCGCCTGGGGGTGCCCCCTTCCCCAAGTCGGACGCCCCCCTCTCCTTAAATACCCCGCCACCCCCGCCGCCTCACCCCGTCCCGCCCCGCTGTAACGCCCCGGATACAACTTTCCATATTCGTAACTCCAACTCTTGCCTTTTCCGGAGATGCGACATGATATTTCCTTTTTGTCTTTTGTTTTCCATTTTGTTCATGCATCTCATCTCATTGCATCTTTTACATTGCATCATGTCATCATGCAATCCTGTTAAAAACTCATCTAAATAAAATCATATGGATCTCCGGTCCATTTAAATCAAGGGAATTCACATGATGATTTCTCTTTATAACATATCCTCTCGATATTTTAGGGAGTTGTATTGAAATATCCCATTAGTTTGGAACCACCATCAAACACACTTGCAGTTTAAATTATATGCCTTTCATAATTTCCTTTCCAACCTTCTCCAAACCCTATGCCCAAATTTTTCCCTAACCTTTGCTCTTCTCTCTTTCTCCTTCTTTTTTATTCTGTAAGAGAAGAGAAGTAAGGAGAGATGGAGCCCAGCAACCAGCCCAATTTGGCCCAAGGCCCAGCCGCCCTCACCAGCTTCTTAACCCTAGCCCGATCCCCTGCTCTCTCTCTCTCTCAATCACTCATCTCCCACGTTCCCACACAGCGCCGCCGCTCAGTAGAGGAGCTCCTCATCTCGATCGACTTGCCGCCACCACGGCGAGTTACCCTCCGTCGCGTCGTCCCTCAAGCTCCTGCAAGCCCGCGACCTCCGCTGCCCAGCAGGCCAACCGCACCATGCCGGCCTCTCCTTCCTTGCGCCGCACCACAGGACCTCTACCCGGACCTCTCCTGCACCCTCGTCGTCCCGGCCTTCCTCGCACTTCCTGACGCCAAGCGTCGCCGCTGCCGGACGCCCGCGGCGTCGACTTGCCGCCAGCGCCCTGCGTCCTCTGCTTCATCCAGGACGAGGCGCCCTGCTCGCCCGCACCTCGCCTCTGCACCTTCTCGTCGGCCCGGCTTCTCCTCGCCCTGTGCGCCCGACGCCGCCCCGTCTCCTCGCGCCGGCCCCGCCGCCAAGCCCTGCCGCCGGAGCTCGCCATCGTCCCGACTCCGGCTGGATTAGGCCCCTGCTTGTCGCGCCCCGCCGGATCCGCCCTCCTGCGACCCGGATCCGCCAACGCCGCTCATCCATGGCGCCATGGTCTCTGCTTTCTTTGGCCGACCCGTTGTTGTCGTGCCCTGTTGTGCGTGCTCTCCGCTGCCTAGCTCTGTTGACGTCAAGACCGCAAGAGACCTCTCTGCCTCCTGTACACTGTTGGTCAACAGTTGATGCACGCCAAGTACCACGACTACAGTCGATGCCCCGAGGACACCGAGTATGACTACACACGGCGATGCGTCAAATTCCACTACCGTCGACCCCATGGACCGCCAAGAACGACTACGTGGATTCACCAAGAACCCTTTGGATACGCCAAGGTCGACTATGTTCAGAGATGCGACAAGTACCTCTACCGATGACCTGAACATCTATGAACCGTGTACAACTACCGTCGCTGAAGGCCGTCGGGTGAACAACTACCACCACCGTGTTTTGGACAAGACAACGTGAACCACTACCGTCGCCGTGAACAACTACTTCCACTACGACCGATGCGAGAACGTCTATTTCCTCTACATTGCACCAAACTCGTTCTGCCTGAAAACGCACGTTTTGAAGGCATAACGCGAGGCGACCGCGATGAGATGCCCTTGCATGTATGAGATGTACCATATGTTTGCATCGTGCCCGTTTGCTTCATGCACGTTCCTCCTTGTTTGCCATGCCATCGACTCGTGGGAACCCGGTAACTGGGATCACCCCACCATCATTACATGACTCGCTCATGTCTCACGTCCTTTTGCACCAGTATCTCCATGAACTACCGGAACCGATATGTTGCCGTGACATTATTTTCGGACTCGTTGTCGTGGCACCGCTTTTGTTCCGTCATGGTGACCAAATACTTCATAACATGCTCATGTCAACATTTTCATAAAATTGCATATAACTTGCATATGTCATCCGCATCATGATAATAACATTTAAAACGTTTAAAATTATTGTTTGCTTTAAATAGCTAAATGACATTGGGATTTTCCGGAATTGTTATTTGTTATTTATGGCCTCATTTAAACTTGGCTAAATAGATAGTTTTATTATGCTTCACCTCTTGCCATGTTAACCAACATGTAATATTGTTGTGTTCCTAAACGAGAGAGCTAAATAATTGATGTGGTGTTTCGTCAATACGCAACTCGTTGCATATTGAGCTCCACTTAACTTGTAGTGTTGTTTGTCCCTATTGCCATGCCATGCCTCATTAAACCGGACATGCATCATACTTGTTTGTGCATCATGACATGTTTATGCTTGTGTGTTTACTATGTTGTTTGCTTCTTTCCGGTTGCGATTCTCCTTGATAGTTCCGGTTACGTTGCAATTATGAGGATCCGTTCGACTTCGTCCGTTTGTCTTCTTCATGGACTCGCTCTTCTTCCTTGCGGGATCTCAGGCAAGATGACCATTACCCTCGATATCACTTCTATCTTTGCTTGATAGTTGCTCTGTTCTATCGCTATGCTACGATACCTATCACTTGTCTGTCAAGCCTCTCAAATTGTGATGTCATCCTCTAGCCTTTTTCACCCTTCCTAGCAAACCGTTGTCTGGCTATGTTACCGCTTTGCTCAGCCCCTCTTATAGTATTGTTAGTTGCAGGTGAAGTTGAAGATTGCTCCATGATGGACAAGATTATGTTGGGATATCACAATATCTCTTATTTAATTAATGCATCTATATACTTGGTAAAGGGTGGAAGACTCGACCTTATGTCTGGTGTTTTGTTCCACTCTTGCCGCCCTAGTTTCCGTCGTACCGGTGTTATGTTCCTTGATTTTGCGTTCCTCACGCGGTTGGGTGATTTATGGGACCACCTTGACAGTTTGCTTTGAATAAAACTCCTCCAGTAAGGCCCAACCTTGGTTTTAACATTTGCCACCTAAGCCTTTTCCCTTGGGTTCTGCAGACTCAAGGGTCATCTTTATTTTACCCCCCCCCCCGGGCTAGTGCTCCTCTGAGTGTTGGTCCAAACTAGAGCACCGTGCGGGACCATCCCTTGGCAATTTGGGTTATGTTGGTACCTCTACGCTTAGCTTATCCGGTGTGCCCTGAGAACGAGATATGTGCAGCTCCTATCGGGATTTGTCGGCACAGTCGGGTGGTCTTGCTGGTCTTGTTTTACCATTGTCGAAATATCTTGTAAACCGGGATTTCGAGATTGATCGGGTCTTCCTGGGAGAAGGTATATCCTTCGTTGACCATGAGAGCTTGTGATGGGCTAAGTTGGGACACCCCTGCAGGGTATAAACTTTCGAGAGCCGTGCCCGCGGTTATGTGGCAGATGGGAATTTGTTAATATCCGGTTGTAGAAAACTTGACACTTGACTTAATTAAAATGCATCAAACGCGTGTGTAGCCGTGATGGTCTCTTTTCGACGGAGTCCGGAAAGTGAACACGGTCTTGGTGTTATGATTGTGCGTAAGCAGTTTCAGGATCACTCCTTGATCACTTCTAGCTTCACGACCGTTCCATTGCTTCTCTTCTCGCTCTTAATTGCGTATGTTAGCCACCATATTTGCTTAGTGCTTGCTGCAACTCCACCTCATTACCACTTCCTACCCATAAGCTTAAATAGTCTTGATCTTGCGGGTTTTGAGATTGCTGAGCCCTCGTGACTCACCAGATACTATCACCACAGTTGCAGGTGCCGATGATATCAGTGCAGGTGTTGCAACGAGCTCAGATGGGATCTCAACGAAGATCTTGGTCGTTGCTATGTTTCGTTTCATGTTGATCAGTAGTGGAGCCCAGTTGGGACGATCGGGGATCTAGCAGTTGGGTTATCTTCTGGTCTTTTGGCTTAGTTCGTAGTCGGACTATGTGTGTGCTTTGAATGATGTATGATTTATATGTTCGTTGTGTGAAGTAGCGATTGTAAGCCAACTCTTTATCCCATTCTTGTTCATTACATGGGATTGTGTGAAGATGACCCTTCTTGCGACAAAACCACCATGCGGTTATGCCTCTAAGTCGTGCTTCGACACGTGGGAGATATAGCCGCATCGTGGGTGTTACAAGTTGGTAATCAGAGCCATCCCCGACTTCGGAGCCCCCTGCTTGATCGAATCGCTGGCGTTGTTGAGTCTAGAACAAAAATGTTTTGAGTCTTAGGATTATATATATCGGAGAGTAGGATTCTTTTTACTCCTCGGTCCCTTCGTCGCTCTGGTGAGGTCTCCTGACGTAGATGTTTTGACTTTCCTCTCCTCAAATTTCACTAATTTTTTTAGGATCACGCTGGTATCTTGGGATCGTTTCGATATTCTTATGATGAGAACATTGTTCTTGGTGCCTCCTGACATTTAGGGGTTGTGGCAGTGTCCCAGGGAGTTGAGCTCCGAGGTGTTGTCGTCATAATTTTATCGTTGCAGTTCTGGAATACCTGAGTTTTGCCGACATCGAAAATCTCTTTTATGCAGTTGTTGGTGAGATAACCTCGACGCCACCCAGTACTGGGGAGTTCGGGAGTATTGCCATAGCTCGTATAACGGATGCTTTTCGATGGTTGAGGTACACGATTTCCGAAGGTTTCTTGGTTATGTGTTGACGGATGGATACAACTTGTATGTAGGGATTGCTAGTTTTGGGTGAGATATATATTGCTTCCCCTGTATCCCCAACACCAGATTGCATAACCAAAAAGTTTCGCGAGTTTTATAGGTGGGAATTCAAGTAGCTCTAGTTTTTTTTCTTTCCGACAGATGCATGATATGAGATTGGGGTTCGACGTCTAGTGGTCCGCCTATCCACGGTCGTTTTTTACAGTGGTCTCATTGTGTCTTAAAGAACCCTTGGCTATGCTGGTTCGGGGACACTTCGTATGTCATGTGCACTGCCTTGTACATGATGGTGTTGTACGATCGAGCCCGTGTGGGCCCCACCACGAAAACTTCGGACGAAATCTCTATCATATGTTTGTTTCCGGCTTATTCTGCAAGCCAAATCCTTTGTTTTGTTTTATTTGTGGTATTCGAGTTGCTTCGAAGTCAAATGTTGAATCCATACCTTCCCTAAATGGTTTTCTCATATTGCTATGTGAATACTAATCCTTCTTGACCATCGAGGTCGTTATGTTAATTCTTTTCCAACCGGCGTGCTTCTCTTCAAGTGGATCCGATCATTTCAACATTTGCGAGATCAATTCTAAGTTTTCTCAACGGTATCCATTCCATCTGCCCAAGTTGCCTTTGTTTTCCCGCTCTCCTACCCTTTTCTTGAAGGACTCATATTTCTTAATCAAGTATCCTTTTTATTGATGGGAAGTCTCTCCATCCTTTTTCGTCAATGTTCTGATCTGGTGATCCCTCGTGATGATGCTGACGAGCTTCAAGTTCATTATTCTTCGTCTCTTTTCTTCTCTGGTGGATTAAATTCAAGCTTTCGATGTTGATCATATTCCCTTTCCTCGTTTCAAATGTTTCCCATGTTGGTGCACCTCTCAATCATTCACTTCTCGCTATTCATTTGTCCTAGACTGCTCAAGATATCTCAGAAGATTCGTGCTTTCCATTCTTAATCTGTTCAAGATATTTGGAGATTATTATCTCATTCAAGTCATTTAATTCAACCGGTGCAATCTCTCTTTTAAAATCGTTCAACGGTGTTTCCTTTTGAGTGGGCCCAAACCCACAGGTCTTTTTCCAGGATCTTATCTGACTCTCCTAATTTTCCCGGAGCTATTCCCAAATTCATTTCAAAGTTTGATGTAATAATGAATTTTCATCAGTCACATGCCTTCTCCAGGTCGTTATCAAATTCCTTTCATCTTTGGCTCAACATTTTTCTTTTAATCCTTCCGGAGTGTCTCAACAATTCATGGTGGTGTTTCTCATCGTCATTCTCGAATTTTGAAGATCGAAGAAGAGTTCCTCTTAAATCCTTACCCGTTCTTCCAGAGAGTCATGGTTCTAGCTTCATGCCATCCTCATAATTGTTTTTGATTGTGACAATTCTTTTCTTACCATCCGGAGAATTTCATGAGTTGTTTCCATTTCTTTCCTCCAAAGGCCATCATGTCATAATTATTCATTCCAACTTTCAGTTCTCGTTCTCCAAATCTTACCGGTGCATCGTTCAAGTTTACTCTAGTCAGCTCATGATCTCTTTGTTCTCTTGTATCTAAATCCCCTTAAGCATCTTCATTCGTTTTCTAATTATCCCCGATGAATTGTGCCTTCGCTATGTTCATTTTCAATTCTTACGGTGGTTCGTTCAAGATTTCTCTTCCTTCGTTATCGTACCAATTCATTCGTTCTTTCGTTGTTTCAATCCTACCCGTGGTTGTTGAAGACCTTCCTCAAGTTTGCAGTATATCTCTATCTGTAATCATTTTTCAATGAGAATAAGTAGTATGCCAAATCCGTTGTTTGTCATCAATTTAAATTGATGAAGGATAGGAATGACATAATTCTTATTCTTGTTTCATCCAAGTGATTAATTCTTTCTTTCCAAGAGTTGTTCATCATGTCACATTTCTCGGTTCGAGATGCTTCATCTTTTCTTTTCCGGAGTTCCAAGTTTTCCGCATTATATCATCGCGAAGCTCCATCTAAATCGTTGCAAGGCTTCACCTTGTGTTTTCAACTTCTCTTTATTTTTATCATCCTTTTATTACCGGAATTCTTCATGGAGGCTCTATATGGTGGTTCGCTAAAGATTTAACTCATTCTCAAAGTGTTCTTCAAGATTGTTCTTGGAAAAGCTCAAGTATTCTTCATCTTGCATTCCAAAGTGCAATTCTCCTACCTTATCTTTTGAGATGGTGTTATATCATTCTTGACGATTTCCATTCATGTTTCGTGATTCACATGTTGTCAAGAATGAGGTATTTTAAATCCATCAACCTCGTTGTTGGAGTTATCTTGTGTCATATTTCACCTAAAGCCTTCCCTAAGGAATGTTGCTATTGTGGTGATTATCAATGGTCCAAGTTATCTCTCTATGATCTCGGTGGAAGAAATTTTTCATCTCGTGGGTGTTATCAATTATATTATTTGTTTCCGTAGTGGCAGAATTTCGCCTCAATTTTGAGATGTTTTCCATAAGCCCACAACAAGCTTATCTTTTCGTTGTTGATTTTCCAACAACTCCGTTCAATTCTTCTTTGCAAGGACGCTTTCCAAGTTCATTTGTGGCAGAAGATGTCATTTTCTTCTCCGTCCCTTTATCCCAACAATCTAGCTTCTATTCTTTCGTTCCAGACGCATTGTGATGTTGCTCTCTTCACCAATCACCTCGTATTGTCAAGATCACGTTATTTTCTTTCTTATCCATTTAACCAGAGCATTGTGTTCTCATTCAAGCTCTTTCATCTTATCAAGTTTTGCCTCTCTTTTCAACCGGACTGCGGTCTGAAATCCTTCTTACCTGTTGTCCCATTCTTTCAATAGTTCTGGAGGCAGTGTGTTGTCGATTTCATCAAGTATCATCCCATATTCTCAAGTTCATGTTCAATTCCTTCCATTTTCAGTTGGAGTGCTGCCAAAATTATATCATTCTTATTCATTCTTATCTCATTTCAACCAGAGTGGTTTCAGTTCCTCCTTGTTCATTGTGCTCGTCATTCACAGCTTTGCAACCTCTAACGTTAACATGGTGTTCCTTGCTTCTCTTTTCTACTGGAATGCTCTCAATTTCGTTCAACTCTATTGTGTTATTCTTTCAAGTTTTGAACCTCTCAAGGTTCTTTGGTTTCACTCATTTGTCAAAGAAGCAACTTAGTACTACCTCTTCTCTTCCTCTTTCATTTCTCTCCGGTGCCATCCTAGATCTCAGGACGAGATCCTCTCGTAGTGGTGTAGTGGTGTAACGCCCCAGATAAAACTTTCCATATTCGTAACTCCAACTCTTGCCTTTTCCGGAGATGCGACATGATATTTCCTTCGTGGTTGGGTTTTTGTCTTTTGTTTTGCATTTTGTTCATGCATCCTCATCTCATTGCATCTTTTACATTGCATAATGTCATCATGCAATCCTTTTAAAAACTCATCTAAATAAAATCGTATGGATCTTCGGTCCATTTAAATCGAGGGAATTCACATGATGATTTCTCTTTATAACATATCCTCTCGATATTTTAGGGAGCTATATTGAAATATCCCATTAGTTTGGAACCACCGTCAAACACACTTGTAGTTTAAATTATACACCTTTCGTAATTTCCTTTCCAACCTTCTCCAAACCCTATGCCCAATTTTTTCCCCAACCTTTGCTCTTGTCTCTTTCTCCTTCTTTTTTATTCTGTAAGAGAAGAGAAGTAAGGAGAGACGGAGCCCAGCAACCAGCCCAATTTGGCCCAAGGCCCAGCCGCCCTCACCAGCTTCTTAACCCTAGCCCGATCCCTTGCTCTCTCTCTCTCTCTCTCTCTCTCTCTCTCTCAATCACTCATCTCCCTTGTTCCCACACAGCGCCGCCGCTCAGGAGAGGAGCTCCTTGTCCCGATCGACTTGCCGCCACCACCGCGAGTTACCCTCCGTCGCGCCGTCCCACAAGCTCCTGCAAGCCCGCGACCTCCACTGCCTAGCAGGCCAACCGCACCACGCCGGCCTCTCCTTCCTTGTGCCGCACCACAGGACCTCTACCCGGACCTCTCCTGCACCCTCGTTGTCCCGGCCTTCCTCGCACTTCCTGACGCCAAGTGTCGCCATTGCCGGACGCCCGCGGTGTCGACTTGCTGCCAGCGCCCTGCGTCCTCTGCTTCATCCAGGACGAGGCGCCCTGCTCGTCCGCACCTCGCCTCTGCACCTTCCCATCAGCCCGGCTTCTCGTTGCCCTGTGCGCCCGACGCCGCCCCGTCTCCTCGCGTCGGCCCCGCCGCCAAGCCCTGCTGCCGGAGCTCGCCTTCGTCCCGACTCCGGCTGGATCAGGCCCCTGCTTGTCGCGCCCCGCCGGATCCGCCCTCCCGCGACCCGGATCCGCCGCCGCCGCTCATCCATTGCGCCATGGTCTCTGCTTTCTTTGGTCGATCCATTGTTGTCGTGCCCTGTTGTGCGTGCTCTCCGCTGCCTAGCTCTGTTGACGTCAAGACCGCAAGAGACCTCTCTGCCTCCTGTACACTGTCGGTCAACAGTTGATGCACGCCAAGTACCATGACTACAGCCGATGCCCCGAGGACACCGAGTACGACTACACACGGCGATGCGTCAAGTTCCACTACCGTCAACCCCATGGACCGCCAAGAACGACTACGTGGATTCACCAAGAACCCTTTGGATATGCCAAGGTCGACTACGTTCAGAGATGTGACAAGTACCTCTACCGATGACCTGAACATCTACAAACCATGTAGAACTACCGTTGCCTAAGGCCGTCGGGTGAACAACTACCACCACCGTGTTTTCGACAAGACAACATGAACCACTACCGTCGCCGTGAACAACTACTTCCACTACGACCGCTGCGAGAACGTCTACTTCCTCTACATTGCACCAAACTCGTTCTGCCTGAAAACACACGCTTCGAAGGTATAACCCGAGACGACCGTGATGAGATGCCCTTGCATGTATGAGATGTACCATATGTTTGCACCGTGCCCGTTTGCTTCATGCACGTTCCTCCTTGTTTGCCATGACGTCGACTCGTGGGAACCTGGTAACCGGGATCACCCCACCATCATTACATGACTCGCTCATGTCTCGTCCTTTTGCACCGGTATCTCCATGAGCTACCGGAACCGATATGTTGCCGTGACATCATTTTCGGATTCGTTGTCGTGGCACCCCTTTTGTTCCGCCATGGTGACCAAATACTTCATAACATGCTCATGTCAACATTTTCATAAAATTGCATATAACTTGCATATGTCATCCGCATCATGATAATAACATTTAAAACATTTAAAATTGTTGTTTGCTTTAAATTGCTAAATGACATATGGGGATTTTTCGGAATTGTTATTTGTTATTTCCGGCCTCATTTAAACTTGCATAAATAGATAGTTTTATTATGCTTCACCTCTTGCCATGTTAACCAACATGTAATATTGTTGTGTTCCTAAACGAGAGAGAACTAAATAATTGATGTGGTGTTTCGTCAATACGCAACTCGTTGCATATTGAGCTCCACTTAACTTGTAGTGTTGTTTGTGCTTGTTGCCATTCCATGCCTCATTAAACCGGACATGCATCATACTTGTTTGTGCATCATGACATGTTTATGCTTGTGTGTTTACTATGTTGTTTGCTTCTTTCCGGTTGCGATTCTCCTTGATAGTTCTGGTTAGGGTGCAACTGTGAGGATCCGTTCGACTTCGTCTGTTTGTCTTCTTCATGGACTCGCTCTTCTTCCTTGCGGGATCTCAGGCAAGATGAACATTACCCTCGATATCACTTCTATCTTTGCTTGCTAGTTGCTTCGTTCTATCGCTATGCTGCGCTAGCTATCACTTGTCTGTCAAGCCTCCCAAATTGCCATGTCATCCTCTAACCTTTTTCACCCTTCCTAGCAAACCGTTGTCTGGCTATGTTACCGCTTTGCTCAGCCCCTCTTATAGTATTGTTAGTTGCAGGTGAAGTTGAAGATTGCTCCATGATGGACAAGATTATGTTGGGATATCACAATATATCTTATTTAATTAATGCATCTATATACTTGGTAAAGGGTGGAAGACTCGACCTTATGTCTGGTGTTTTGTTCCACTCTTGCCGCCCTAGTTTCCATCGTACCGGTGTTATGTTCCTTGATTTTGCGTTCCTCACGCGGTTGGGTGATTTATGGGACCCCCTTGACAGTTTGCTTTGAATAAAACTCCTCCAGTAAGGCCCAACCTTGGTTTTAACATTTGCCACCTAAGCCTTTTCCCTTGGGTTCTGCAGACTCAAGGGTCATCTTTA
>NC_041391.1:556684043-556695321 GCF_002162155.2 Triticum dicoccoides | reverse complement strand
CCTCTGAGTGTTGGTCCAAACTAGAGCACCGTGCGGGACCGTCCCTTGGCAACTTGGGTTATGTTGGTACCTGTACGCTTAGCTTATCCGGTGTGCCCTGAGAACGGGATATGTGCAGCTCCTATCGGGATTTGTCGGCACAGTCGGGTGGTCTTACTTGTCTTGTTTTACCATTGTCGAAATATCTTGTAAACCGGGATTCCGAGACTGATCGGGTCTTCCTAGGAGAAGGTATATCCTTCGTTGACCATGAGAGCTTGTGATGGGCTAAGTTGGGACACCCCTGCAGGGTATAAACTTTCGAGAGCCGTGCCCGCGGTTATGTGGCAGATGGGAATTTGTTAATATCCGGTTGTAGAAAACTTGACACTTGACTTAATTAAAATGCATCAACCGCGTGTGTAGCCGTGATGGTCTCTTTTCGGCGGAGTCCGAAAAGTGAACACGGTCTTGGTGTTATGATTGTGCGTAAGCAGTTTCAGGATCACTTCTTAATCACTTCTAGCTTCACGACCGTTCCGTTGCTTCTCTTCTCGCTCTTAATTGCGTATATTAGCCACCATATTTGCTTAGTGCTTGCTGCAACTCCACCTCATTACCACTTCCTACCCATAAGCTTAAATAGTCTTGATCTCGCGGGTTTTGAGATTGTTGAGCCCTCGTGACTCACTAGATACTATCACCACAGTTGCAGGTGCCGATGATATCAGTGCAGGTGTTGCAACCGAGCTCAGATGGGAGCTCAACGAAGATCTTGGTCGTTGCTATGTTTCGTTTCATGTTGATCAGTAGTGGAGCCCAGTTGGGACGATCGGGGATCTAGCAGTTGGGTTATCTTCTGTTCTTTTGGCTTAGTCCGTAGTCGGACTATGTGTGTGCTTTGAATGATGTATGATTTATATGTTCGTTGTGTGAAGTGGCGATTGTAAGCCAACTCTTTATCCCATTCTTGTTCATTACATGGGATTGTGTGAAGATGACCCTTCTTGCGACAAAACCACCATGCGGTTATGCCTCTAAGTCGTGCTTCGACATGTGGGAGATATAGCCGCATCGTGGGTGTTACACCCGCCGCCAGCCGCCCGCAACAACAGCAGCCGTCGTCGCCGACGCCCGACCGCGCGCCACCCTCCGCCGCCCCGCCGACGCCTTCCCGCCCCGCCGGAGCCCCGAGGCCCGCCGGACCCGACGAGGTAGCCGCCGCTGCCCGCCGCTGTTTTTTTAAACCGTTCGGTTTTAAAAAAAAAACTATCCGTTTTTTTAGATCGGTTCGTCGGTTTTTCTCGGTTTAGTTATTTAACGGACGTTCGTCCGTACGTTCGTGTTAACGAACGGTTTTCGTCGTTTAGCCGCAGACAGCGAACGTTCATTCGTTAGCCTGTTCGTCCCTTTTTTCTTTGTCTCGGATTTTCCGCGATTATTTTTTATTGTGATTTCTGATCCGATTTTTGTTCTAGTATAACTTTTTGCTCGTTTGTCGGAATCAGGCGATTCAAGCGCCTAGAGTTTCGCCTCGAAACCTTCTTTCCGTTTAACCTACTCAAACAAGTTTTTGCTACTATAAAATTTGACTTAGGTCTAGATTAGTAAATGAAGCTTGTTTCTTTGCCGTTTGATTTTTGTTGTTTCATTTTATTTGATTCTTTTCGCAAACCAGAGTTCTTAAGTTGAACTTTCTGGTTAGATCTTTTATTTGAGTTTTACCTGTGCATTATATGAGTGCTTATTGTATGCTTGTTTGTGGCATTAGAGTACCCGGAGTGCGCCGCTTGCTACTTCGAATCCCTAGGTTTCACGGATCATCAGCAAGGCAAGTAACACTTTGATCCTACCTCTTTACTACCCAGTTTTATTGCATTAGATCAATCCTCAAACAATTGCATGATTAGGATCTGATTAATATGTGGGTTTTGGTGAGTAGATGAGGTAGTACCTATATCCTATTTACTTTCCAACCTTTGGGAATTACTTCTACATTTGCTTATATTGCTATGCTATGCTAGTAGACGTGGATTGGGTGAGTGTATCCATGACAGATGTGAGATTGTTGATTAATGGTTTATTTAAGGTGGCAACTTTAATACACATCTGGGCGGATTGAGGCACCTGGGAATTCCAGTGATTGCCTGTTGTTTTTCTTTATGGACCACCACCCAGGCTCAAAGGGATCATGAGATTATTCATGCTAGAAACTTCCGTGTGCAGCCGCAAGCTACTATGGGCTCTAGCTTAGTTGACTAAGTCGTGTGAACTCTTACAGTGGTAGACTAGCAGATGTAGGGGAAAGTAGGTGTAACTGTTTACCCATCGTAAGGTGCAAATGCTTCTGAAAGAATATGTCTCGATCATCCGTTTCTCAAACACTATGTAGTGCGAGAATTCCAACGGAGGAGATCGAGTCTTGCGGGGAAAAGTGTGCAAACCTCTGCAGAGTGTATAAACTAATCATGGTTAGCCGTGTCCCCGGTTATGGACGTTTTTGAGTATCTAGTACTTGGATTATCATGTGAATCTCATCATGTTACTTTAATTAATTTTGTTGGGTTTAATGATGATGCTTATTTGGGATTGAGTTGGGTGAACCTTCTCAATGTTTAACAACCACCATGATAGTTAAATAAAATTTATTCCTTTGTTGTAGGAAAAAATTGGCTTTATGCAAAACTATAACCATAGAGCTTTTCACCAGCCATATATGCATGTAGTATAGCCTTATTCTGTTCAATACTCTCTATGTGTTACATTGCCAGCATATTCCATGTGCTGACCCGTATCCGGACTGCAATGTTCATGTTGCAGACTTTTCAGATGACGAGTAAGGTGCCTTAGGTCGTGGTCTTATACTCAGTGATGCCGTTGGAGTTGATGGGCTCGCTTTATCTTCCAAGCCTTCCACTGTTATCGTTATTAGATGCCCTTAAGCCATATTTATTGTAATAAGCTCTCTTTTGAGACATTCGATGTAATAAGTGTGTGATTGCTACTCTGTTATAAATCCTTCAAGTACTGTGCGTGTTAGCATTACTGATCCAGGGATGACACTGAAGCACAGATATCAGACAGTTTGAGGTCTGGTCGCTACACTCTAATATTTGCTCCGTTTCCAGTCCAGAATCTGAACTGTCGGCATTCTCCTTCTTCATGTAAACCTTGTAAAATAAGAGAGAAAAGGCATAATTATTGTGATATAGCGTGTAATAACAGCCCATAATGCAATATACATCAATATAAAAGCATGATGCAAAATGGACGTATCAACTCCCCCAAGATTAGACCTTGTTTGTCCTCGAGCGAAAGCCGATATTGAAAAAATATGTCCACATGTTTAGAGATAGAGGTGTCGATAAAATAAAATACGGACATGAGGGCATCATGATCATCTTTAGAACAACAACATATATTGTCATGTAAATTCTTATGCTAAAGTAACAATTCATTCACAAGGTAAAGTATGAATCAAAAACTTTATTGAAAACTAACAAACTATGTTCTCAGTCATTGAAGCAATTGCAATTTATCATAACATCAGAAAGAGTCAATATAGGAGCTTTTCAGCAAGTCCACATACTCAACTATCATTTAGTCTTTCACAATTGCTAACACTCACACGATACTTATGGGTACAAAGGTTCAATCAGACACTAAGAAATATAGGGGCTTATAGTTTTGCCTCCCAACCTTTTACCTCAAGGGTAATGTCAACAATAATACTTTATGAAAACCTACACCCGAGTGGATATATATATATCCAAATCTCTCCAACACATAGTGCTTGCCAAAGGAAAAGGTGTAAAAAGGAAAGGTGAAGATCACCATAACTCTTGTATAAGGGTAGAAGATAAAAGTAAAAGATAGGCCCTTCACGGAGGGAAGCAGAGGTTGTCATGCGCTTTTATGGTTGGATGCACAAAATCTTAATGCAAAAGAACGTCACTTTATATTGCCGCTTGTGGTAAAGAAATTTATTATGCAGTCTGTTGCTTTTATTTCTTCCACATCACATGTTCGTATAAAGCTTATTTTCTTCACACTAATAGATCATACATATTTAGATAGCAATTTTTATTGCTTGCACCGATGACAACTTACTTGAAGGATCTTACTCAATCCATAGGTAGTTATGGTGGACTCTCATGGCAAAACTGGGTTTAGGGATGTTTGGAAGCACAAGTAGTATCTCTACTTGGTGTAAAGAATTTGGCTAGCATGAGAGGGAAAGGCAAGCTCGACATGTTGGAGGATCCATGACAATATAACTTCTATTCGGATATAAGAAAACATAACTCATTATGTTGTCTTCCTTGTCCAACATCAACTTTTTAGCATGTCATATTTTAATGAGTGCTCACAATAACAAAAGATATCCAACATAGTATATTTATATGTGAAAACCTCTCTTTCATTATTACTTCCATTAATTGCAATAATGACCAAAACTATGTTTGTCAACTCTCAACAACTTTAATTCATCATACTCTTTATATCTGAAGTCATTACTCTCCATAAGATCAATATATGATATCTTTATTTCTTTTTGTTCTTTCTTTTAATTCCCTCAAGATCATAGCAAGATAGCAAAGCCCTCAACTTAAACTACTCTTTATTATATATATATATATATATATATATATATATATATATATATATATATAAGTCATGGACTCGGCTACGTAGATAGAGATCAAAACAAAACTCAAAGCTAGATCATACTAAAACTTTATTCTACTAGATCAAGATATAACCAAGAGGATCGAACTAAGAAAAACGATAAAGATAGAGGTGTGATGGTGATACGATACCGGGGCACCTCCCCCAAGCTTGGCAATTGCCAAGGGGAGTGCCCATACCCTTGTATTTTTGTCTCTTTCTTTGGAGGTGGTGATGATGGAGTTGTTGATGATGTAGGCTTGTCACCAATCTTCCAGGGCATAGGCTCACCATCGTAGAAGGAGGAACGAGTCTTCGCGATCCTCAAATCTGCAGCCAAACTCATCTTCTTGAATCTATATTCATATTCGCAGTTTTGCTTTTGCAGGTCATAGATCTGGGCCTGGAGGTCCTCGATTTTCTTGTGAAGCTTGAAGATGGCCTCCCCAATGTTCTTGGCATCCAGCCTGTGATTGTTGGTGGACTTTGCGACCATCATGTGATTGGCGTTAAGTCCACGTTCCACCATCCCTAGACACTTGAAAACTTGTTGCTCCATTGCTTCGAGTCTTGTCTCCACGCTTCCGGTCCTCTTCGGTCCCTCGACATCGCGGATGTGCAGCACCCCCTCACGCATCTTAATGGTTTGAGGGTGTTGTAGTACCTCCGCGAGGTAAGGGTTGATGACCTTCTCTAAGAACTTGTCCTTAGGGGCGCTTGGAGATGTCATGGTGATGTAGATCTGTCAGAAAAACATCTCGAAACAAAAACAGAGGATTTTCTCGTGGTACGGTGGTCAAAACCTTCAGGAGATTATATAATGAATTTTTATCGACCAAAATAAGTATCATGCAAGAAAACAGAGTCTAGAGGGCACACAAGGTGGCCACAAGGTAGGGGGGCGCGCCCAGGAGGATAGGGCGCGCCCTCCACCCATGTGGTCTCCTCGTGTCTCTTTTGGACTACTTTTAATTTTCCAAAAAATTTAAATATTCCAAAATGGAGAAAGATTGCTATTAGAATAGTTTTGAAGTCAGTTTACTTACCGTACCACATACCTATTCCTTTTTGGAGTCTGAAACATTCCGGAAAGTGTCCCTTATGTACTCCTCTGGTGTTACGGTGTCAATTATATTGGACTCAATATTTATGGGATTACCTGAGATATAATGTTTGATTCTTTGACCGTTTACCACCTTCGGATTTGTGCCTTCGGTGTTGTTGATTTTTATGGCACCGGAATGATAGACCTCCTCGATAATGTAAGGACCTTCCCATTTAGAGAGAAGCTTTCCTGCAAAAAATCTTAAACGAGAGTTGTATAGCAAAGCGTGATCACCTACAATAAACTCACGCTTTTGTATCCTCTTGTCATGCGATCTTTTAACTTTTTCTTTAAACAACTTGGCATTCTCATAGGCTTGGGTTCTCCATTCATCAAGCGAGCTAATGTAAAATAACCTCTTCTCACCAAAAAGTTTGAAATCATAATTGAGCTCTTTAATAGCCCAATATGCCTTATGTTCTAGTTCGAGAGGTAAGTGACAAGCCTTTCCATAAACCATTTTATACGAAGACATACCCATAGGATTTTTATAAGCAGTTCTATAAGCCCATAATGCATCATCAAGTTTCTTGGACCAATTCTTTCTAGATCTATTAACAGTCTTTTGCAAAATCAATTTAATCGCTCTATTACTCAATTCTACTTGACCACTAGACTGAGGATGATATGGAGATGCAATTATATGGTTAACATCCTACTTAGCAAGCATTTTACGAAGAGCACCATGAATAAAATGTGAAACACCATCAGTCATTAAATATCTAGGGGCTCCAAACCTCAGAAAAATAACTTCTTTAAGCATCTTAATATAAGTGTTATGATCAGCACTACTAGTTGGAATAGCTTCTACCCACTTAGTAACGTAATCAACATCAACTAAAATATGTGTATACCCATTGGAGGAAGGAAAAGATGCCATATAATCAAAGCCCCAAACATCAAATGGTTCAATAACAAGTGAATAGTTCATAGGTATTTCCTGATGTCTACTAATATTACCAATTATTTGACATTCATCACAAGATCAGGCAAACTTACGAGCATCCTTGAAGAGAGTAGGCCAATAAAAACCTGAATGTAATACCTTGTGTGCAGTTCTATCTCCAGCGTGGTGTCCTCCGTAAGCCTCGGAGTGGCACTTGCGTAGGATCTGTTCCTGTTCATGCTCAGGTACACAACGTCTAATAACACCATCTACTCCTTCTTTATAAAGGTGTGGGTCATCCCAAAAAGAATGTCTTAAATCATACAAAAACCTTTACTTTTGCTGGTATGTGAAACTAGGTGGTATAAATTTAGCAACAATGTAATTAGCATAATCAGCATACCATGGAGTATTATGAGAAGCATTTATGACAGCTAATTGTTCATTAGGAAAACTATCATCAATAGATAGTGGGTCATCAAGAACATTTTCTAATCTAGACAAGTTGTCTCAACGGGGTTCTTGGCTCCCTTTCTATCAATAATATGCAAATCATACTCTTGTAACAAGAGAACCCATCTAATAAGTATAGGTTTAGCATCTTTCTTTTCCATAAGATATTTAATAGCAACATTATCAGTGTGAACAGTTACTTTGGAATCAACAATATAAGATCTAAACTTATCACAAGCGAAAACAACTGCTAAAAATTCGTTTTCAGTGGTAGCATAATTTCACTGGGCACTGTCTAGAGTTTTACTAGCATAATGAATAACATTCAATTTCTTATCAGCTCTTTGTCCTAGAATAGCACCAACAACATAATCACTAGCACCACACATAATTTCAAAGGGTAAATTCCAATTAGGTGGTTGAACAATAGGTGCAGAAATCAAGGCTTTCTTAAGTATTCAAATGCTTCTACACAATCATCATAAAAAACAAAAGGAACATCTTTTTTGCAAGAGATTAGTGAGAGGCCTAGCAATTTTAGAGAAGTCTTTAATAACCTACTATAGAAACTAGCATGACCAAGGAAACTTCCTATACCTTTGATATTTTTAGGACATGACATCTTTTTAGTAGCATCTACTTAAGCTTTATAAACTTCAGTACCTCTTTCAGAAATTTTATGCCCCAAGACAATACCTTCATTAGCCATAAAGTGGCACTTCTCCCAATTCAAGAGAAGATAAGTTTCTTCACATCTCTGTAGAACTCGATCAAGGTTGCTTAAGCAATCATCAAAAGAAGTTCCGTAAACAAAGAAATCATCCATGAAAACCTCAACAATCTTTTAAAAAAAGTCAAATAATATAGAAGTCATACATTTTTGAGAGGTAGCAGGTGCATTGCATAAACCAAAAGGCATACGTTTATAAGCAAAAGTACCAAAACGGAAAGTAAAACTGGTCTTTTCCTAATCATCTTTTGACACAGGTATTTGAGAGAAACCATAATAACCATTTAGAAAGCAAAAATGTGTATGTTTGGATAGTCTTTTTAGCATTTGATCAATAAAAGGTAGAGGGTAATGATCTTTTATAGTAGCTTTATTTAATTAGTGAAAATCAATTACCATTCTATAACATGTAACAATTCTTTGTGGAATCAATTCATTCTTATCATTAGGAACAACAGTAATACCTCCCTTCTTAGGGACATAATGAACGAGACTTACCCACTGACTATCAGCAATAGGATAAATTATACCTGCCACCAGAAGCTTTAGTATTTCATTTCTTACCACTTCTTTCATCTTAGGATTTAACCGTCGTTGATGATCAACAACTGGTTTAGCACCAGGCTCCAACTTAATTTTGTGCTGACATAGAGTGGGACTAATGCCCTTAAGATCATCAAGAGTATATCCAATAGTGGCACGGTACTTCTTCAAAGTTTTCAATAATTTCTTTTCTTCATGCTCTGGAAGGTTAGCACTAATAATAACAGGATATATCTTCTTTTCATCAAGATAAACATATTTTAAAGTATCAGGTAATTGTATAAGCTCAAAGACGGGATCACCCTTGGGTGGAGGAGGATCCCCAAGGATTTCAACAGGCAAATTGTGTTTCAAAATAGGTCCCTGATTAAAGAATATTTCATCTATTTCCATTCTTTCATTCATAAACATATCATTTTCATGGTCTAGCAAATATTGTTCTAGAGGATCAGTAGGAGGCACGGAAATAGAAGCAAGACCAATAATTCCATCCTTACTAGGCAATTATTTATCATGGGGTTGTCTATGAAATTTAGAGAAATTAAAATCATGAGACATATCCCCTAAACCGACAGTAACAATATCTTTCTCGCAGTCTATCTTAGCATTAACAGTATTCAAGAAAGGTCTACCAAATATAATGGGACAAAAATCATCTTGTGGGGAAGCAAGAACAAGAAAATCAGTAGGGTATTTTATTTTCCCACACAAGACTTCAACATCTCCAACGATCCCAATTGGTGATATAGTATCTATATTGGCAAGCTTAATAGTAACATCAATATCTTCTATCTCAGAAGGTGCAATATCATTCATAATTTCTTTATATAAGGAAAAAGGAATTGCACTCACACTAGCACCCACATCACATAAGCCATGATAACAATGATCTCCTATTTTAAAAGAAACAACAGGCATGCCAGCAATAGGTCTATATTTATCTTTAGTATCGGGTTTAGCAATTCTAGCAGCTTCATCACAAAAATAAATAACATGCCCATCAATATTATCGACCAAGAGATCTTTAACCATATCAATACTAGGTTCAACTTTAATTTGTTTAGTGGGTGTAGGTGTTCTAGTATAATTCTTATGAACCAAAGTTGAAGCTTTAGCATGATCCTTTATTCTAAAAGGAAAATGTGGTCTCTTAATATAAGCGGTAGGAACAATAGGATCAACATTATAAGTGATAGTTTCTTCTTCAACTTTAATAGGTTCTGCTACTTTAACTTCAATGGGGGATTATATTTAAATGACTTCTCCTTAGGGAGATCAACATGCGTAGCAAATGATTCATAGAAAGAAGCTACCATCTCAGAGTCAAGTCCATATTTAGTGCTAAAATCATGAAAGGCATTGGTATCCATAAAAGATTTAACACAATCAAACTTAAGGTTTATACCTGACTCCTTACCTTTGTCGAGTTCCCAATCTTCAGAGTTGCGTTTAATTCTTTCCAATAAGTCCCATTTGAATTCAATAGTCTTCATCATAAAAGAACCAGTACAAGAAGTATCGAGCATGGATCGATCATTATGAGAAAGCCGAGCATAATTTTTTTGAATAATAATTTCTCTTGAGAGCTCATGATTGGAGCATGAATATAACATTGACTTAAGCCTCCTCCAAGCTTGAGCGACACTTTCTCCTTCACAAGGCCAAAAATTATATGTATAATTCCGATCACGATGAACCAGATGCATAGGATAAAACTTTTGATGAAATTCCAATTTGAACCGGTTGTAGTTCCATGATCCAATATCATCACATAGCCTATACCATGTCAATGCCTTTCCCTTAAAATATAAAGGGAAGACCCTCTTCTTTTACAATACGATGGAATTGTACAAGGGGATAATTATTTTTGATGAAAAGTTTCTGTAATTAAGATTCACAAAGTTTCCGTGAGCATGAACAAAGTTCAAGGAACTCCCCCACTTCAACAATGCTTGTCTTTCTCACTTTCACTTTCCTTTTTGAAAAGTTTTGTGTTCCCCTCTTTATTTTTTTGTTTTTTAAACTATATAAAAGCACTCAACAGAAATAAATGACTCTCTAAAACTTCTCGGTTGTCTCCCTGGCAGCGCTTTCTTTAAATCCATTAAGCTAGGCATATGATGCTCAAGTAATGGATCCACCCGGATCGCAATGTATATCAAAGCCATTTTTAATTAACAATGATTTGTGATTTAGTAGTGAGCACAAAGTATCATATATCATGTAATGACGAAGTCTAACTCTCTTCCTATGCATTGGCATGTCATAAAAGAATAATTCATGCACACAAAGTAAAGGCCAATGCATAGTATAAACAGTTTCTTGCAATTTTATCATATTGGAAACATAGAGAGGTGTAGATATAGTTCCTCTCTCATAATAATTGCAAGTAGGAGCCACTACAAAAAAAAGACACATCCGTGACATTTTGGGCCGAACGGAAAAAAATTCTGTCATACATATGACACTTCTATGACGATAATTGTGACAAAACCCGGTATCATCATAGATGTGGTGGGCTCCTACTTCTATGACAAAAAATCATGACAGAAAATGGGCTTTTCGTCCTGGGCAGGCCGGAGACGCAGCTGCATGACATTCTTTGGGCCGTCCATGACAGAAAAAACCGTGGTAGAAGCAAGGGGGAGGAAAATTTCGGGGAGTTCCCGGTTACGGTGGGAGGTCGGGGGCCGAGCGATACGCGTTTCTCCCGTACACGTACACGCGTGTGTGCGAGGCGTTGGCTCTAACTGAACAAGAGCGAGGTGTTGGGCTCTATTTGAACCCGAGCGATTGCAATGCAGGCTACGCATTACTGAAGCCGAGCGATCGATCGATGGCTGTTAACTGAACCTGATCGAGCGATTCCTTCACTACTGCTGCTAACTGAAGCCGATCGATTAGATGAACGGTG
>NC_041391.1:556680810-556683755 GCF_002162155.2 Triticum dicoccoides | reverse complement strand
TGGCATTGCCTCTGTATGAACATGACCCCGTGGTGTGGAGGGCTAGATGAATAGTAGATGGTGGAGGGGTGCCCGTGGAGGGGTGGTTGAACAGGACCCCGTGGTGTGGAGGGCTGGATGAACAGTAGACGGTGGAGGGGTGGTTGTATAGTAGCCGGTGGAGTAGTGTGCGGTGGAGGCTGGATGAACAGGAGCCCGTGGAGGCTGGAGGAGGTCGACGGTAGCCCGTGGAGGCTGGAGGAGGTTAACGGTGGAGATGAACAGTATCCCGTGGAGTCCCGTTTTGCGGTACGCCACACCCCTCCCGATGAACAGGACCCCCGTTTCGACCGTAGCGCTCCAACACAAGTCCGTTTCGTCCATTTTGCGGTACACCACACCCCTCCCGATCAACAAGACCTCCATTTCGACCGTAGGAGGTCTGTTCCCTCCGTTTTGCGGTACGCCACACCCCTCCCAATCAACAAGACCCCGTTCCGAACGTAGGAGGTCCGTTTCCTCCATTTTGCGGTAGCCAAGCCTCGTTTCCATTGCCTGTTCCGTCCAAGCCCTCCCGATGAACATGACCATGCACTCTATTCCGACCCAGCCGGTTGGCTCCCACGCGTTCCGTTGCCTCTCGATGAACATGATGCATTCCGTTGCCTCCCCATGAACACGAGCATTCCGTTGCCTCCCCATGAACATGACGCATTCTGTTGCCTCCCCATGAACACGACGACAACGTTTTTTCTCCGTTCCGACCCAGCCATGTACACGAGCCCTGGCCATACGTATGCACGAGTAGGCGTTCGAGACCCCACCCGTATGTACACATACGTGGCCGTATTTTCTTTCTTGCACCCTGGCCGTTGTACGTATGTGTACATGCTACGTGCACACCTCTACTACGACACGTGCGCGCCTCTACATCGACCAGTATGTACGTACACGTTCGTGACCAGAATGACAATGCTACGTACGCTTCGACCAGGTGGGTCCCGACTGTCAGGCACTTCCTTGCCTGCGAAGATGTAGCTGGTGGGTCCCAGTAGTCAGGGGGAATCATTTTTTTTTGCCTGGACGCACTTCCTTGCGTGCGAAGATGTAGCTGGTGGGTCCCAGTAGTCAGGGGGAAACGTTTTTTCATGAAATACGGTGGCCCGTCCGATGGGTCCCCGCTGTCAGGTGGAGGAATAATTATTTTCCGCGTAATAAGGAGGCACTTCCTTGCTGCGGCCGTGGACCCAGCGGTCAGCCTCTCCACGTACAGTCCACGTCCGATGGAAGTCGTTCCTTGATCACATTGACCACGCCGCGCCGAGAGCACCAGGGCGGTGGACGACGGCGAGGCCTAGGAAGGGGATGAAGCGGAGCCGGGGAAGATGTGGCAGTGGATTCCCACGCGCAGAGGACTATGAGGGCTCACTCGTTCGGCTGCGGTGTGAGGCTGCCGTCGCCACAGAATAACAGGGGGTGTGGGTGCGTAGAGGGATGGCCTGGCCAGCGGTGGGAGTAGTAGGAGGCGGTGAGGCCTCCGCGGCATCACAGCCGGCCACGGGCGGCAGGAGCAGGCGGCACGACCGGCGCTGCTTTGGGCGGCTGGAGCAAGAAGACCAGAGGTTGAAGAAGCACTACGGCCGTTGGATGGACATCGTACGGTCACTGGAGCTAGAATCGTTCATATATTGACTAAAGTTGACAAAGGCCTCCGTCCTAGTCAACTTAGTAGGCCCACAAGTCAGCCTCCCACCAAAGTGTGTCCCAGCTAGCAGGGGGTATTCATTTTTTTGTGCGTAATAAGGAGGCACTTCCGGTGGGTCCGAGCTAACAGCGGGGGGGAGGTTTTTTTCGCGAGATACAGTGGCCCGTCCTGTGGGTCCCAGCAGTCAGGGGGAAATGTTTTTTTTTTGTGAAATACTGGTGGCCCGTCCGGTGGGTCCCTGTTGTCAGGTGGAGGAATAATTATTTTCCGCGTAATAAGGAGGCACTTCCTTGCGGCTGCTGTGGACCCAGCTGTCAGCCTCTCCACGTACAGTACTCTTCCGATGGAAGTCGGTCATTGACCAGATTGACCACGCCGCGCCAAGAGCACCACAGCGGTGGACGACGGCGAGGCTGTCACACCCTAGATAGTTCATGCATGTCACATCCCTAACTTCTGGTTTGCTCTGAGCTAGCTAGTCATGTGTTGCATCATGTTTAATTTTTGCCTAAAAGTGGAATGGGGATGTTCAAACCCTAGCATTAAATCAACTCAACTAGGGTGAATTAAAATCTTTTCAATAAACCCAAAAAGTTCCTAAGAAAAGTTCATGATTTCTGGTTAAGGTGGAAACCTCTGCCAAAAATGATGAATATATTCTTAGGTCATTTTTGGATTTTTGAATTAAATCATATTGTATTTGACTTTGGGCATTTAAACACTATAAATAATTTAAATGTTCAAATAAATGTTGGAAATTGTTAAGGGTCACTGAAATAATTCAAAAAGCACCCATAATTGTTTCCAGGATTTTATTAAATGATTTGGTATTTTAAATCAAATCAAAAACAAAATAACAGAAATAAAAGAGAGAGAGAGAGAAGGAAGTTACCTGGCGCCCACTTACCTGGCCCAGCACGGCCCAGCCCATCTCCACTCCCCCCCTGTCGTCTTCCTCTGCCAGTAGGCAGAGGCGAGGCGTGGCGCGCGCCCGAGAGGCCTCGGCCACCTCCTGCTTCCCCTGGCCACCTCCTGCTTCCTCCTCGACGCCCTGGTGACGCCACGCGCCTCCCCGACCCCCTCTCGCTCTCCCTCGCCCTCATCCTCTCCCCCTGGACCCCATCCCCTCCTCTGCTCCCCTCTCGCGCACACCACCGAGCGGAGCTCGCCGTCATCGTCGCCGTACCCGTGGCCACCGGCCACCCCTAGCCTCGCCGATGCGCTCAAAGGCTCCGCCTCGACCCCATCTCCCTCTCCACCA
>NC_041391.1:556672342-556680615 GCF_002162155.2 Triticum dicoccoides | reverse complement strand
ACCCGTGGCCACCGGCCACCCCTAGCCTCGCCGATGCGCTCAAAGGCTCCGCCTCGACCCCCTCTTCCTCTCCACCAACCCATGCCCCGCCGGACGCCCTGCAACGCCGCCACCATCGCCGTTTCCGTCGCCGGCCACCGAAGCTCACCGCCGTCGATTTGCGACGTCTGGCGCGTCCCCGAGCCCACTAAGCCACCCTGCTACCTCCCTGTGAGCTTACCGTCGTTTCCCCTCACCTCTCTCTCTCGCGCGCGCCCTGTAGCCGCCGCCCCACGAGCACCCGAAGCCGCCGTCCGCCATGGCCGGCGAGCTCCATGCCCCGAGCACCTCTGCCTCGCATAGCAGCTCCGACATGCTCCTGCCGCCCTTTAGGTGCTGCCTAGCACCTCCGTTTCACCCACCTATGAGCTGCAGCACCACGCCCGCACTTAGCCGAGCTCCGACCGCCGCGGAAGTGGACGCCGCCGTCGATCTGAGCCGTCTCCGGCGACCCAAATAGCACCAGAGGACGCGGACGAGGCTCGGGGTTCCAACAGTGCCATCCGCGCCTCGATCCGTGGCCTGTGCTGCAATTCCGCGCATCGACGCCGTCTCGGGCCTCGCCGGCGTCATGTCGCCGGTGGGTTTGACCCCACCGACCCGGGATTTGACCCTGTTTGACTTCCCCAGGGTCATTGACAGGTGGGCCCGGCCCCTGCTAACTTTGGTTAAGTTAATAACTAATTTCGGCTAGGCCACTGAGCCACTGACATGCGGGCCCCGCCCGGCTAAATAAGTTAGTTAGGGCTAATCATATTTAGGCTAGTCGCTGACCAGTGGGCCCAATCCAGTTAGTTAGGGCTAACTAACTTGGTTAGTTGACTGGGTCACTGACCAGTGGGCCCCACTGGTCAGGTTTGACCTGGTCGACGCCTTTGACCTGCTGACGTCACCCCGGCGTCATGCTGACGCAATATTCCTTTTCTGGAATTTAGTTTATTTTATTAAAAATATTCAGGAAATTCCAGAAAATGCCTAAAACTTCTAAAATTCATAGAAATTCGACAGTAACTCCAAATTAAATAAGTTATATATGAAAAATTATCAGAAAAATTCAAGGAATCCATTTGTACCATTTTCATGCATGTTAGAACAACTTATAGCTGCTGTTGAGCACAAATCAATTAAATGGCTTTTAAATAATCACATATGGAGTTTGAATTTGAATTTTGTATTCAAACCAACCTCATTTAACTTGTTGCTAGATGCATTAGCCCAAAACACATTCATCTTGCCATGTCATGAGCATGCATCATATTGTGCATTGCATTGATTGTATTTATTCTTTGTTGCCGGTATCTGTTTCCCCCCGGTAGACGATGTTCCGACGTTGTGATTGTTGACGCTAATGAAGACTCAATGTTATCTTCAGAAGTGCCAGGCAAGCAAACCCCCTTGTTCATTCCGATACAATCCTACCCTCTCGCTCCTGCTCTCTTTTACTGCATTAGGACAACAACGATTCATCTGTTACTTGCTGTGGTAGCTGAACCCCTTTATCCTTTGCATGACCTGTCATTCCACAGTAAATAGATGAAACCCACTAGCATGAGTAGGAGTTGTTTGAGCCATGTTGTGCCTACTCATTCATGCTTGTTTGTCATGCCTGCTACTGCTTAGAGTTGAGTCAGGTCTGATTCATCGGGGATGAATCAGAGGCGTGTGAACATGTCCTACTGTGTGTGAGCTAAGTGTGTGAACACGATTTGGTAAAGGTAGCGGTGAGAGGCCATGTAGGAGTACATGGTGGGTTGTCTCATTGAAGCCGTCCTCAGGAACTGAGTTCTGTGTTTGTGATCCATGATTCAGCTACTACCATACATTGGGCCCTGAAATATGACCCCGCTCGACTTCTTATTCACCCTAGTCCTCTGTCCAGGAGTTGCAAGTAGTTTCTCGTGTTTGTAGTATGCTAGAGGCCGTGGACAGCGCTGACCGTAGGGGTGGGCTGTGATGCGGTAGGCACGTGGCCGGGTATACCGGGCGCCCGTTTGGTGTCACGGAACCCTGTTCACATTGTTTGGGGCTGTGAGCGAAACTCCGGCCGGATCTCCTCATGGATGGAACCCGAATAGGCGATAAACCTGGACTAGAGACTTAGGTGTTTAGGTAGGTCGTGGTCTACACCCACGTCGGCTTTCGCTTGAAGTCTGCCGAGCACATGTCGTGTGCAGACGCTAAGTGGTGGAAACATGTATGAAGAAGTACACCCCTGCAGGGTTAATATCATCTATTCGAATAGCCGTGTCCGCGGTAAAGGACTTCTGGGTTGCTTATATCAGTTCATAGACAAGTGAAAGTGGATACTCTAAAATACGCAAGATAAGCGTGAGTGCTATGGATGGCGTTCTCGTAGGGAGACGGGAGCGGATCCATAGTGGTGTATTGATATGGTGAATATGTGGACTCGAGTGCGCCACCTCAAAGAGTTACTTGCAGTCGTAGTTCAGGATAGCCACCGAGTCAAAGCTGGCTTGCTGCAGTTAAACCCCACCATCCCCTTTGTTGATAATGATGCATATGTAGTTAGTTCTGATGTAAGTCTTGCTGGGTACATTTGTACTCACGTTTGCCTATTTTATATTTTTGCAGAGAGACTTCGGTCTCACTAGTAGTTTCGCGTGGACTTCGACGTTTAGCTTGTTACCTCAGCTACGATCTTGTGCCCTCGGCAGGATCTGATAGATAGTCAGGCTTCTAAGCCTTTTTCATTTATAGATGTCTGTACTCAGACATGATAGCTTCCGCTTGTGCTTTGATTTGTATGCTCTGAATGTTGGGTCATGAGACTCATGTTTGTAATATCTCGCTCCTCGGAGCCTATTGAATAAATACTTGAGTCGTAGAGTCATGTTGTGATGCCATGTTGTGTTTGCACATATCGAGCATATTGTGTGTATGTTATTGAAATGCTTGGTATGTGCGGGATCTGACTATCTAGTTGTTTATCTTTAGTAGCCTCTCTTACCGGGAAATGTCTCCTAGTGCTTCCACCGAGCCATGGTAGCTTGCTACTGCTCCGGAACACTTAGGCTGGCCGGCATGTGTCCTTCTTCGTTCCTGTGTCTGTCCCTTCGGGGAAATGTCACGCGATGAATACCGGAGTCCTGTTAGCCCGCTACAGCCCGGTTCACCGGAGTCCTGCTAGCCCAGTGCTACAGCCTGGATTCACTCGTTGATGACCAACACGTTCGTTGCTGGGTCATGAATGTCTGTCCCTGTAAGTCTGTGCCACTTTGGATTTACGACTAGCCATGTCAGCCCGGGCTCCTTATCATATGGGTGCTAGCGACACTCTCATATACGTGTGCCAAAAGGCGCAAACGGTCCCGGGCAAAGGTAAGACGACACCCGTGGGATACCGTGCGTGAGGCCGCAAAGTGATATGAGGTGTTACATGCTAGACCTATGTGGCATCGAGTCGGGGTCCTGACAGCGTTGGTATCAGAGCTTGACTGCCTGTAGGATTACCAAGCCAAACTGGTCGAAGTTGAGTCTAGAAATTCTTTAGTTATATAAGGGAATTGATTGTGGGATGGAACGTAAGGCTCTTTTTACTCCTTATACCTCATGGCCTTCTGATCTGAGTCAACCTCTTCTCTTCTACGGGGATTAAGAAATAGGCTATCTCTTCTTTCTATCACGATCACGTGTTACTAATCCGTAGACTTATAGAATTGTTGGATTTAAGCTTGAGTTCAGTTCCTACGACTTCCGTATGTTAATTATTGATCTCGAGACCTTGATATTGTGCTTCTGAGTGGTTATGCCACCATTTTTGTGAATGTCTCAAATCTTTTCTGAGCATTTACAGCCGTTATGCTGTCCGAGTCATCCCAGGTTTCTAAATAGTCTGATGCATTTGCAAAATCCTTTCCCTCTGGTTTCGATGTTCCTTTATGCCAGCTCAATCACACTAATTGTTGAGTTGAGGTATTCTATTGCCTTGACATTTATGTTGGAGTTACTATTATGACCCTAGGTGTTTTAGGGAGTCACCTAGTAATCTAGCAATGCTTTGTGTTCCCAGTGTGAAGATTCTGGCCATCATTCTCGAAAGCATCTCGTGGTGCTACTTAGGAGTAGGTATTCTATTCCTGGGTTCTTGAACCCGAGATTCACTCTACTTACTTCATGTTGATAGTGTTTGCTAGCTCCTTTAGGATATTAGTAACCTTGTGATAGCCCTCGAGGTCCGTGGTATTTCCTTCTTCCAAATACCATGAACCATTCAGACAGAAGTTATTGGATCAAAAGATCACAATCAGAGTGCTCTTGATGAGTTCTCCATTATATATTGTGGCTCTGCCAGTTCTACCGTTCTGCATGGGTTATCCGGAAGAAATATGTTGAACTTCGTTCGACATGCTAAACCATGCATCCACAACTCAGAAAATCGTATGTTCCTTTGAGTTGTCCCTCTTTAGTTGTCTTCTGACCCTCGTCTATCAATTGATAGTCAAGAGTATGCGTGCATTCGTTCATCGATGCCTATTACTCTTGTGGTCCGTCCAGCCATTTTGTCCTGAATAACTTGGAGAAACAAACTCCAGTACCTTATCCATATCTAGGATTGGGTCAAAGCAGTTGTATTCCGCAGATCAAATGCCAATCCAGCTTTTGGTTCTGTTCTACCTTAGAGTATTACCCCCTTTATGTCAGAATTGTCATGAGAACTGCACCAACTCTCATGAATTTTGACGTAGTGATACTTCTCACCATCATTAGTCATTCCTCGGTCTTCGTGTTGATGCAACCGGATTACCGACAAATGAATTGTGATGTGTGAAATCAATACTCCTAGCAACCTCGTTCCTTGGTAGTTAAAGGACAATAATTTCATTCTTAGCGTGTTGGTTTTTGAATCATCCTTCTAAGACTGATCGTGCTACCTAGTCCTTATTTTGGTGCACCCTTCGATTGATGAGTTAGGATCTTGTCAAGTCCTCACTCATTTGATCATATCGTCTTGCCCTCAAAAGCGAGATTGTTCTCGAGCTTAGTAACATAACGGTGGTTTGTGATTTTCCGAATATCTTCTCGGAAGTATTACCAGGTTGTCCCCTGACTGTTATGTTGAGCTCGTGATCAAGTTGGTTTCTTGTGAACCACCCTCTCTCCAAGAATCGGTGTTGGATACCCTGAGCTAGTTGGCTAAGCTGAACAACAACTTGGAGAGTTGGAAGATGGAAGCTTGTCCGATTTAGTTTATCTTAAGGGATATCTTGTGTGTGTGTGTGTTGAAAAAAGATGATATCTTTATTGGTTGATCCTCGTGATCAGTTGTTGGATCTATTATCTTACCCAACCTTTGATTGGAGTATGGGCTATCATCCAATCAGACCAGAACCAACGATATTCGTAATGTTATCTTACTCGTGGTTGATCCCTCGAGCATACACCATTATATCTTTTGGGTCTGACCAATGCTATCACCGTGTTCACTTAACTATGGAATTCCTTTTATATGGAAACCTGGATGAATTGTTGTTGAGCCCATCGACAACATCCTTGTCTCCTCCATGATTTTGTTGAACATTAAGCTAGTGTTGGAAACTTTTGAAAGCATCTCTTCATGCTAGCTCATGGAGCATATGTTCGGATGTAAGAAGTGACTTCCTCCAGTTCATGCGCATTAGATGCAAGTTGCCGCCGTGGATTCGAGAAAGTCAATGTTGTTTCCTTTGGAATCATCCCAAATCAGTCATGCATACGTGCGAAGTATTATGTGGTTCGGAGACTTGCAACCTCCATTCTATATGTGTCCCTAGCACACCAAGCCACTGACTGATTTGTTCAGGAAAAGGAGTTGATGTGCTAATCCTAGGTCATGCACAAGACTTCAATATCCTCGATTATGGTTCCCCCACCTGAACTCGGTAGTGTTTTATTATAAGACTACTTTGTGGTCATGCTTGTCTTGGACAACGTGTTCACATGTTTGTAGCAGAACCAGCTCATGTTTTGGAGTTTGCTATCGTAGTTCATTTCCCGAGAATCTCGCAACGTTATTTCGTCGAATTGTGTTGCAAACTTTCGTTTTTCTTTCTAGACTCGATGAGTCTGGAATATCCTGACACCAACCAGATCTGAATCTCAGGCAGATATGATGGTTTGGAACATTTCCCAAGAACTATAATATCGGTCCCTCGGAAACCGGTAAAGTGGATGTCGTGGCCAACACACCCAGCCGGAAGACCTGTTATTATAATATCTTGATTGAGGAAGTTGGCCACCTCCCCATAAGGATCTCGTAGAACTTATTCTAGTAGTTGTTCCTTATGGATGTTTGTGCTTCCGAAGTCCGATCTTTACTTGATGTTCTAGATACCAGACCATTTCTGTGGATGGGTTACACTAGCACATCAAGGAGAACATTAGAAGCGGAGTGCTAAATGTCTCTCGATCGATCATCCAGATTTGCCCCTTGGCCTCGCTAAGGTGAAATCTGAGAAAGTGTTATCTTCCTTTGCACCTGCATCGTCCATCGCTATTCATCATGGTAGTATGTTATGTTGTCAGCACCCTTGACACGGATGTTGATAAAACCTTGATGATTGTGGAAATGCTCAAGTTCTTGAGAGCACGCACAAGCACTACGTGTTATCATCGGCACTAACTCGGATTCCTCTCAATTTCCTCGACAATGCTATGACCCTTTCAAACAGTGAATTCACTCTCTATTGTTGGGTTCTTCCCCCAGTTACCAGAATCATTCCCAGCATTTGCATTTTGTTCCCAGCTTGCACCGCCAATGTGCCATTCTACCATGGGTCTCATCCATTTCCGATGATAAGCAAATTCATCCATTACGTTGTCTTCAACAAGGTAATCCACATCATCCAAGTCCGAGTATGCCATTCTACCGACCCCCTCCAAACGATCGCTCGAGAATTGCCTTAGGCTGGTTTAAAGAGTTTCAATGATCTTTGAATCAAAGGTAATTCTTTTTGCCACTTAAGGGGATATATCTTCGAGTCACCTTCCCTAAGGTGCATCATTATGGTGTCATGTCAACTTAACTCCTCGCTACGTTGACAACCGTTCACACCCTCTTAGGTGTGGAATTGTTGTCTACCTAGTAAACCTTCGTCATCCGTTTCACTCCATCCCTCTAGATGTATGCTTCGTGTCTCAGCTCAAGAGATGTTGCTATGACTCACTTTGTGAGCTGAACCTAAGTTGATTGATCTTCGAGAAGATCGATTCTTCCGGAGTTGTCCTTTACCTCTTGCTGTTATGCTAGTTGGAGTTCTCAGAACAAGACGACAAGACAAAGATGGTGATTGAATCAATGCTCTTATGAAGTGCACCCTGGATCGTGAAGATTATACTAGTTTGCGTTTCCCCTTTCATCTTACCCTACGCTTGAATCTCGAGACGAGATTCTTGTTTAGTGGGGGTGAGTTGTCACATCCCTAACTTCTGGTTTGCTCTGAGCTAGCTAGTCATGTGTTGCATCATGTTTAATTTTTGCCTAAAAGTGGAATGGGGATGTTCAAACCCTAGCATTAAATCAACTCAACTAGGGTGAATTAAAATATTTTCAATAAACCCAAAAAGTTCCTAAGAAAAGTTCATGATTTCTGGTTAAGGTGGAAACCTCTGCCAAAAATGATGAATATATTCTTAGGTCATTTTTGGATTTTTGAATTAAATCATATTGTATTTGACTTTGGGCATTTAAACACTATAAGTAATTTAAATGTTCAAATAAATGCTGGAAATTGTTAAAGGTCACTGAAATAATTCAGAAAGCACCCATAATTGTTTCCAGGATTTTATTAAATGATTTGGTATTTTAAATCAAATCAAAAACAAAATAACAGAAATAAAAGAGAGAGAGAGAGAGAGAAGGAAGTTACCTGGCACCCACTTACCTGGCCCAGCACGGCCCAGCCCATCTCCACTCCCCCCCTGTCGTCTTCCTCTGCCAGTAGGCAGAGGCGAGGCGTGGCGCGCGCCCGAGAGGCCTCGGCCACCTCCTGCTTCCCCTGGCCACCTCCTGCTTCCTCCTCGACGCCCTGGTGACGCCACGCGCCTCCCCGACCCCCTCTCGCTCTCCCTCGCCCTCATCCTCTCCCCCTGGACCCCATCCCCTCCTCTGCTCCCCTCTCGCGCACACCACCGAGCGGAGCTCGCCGTCATCGTCGCCGTACCCGTGGCCACCGGCCACCCCTAGCCTCGCCGATGCGCTCAAAGGCTCCGCCTCGACCCCATCTCCCTCTCCACCA
>NC_041391.1:556619066-556672111 GCF_002162155.2 Triticum dicoccoides | reverse complement strand
GCCCTCATCCTCTCCCCCTGGACCCCATCCCCTCCTCTGCTCCCCTCTCGCGCACACCACCGAGCGGAGCTCGCCGTCATCGTCGCCGTACCCGTGGCCACCGGCCACCCCTAGCCTCGCCGATGCGCTCAAAGGCTCCGCCTCGACCCCCTCTTCCTCTCCACCAACCCATGCCCCGCCGGACGCCCTGCAACGCCGCCACCATCGCCGTTTCCGTCGCCGGCCACCGAAGCTCACCGCCGTCGATTCGCGACGTCTGGCGCGTCCCCGAGCCCACTGAGCCACCCTGCTGCCTCCCTGTGAGCTTACCGTCGTTTCCCCTCACCTCTCTCTCTCGCGCGCGCCCTGTAGCCGCCGCCCCACGAGCACCCGAAGCCGCCGTCCGCCATGGCCGGCGAGCTCCGTGCCCCGAGCACCTCTGCCTCGCATAGCAGCTCCGACATGCTCCTGCCGCCCTTTAGGTGCTGCCTAGCACCTCCGTTTCACCCACCTATGAGCTGCAGCACCACGCCCGCACTTAGCCGAGCTCCGGCCGCCGCGGAAGTGGATGCCGCCGTCGATCTGAGCCGTCTCCGGCGACCCCACTAGCACCAGAGGACGCGGACGAGGCTCGGGGTTCCAACGGTGCCATCCGCGCCTCGATCCGTGGCCTGTGCTGCGATTCCGCGCATCGCCGCCGTCTCGGGCCTCGTCGGCGTCATGTCGCCGGTGGGTTTGACCCCACCGACCCGGGATTTGACCCTGTTTGACTTCCCCAGGGTCACTGGCAGGTGGGCCCGGCCCCTGCTAACTTTGGTTAAGTTAATAACTAATTTCAGCTAAGCCACTGAGCCACTGACATGCGGGCCCCACTCGGCTAACTAAGTTAGTTAGGGCTAATCATATTTAGGCTAGTCGCTGACCAGTGGGCCCAATCCAGTTAGTTAGGGCTAACTAACTTGGTTAGTTGACTGGGTCACTGACCAGTGGGCCCCACTGGTCAGGTTTGACCTGGTCGACGCCTTTGACCTGCTGACGTCACCCCGGCGTCATGCTGACGCAATATTCCTTTTCTGGAATTTAGTTTATTTTATAAAAATATTCAGGAAATTCCAGTAAATGCCTAAAACTTCTAAAATTCATAGAAATTCAATCGTAACTCCAAATTAAATAAGTTATATATGAAAAATTATTAGAAAAATTCAAGGAATCCATTTGTACCATTTTCATGCATGTTAGAACAACTTATAGCTGCTGTTCAGCACAAATCAATTAAATGGCTTTTAAATAATCACATATGGAGTTTGAATTTGAATTTTGTATTCAAACCAACCTCATTTAACTTGTTGCTAGATGCATTAGCCCAAAACACATTCATCTTGCCATGTCATGAGCATGCATCATATTGTGCATTGCATTGATTGTATTTCTTCTTTGTTGCCGGTATCTGTTTCCCCCCGGTAGACCATGTTCCGACGTTGTGATCGTTGATGCTAATGAAGACTCAATGTTATCTTCAGAAGTGCCAGGCAAGCAAACCCCCTTGTTCATTCCGATACAATCCTAGCCTCTCGCTCCTGCTCTCTTTTACTGCATTAGGACAACAACGATTCATCTGTTACTTGCTGCGGTAGCTGAACCCCTTTATCCTTTGCATGACCTGTCATTCCACAGTAAATAGATGAAACCCACTAGCATGAGTAGGAGTTGTTTGAGCCCTGTTGTGCCTACTCATTCATGCTTGTTTGTCATGCCTGCTACTGCTTAGAGTTGAGTCAGGTCTGATTCATCGGGGATGAATCAGAGGCGTGTGAACATGTCCTACTGTGTGTGAGCTAAGTGTGTGAACACGATTTGGTAAAGGTAGCGGTGAGAGGCCATGTAGGAGTACATGGTGGGTTGTCTCATTGAAGCCGTCCTCAGGAACTAAGTTCTATGTTTGTGATCCATGATTCAGCTACTACCATACATTGGGCCCTGAAATATGACCCCGCTCGACTTCTTATTCACCCTAGTCCTCTGTCCAGGAGTTGCAAGTAGTTTCTGGTGTTTGTAGTATGCTGGAGGCCGTGGACAGCGCTGACCGTAGGGGTGGGCTGTGATGCGGTAGGCACGTGGCTGGGTATATCGGGCGCCCGTTTGGTGTCACGGAACCCTGTTCACATCGTTTGGGGCTGTGAGCGAAACTCCGGCCGGATCTCCTCATGGATGGAACCCGAATAGGCGATAAACCTGGACTAGAGACTTAGGTGTTTAGGTAGGTCGTGGTCTACACCCACGTCGGCTTTCGCTTGAAGTCTGCCGAGCACATGTCGTGTGCAGACGCTAAGTGGTGGAAACATGTATGAAGAAGTACACCCCTGCAGGGTTAATATCATCTATTCGAATAGCCGTGTCCGCAGTAAAGGACTTCTGGGTTGCTTATATCAGTTCATAGACAAGAGAAAGTGGATACTCTAAAATACGCAAGATAAGCGTGAGTGCTATGGATGGCGTTCTCGTAGGGAGACGGGAGCGGATCCATACTGGTGTATTGATATGGTGAATATGTGGACTCGAGTGCGCCACCTCAAAGAGTTACTTGCAGTCGTAGTTCAGGATAGCCACCGAGTCAAAGCTGGCTTGCTGCAGTTAAACCCCACCATCCCCTTTGTTGATAATGATGCATATGTAGTTAGTTCTGGTGTAAGTCTTGCTGGGTACATTTGTACTCACGTTTGCCTATTTTATGTTTTTGCAGAGAGACTTCGGTCTCACTAGTAGTTTCGCGTGGACTTCGACATTTAGCTTGTTACCTCAGCTACGATCTTGTGCCCTCGGCAGGATCTGATAGATAGTCAGGCTTCTAAGCCTTTTTCATTTATAGATGTCTGTACTCAGACATGATAGCTTCCGCTTGTGCTTTGCTTTGTATGCTCTGAATGTTGGGTCATGAGACTCATGTTTGTAATATCTCTCTCCTCGGAGCCTATTGAATAAATACTTGAGTCGTAGAGTCATGTTGTGATGCCATGTTGTGTTTGCACATATCGAGCATATTGTGTGTATGTTATTGAAATGCTTGGTATGTGCAGGATCTGACTATCTAGTTGTTTATCTTTAGTAGCCTCTCTTACCGGGAAATGTCTCCTAGTGCTTCCACCGAGCCATGGTAGCTTGCTACTGCTCCGGAACACTTAGGCTGGCCGGCATGTGTCCTTCTTCGTTCCTGTGTCTGTCCCTTCGGGGAAATGTCACGCGATGAATACCGGAGTCCTGTTAGCCCGCTACAGCCCGGTTCACCGGAGTCCTGCTAGCCCAGTGCTACAGCCTGGATTCACTCGTTGATGACCGACACGTTCGTTGCTGGGTCATGAATGCCTGTCCCTGTAAGTCTGTGCCACTTTGGATTTACGACTAGCCATGTCAGCCCGGGCTCCTTATCATATGGGTGCTAGCGACACTCTCATATACGTGTGCCAAAAGGCGCAAACGGTCCCGGGCAAAGGTAAGACGACACCCGTGGGATACCGTGCGTGAGGCCGCAAAGTGATATGAGGTGTTACATGCTAGACCTATGTGGCATCGAGTCGGGGTCCTGACAATGCATTAGAGTGTTGCATCATGTCTATTCCTTTCAACAGAAACATGAAATGGGGATGACAGAACCCCCAGCCCCCTCTGAAAACAACTAGGGTTTACCAAAAATAATTTCAATGAACATGAAATGCCCTTCTAAAAAGTCCACCCTTTTTCTCTTGGGTCAGAACCTCTGACAAAATGGGTTCACATTTTTCTAGGACAACTAAGGTCATTGGATTAAATCATTACCTATTTGCTTTTGGGCATTTAAATGCTATAAAATATTTTAAATGCCTAAATAATTCTGGAAATAAGTGTGGGCTGTTGGAAATGATCTAAACAGAGCCTATGATTATTTGCAGGATTTTTGAAAGTGTTTAGGTATTTTTAGAAAAGCCCAACACTTATAGAAAAATAGGAAAACAACGTAAATAAAAAGAGAGTGAGGGAAAACTCGCCTGGCAGCCCACCAGCCGGCCCACCTAGCCGGCCCAGCCCAGCAGCCGCTCCAGCGAGCTGCTTGACTTGGCCAGGCTGGTAGGCAGGTGCTCGACGGCGGCTCCAGCGCATGCCATGCAGCTGCTCGCCGCCCTGCTTCCTCCCCTCACCGCCCTGCTGGCCTGGACGACCTCCACATCGTGCCCCGACCCCTCTGGACACGCCCATTCTCCCCCTGTCTCTCTCCCTTGCTCTCCCGTTCCATGGCCGAGGCTGCCGCGCCCTCGCCACCGTGAAGCTCGTGTTCTTCATCGTCCCCGCGCCGCGCCACCGTGTCCAGGAGCTCCGCCGCCCTCCTCTCCTTTGAGCAAGCCGAGCCCCGAGCGCTCGCTTGCCCCGAGGCCTCTGCACCGACCTTGCCCGACTCTGCCACCGCCGGAGATCCCCTTCACTCTCGCTGCCGCACCAGCTCGTCCCCGACCGCGCCGTCTGTTCCTATGTGACCGTCGTGAGCCCAGCTACCTCCTCCCCCTTCCTTTTCTCACTCTCATGCACCACAGCGAGCACGCCGAGCTCACCCGCACGCGCCACCATGGAGCTCGTCGCCGACGAGGCTCCGGCCACCCAACGGCCGCGTCACCCTATCCACTAGCCTCACCACACCCCCAGGAGCCTAACGCACTAACTCACGTGCCTCGCAGTGCTTCCTAGCGATGGGTTCGAGCTCACCCGAGCTCCGGCCGCCACCAAACACGTCGCCGGCGCCGTTTCCGGCGACCTCGAGCCCAACTAACTGCACCACCCGCTGCGGCTCGCTTCCAGCTGTCCATAGAGCCCAACGACGCCTCGAATGATGCCCTGTAGGCAAAAGCCGCACCTGCACCGCCGCGTTTGGCCTCGCCGGCGGCTAAACGCCAGCGAGTTGACCCCGATGACCCCTGTTTGACCACGAGTGGGCCCAGTTTGACCCCCCTGGGTCAATGACAGGTGGGGCCCAGCCCTGTTAACTAATTAGGATTAGTATTAACTAATATTCAGTTAAACTAATTACACTGACACGCGGGACCCACTGTCAGGTTTGACCTGGACTGTTCCGTTGACCACTAACGGCATCCTGACGTAATGCTGATGCAGTAAATTATTTACTGGAATTATTTTTACACAGGAAATTCCAGAAAATACCACAAACTTCAAAAAATCATAGAAATTAATCTGTAGCTCCAAATGCAAAGTGTTATATATGAAAAATGATCAGAAAAATCCAATCTATCAATCTGTACTAGTTTCATGCATGTTTAAGCAAGCTAACCTACTGTTTAGTACAGAACAAGATAAAGCACTTAAAAGGGCCACTTATGAGTTTGAAACTTGAATCTTTGGTTCAAAATGGTCCAAACCCATCTGGTCTTAGTTGCATCAGCCCAATACACTCATTTTGCCATGTCTCATGCATGCATCATATTGTTGCATATTGTTTGGTGATGATTGTGTATCGGTGCTCTCTGCGGCAGGTTCTGCCCCCGAGGAGTATCGTGAATACCCCAACGAAGAACAATACCAGTGCACCGACCCATCAGGCAAGCAACCAACCATTTGATCATATCGATACAATCCCATGTTCTCGCTTCTGCTCTCTTTTACTGCATTAAGACAACACGATTCAAACTGCTGTGTGCTGCGGTAGTTGAACCCATTTCCTCTGCATGACCTGTCATTGCCATAGTAACTAGATGAAACCCACTAGCATGTGTAGGAGTTGATTGAGCCATGTTTATGTGTTGTTCCTACCTTGCTATGCCTGCTATGCTTAGAGTCGTGTCAGGTCTGGTTCATCTGGGTGATGGGCTAGAGTGAAATGATCATGTCAGTATGAGAGTGATGTGTTGAACACGATTTGGTAAAGGTATCGATGAGAGGCCATGTAGGAGTACATGGTGGCTTGTTTCATTGAAGCCATCCTTAAGCACTGAGATCTGTATGTGTGATTTAAGATTCAGCTACTACCATACATTGGGCCCTGAAATATGACCCCGCTCGACTTCTTATCCACCCTATTCCTCTGTCCAGGAGTTGCAAGTAGTTTCTGGTGTTTGTAGCTTACTGGAGGCCGTGGACAGCGCTAACCGCGAGGTGGGCTGTGGTGTGGTAGGTACGTGGCACGGTGTACCGGATGCCTGTTAGGTATCTCGGGAACCCTGCACACATCGTTTGGGGCCGTATGTGGAAACCTCAGCCAGACTCCCTGCGGATCGAACCTGAATAGGCGATAAACCTGGACTAGAGACTTAGGTGTTTAAGTAGGTCGTGGTCTACACCCATGTCGACTTTCACTTGAAGTCTGCCGAGCACATGTCGTGTGTAGACGCTAAGTGGTGGAAACATGTATGAGGAAGTACACCCCTGCAGGGTTAACATCATCTATTCGAATAGCCGCGTCCGCGGTAAAGGACTACTTGGTTGCCTATACAGTTCATAGACAAGTAAATGGAAACTACTAAAAGCCTCAAGATAAGCGTGAGTGTCGAGGATGGCTCTTCCGTAGGAAGACAGAGGTGGATCCTCGGTAGTGTATTGAAGTGGTGAGTAGTGGACTCGAGTGCACAAAACCATTTCAAGTTGGAGTCTCGTAGGGTAGCTTAGCCAAGAGTCAAAGCTGGCTTGCTGCAATAAGCCCACCAACCCCTCTTGATAATGTGCATGTATGTAGGATCTGATGTAAGTCTTGCTGAGTACCTTTGTACTCATGTTGCTTTAATTTACGTTTTACAGAAGACGCTGCAACCCCTTCTGACGGATTCTTCGTAGACATTGATATCGATGAGTGGGCTGAAGCCCAGGTGGTGATCCTGAGCTCCTGAAGGACCATGTAGTATAGTCAGGCTTACCCAAGCCTCTTTTATTTTACTAGTAGTCTGTACACAGACAAGTTACTTCCGCTGTTGGCTTGTATGCTTGTATGACTTGAATGTGGGTCGTGTGACCCGTACTTGTGTGTATGATATGTATGGCTCTCTGAGCCTTGAAATAAAGTACTTGTGTTGTAGAGTCATGTTGTGATGCCTTGTTGTATTTGCACATATCGAGCATATTGTGTGTATGATTGAAATGCTTTGTATGTGTGGGATCTGACTATCTAGTTTTTTATCCTTAGTAGCCTCTCTTACCGGGAAATGTCTCCTAGTGCTTCCACTGAGCCATGGTAGCTTGCTACTGCTCCGGAACACTTAGGTTGGCCGGCATGTGTCCTTCTTCGTTCCTGTGTCTGTCCCTTCGGGGAAATGTCACACGATGAATACCGGACTCCTGTTAGCCCGCTACAGCCCGGTTTACCGGAATCCTGCTAGCCCAGTGCTACAGCCCGGATTCACTCGCTGATGACCGACACGTTCGATGCTGGGTCATGGATGCCTGTCCCTGTAAGTCTGTGCCACTTTGGGTTTACGACTAGCCATGTCAGCCCGGGCTCCTTATCATATGGATGCTAGCGACACTATCATATACGTGTGCCAAAAGGCGCAAACGGTCCCGAGCAAAGGTAAGGCGACACCCGTGGGAATACGTGTGTGAGGCCGCAAAGTGATATGAGGTGTTACATGCTAGATCGATGTGGCATTGAGTCGGGGTCCTGACCGAGGCCTAGGAAGGGGATGACACAGAGCTGGGGAAGACGCGGTAGTGGAAGCCCGCGCGGAGAGGAGTACGAGGGTTCACCGGTTCGGCTGCGGTGTGAGGCTGCCGTCGTCGCAGAATAACAGGGGGTGTGGGTCAGTAGAGGGATGCCCTGGCCAGCGGTGGGAGTAGTAGGGGCGCTGAGGCCTGCGCGGCAGCACAGCCGGCCACGGGAGGCGGGAGCAGGCGGTCCTGTCGGTGCTGCTTTGGCGGCTGGAGCAAGAAGATTAGAGATTGAAGAAACATGACGTCTGCTAGAAACGTTTGTCGGTGGGAGTAGTAGGGGGCGCTGAGGCCTGCGCGGCAGCACAGCCAGCCACGGGAGGCGGGAGCAGGCGGTCCTGCCGGCGCTGCTTTGGCGGCTGGAGCAAGAAGATCAGAGATTGAAGAAACACGACGTCTGCTAGAAACATTTGTTGACGTATATAATAACTAAAAAAATCTTGCATACGCGTCAACTAAACAGGCCCACAAGTCAGACCACTCCCTCTTTTTTTTAATAGTTTATATATATAGCTCATGGCAACTTCTTATGCAATTTATTGCAGTCATTTTTTTTGGTTGGCCAGGGCCAATTTCGCATATTTCTGTGGGTTCCAAACTATTTTTAATACCGAAATGTCGAGCCAGATTTAAAGTACTTTGAAGATATATTTAAATTAGGTTAATGCCCAGTGAAATAGGAATCTGAAAATGTGAAAAAATTCAGAAATTATAAAGTAATTGCCAATTTGTCATCTGTTTTTATATTTACAACCCATTTCATATTACTTCCAAGATTTGCAGGCGTCTTGAAAGAGTTGCAGCCCATCAGGGCGTAGGAAAATAAGTAGGCCTGGATTGGGTATTCTTCAGAAAAAATAAACTGGGCGCATTTTCACAAAGAAAAAATAGCTGGGCCGGTCACATGGTGAACATAAAATATAAGCCTAGGCTAGACGGGCCACATCCCAGTTCAAACCCTGCTCCGTCTCAACAATACCAAAGAAAAAAAATACTGCTTGAGTAGCTACGTCCCAGGTGTCAGCCGATCTTGTGATGTTCTCTTGTCTATTGACTATATATGCTCACAATGTCGTGGGTCCCAGATGTCAGGAAAACACTAGGAGGAAGCATTTTATTTTTCCATACGCTAACATGGTGGGACCCTACTGTCATCCTCTCCACGTACTTCTGCCGATTCCTCTTGTTTCTTGACCATGTTCACAACGCGAGAGGGCGGCGCCGCGGCGAGCACACCAAAGCGCGCGGAGGACGTCGGCGTTAACAATTTAGGAGACGGTGGGGCGGCGATGTGTGCGCTGAGGCGCAGCCAGCCGTGGGAGGCGGAAGCAGGCGGCCCCGCTGGCGCTGATTTGGTTTTGGCCGCTGGAGGAAGACAGGACCAAAGAAACACGACAGAGTGTAAAAGCAGCATGAGTACTTAACAACCTTAACTGAAACCAGCAGGGGCACTTAACAACCAAAGTTCAAAGCAGTATGACTACTTATACAGGTTCAACCATACAAAGCATGCCTCGAACAGTGCTAGTTTTCCTATAGTTAACCAAGGGTGAGGCCGCAAAGCCCCAGGACAAGGCCCAGGCGCCACCCCGCGCATCCACAACCTTCTGAAAGCGGCTTCATCTTGCAACATGGTCAATAAACAGGATATTCGCTTTAGAGCCATGGAAAAGCATGAACATAATCTTCTGTCCTATTCTCCAAGATGGACGGGCCTTCATTATTTGAGACCACCCATGAATAAGTATCTTTTCACCTCCAAGGGAAGTTGAGTAAGTCGACATAAACATCATGTTGTGACCAAGCGCAAGTCTGACCCGACCATGGTCAGGCATCTGTATAGGAACAATAGAACTCGGCAGTTCCTGTTTCAAGAAGATCACAGCTGTAAAACTATGTATAAGCAATAGTTTATGAACAAGATATATACCAGAAAACAGCTCGTACCATAAGTTTCTCGACACAATTGGACCTGTTCAGTGAGTGCAGCAGTGGCACACATATCCCATGTGGCCTTCCACCATTGAAACGCCCCACAAGGACCTCAAGACGATCAATAAAGTGTAGGAACTTGTGTATGTCAATTCAGTCAACTTCAGTGCCATTAGTAACAGCCGAGTTATTACGGAGTAACAAACGAGCAGACTGCTTAACTCTGAAAAAACCTACACGTGCCACCAATTATAAGAAAATATTAGTTAGAAGTAGCATCTTCGTGAGAGATTAGTTGCTACTTCTAAAGTTAAATTGTGATTAGTTAGACAGAATAGGTGGATTAAGAAGTAATCAAGGCAACAAGCAAGAACCAGATACAAAACTAACATGGATGAACAATTGGAACGACGTCGGGGTGGAAGATCGCAGTGAAGATGAGAGCAGGTTCTGCTATTTCCATCAACATTCGTGCGCCAACTTTCAGTCTGCAACACTTGAGAAAGTTTATCGAAGTTCGGCCATAAAAAAAGCAGCGATCTCCTTGGTTCATGAACCCAACTCGGAAGTAATATCCATGGTTTGTCTTCACTGTGACCATTAAACTAGTTTATTCAGTTATGGCAAGGCCGAGCATCTTGAGTACATGTGTTCTGGCAGAGCAAATAATACACTGCGGGAAAAATAATATGAGAACACAGCATGTTCAAAAAAAAACCACCCTCCCAGATAGAAAAAGAGGATTCTAGGAACATATTGTGCATGTTTCAAAATGCTATGTTAGGATGAGAAGGAGCAAGTGTGGCGTCTCGCCGAGGGCGCAGAAACCTATAGGGTACTCGCACTTTGGGCACTGCAAATGAAACATACTAGATTCAGTAGGAAGAAAAATGCATCAACGGCGGTGGTTGCCATCCTAGGATTACCTGCGACCAAGGGACTTGGATTTATCGGGGATGGATGAAGAATTCTTACCTGGTTCTACGAGAAAACCCTATGCAATCGCCGAGCGGGGGTTTTCTCTGAACAAGCAGACGAGGGTGGATTCAGGCCCAGTGAAAGGGGGGGTGTTGTGATTTGACAGCTCATTGGGCATTACTGCGGTGCTACGACCGGGGTGTGTCTACTGTGAAGTTGTGCACTCTAATTTGTGCATATGGCACGTGGATCCCGTTGCCGGTTGCCCCACATATCAGCGAAAGGAAGTAGAAAGACAGGAGTAACTAGTTACACATAAATATATATTTTGACAGAGAGATACTCCCTCTGTAAAGAAATATACAAATCTTTTATATCATAGGCTCACCTTGCCGAGAAATATACTCCCTCTACAACGCACGGGCATTATGGGGGTTTAGCTTTTTTTAAGGGGGTTCAGCTGAGAATATAATACTCAGATAGGCTCACGGTTCTGGACTTTGGCTGCAGGCCGACCCTGCATGTTTTGGGGCCCATGTGTTCTACCTCAGCGCTTTTCATATTGCAAGCGATCGGCACGGCGCTAGTTTTAGATGTTGTCGCAAGGCGAATACACAAAATTGAATAAAGCACGGCAGCTGTCGGAATGAAATCGAACGACAGTTCCTAACCAGCAATTAGAGTTGCAATTCTATCAACGACATACCATGTGATAAATAATACTAGCGTACTACTTATACACACAGGACACTTGTTTCACCATGCCAGATTATTACATCAAAATCTCTCGGAGGATAGATCAGTTCGGCAGTTGCGTGCTGCTACTGAAGAGTTTCAAAGTTGATTCGGACCAGCTCTCCTTGCCGAGAAAGTTCGATTTTGACATCATCCCCTACCGCAAGATATTATTTAGATTTGAACCTTGACCATCCTTTAGCATCAATCATCATGCGACCATCCTTTGTACTTATGGTATATTGAGCAGGTTCATTCACACCAAGGCTGCGCATGGTAAGAGAAACTTGGCCGCGGTCGCCCGGATTGTTGAACGACTCCCTCGTTGCTCTAGGAATTCTCTGTTTGCAAACAAGAAGACATACCCAAACTGTTAGGTCAACACAGTGAATCATGTGAAGCAACATGGAAAGAAAAAAGGACGAAGCACTTGGGAGGCCAATGCTTACCAAGAAGGTGGACATGTTGGTTTTTGTAAGGACTTTGGTATATGAAGTGTGAACTGCAGTCCAATCTATTACCGGTGCAACTGCACGGGCCGGAGCAGATGCAAGTGCAAGTGTTGGTGCAGGTGCCGAAGCCGCTGCTGCTGCCGGAGATGGTACTCCTTGTAGAGCTGGTGCCGGTGTCAGAGCAGGTGCCGGTGTCGATGCCCGATCCTCTGGTAGATCAGACTGATCCGCTGACGCGGCCGGTGCCCAATCCTCAGCTGGATCAGACTGAGCTGCTGCCGCTGTCAGTGCTAGAGCAACTGCCGGTGCTCGATCTGTTGCTGAAGGTGGTACCGATGTGCGAGACAGCGGCAATCGTGTCTAGTCTGCTATGATCAGCTTTCTAACTTGACTAGGATCCGTGACCGTGATCCAGTTTTTTTCTTTGTTTCTTTTAAACGTGAGAAGGACTGATTGTGGCGTTTTTGTTAAACCAAACTGCAGTTCATCATAGGGATTCAGCTTGTACTCAGACAATAGACTGATCCATTTTTTCCCAGTAATATAAGTGATGGACAGTGCCTTCATTACTGACATGACATAAGAAGTGAAACCTATAAAAATAGCCATCGTAGAGAAACCAAACGGTTTATTCTGTGATGAATGTCACATGGCAAAACCTGCATCGTAAAATTGCAGGAAATGAAAGAAAACATGACATTAAATCAATCAGATTTAGACAGTAAATCAATAAGATTTACTTGATGTGACACGAGTGAATCCTTACCAGGAAATCACTATGTTGAAGTACTAAACAGAAGATTGATCGTCCAACTACGCGTGGCATGCAGGGGCCCCACCTACTCCCACAAGCAGGACAGTCCAAAGGTCGTGACAAATCGTATGGACCGAACATCCATGGGACTGGAAATCCTGGTGGGTGCGATAAACCCTGCAATGCATACAGATATTGGAGTGTAACCATAATTGATAAACCGTCCTCACAAAAAATATGATCTGGATACTTCAAAATATACAGACTGAATTGAGTGGACAGACATTAACAAAGACCATTCTCAGGACTGACCACACACCAAAAGCGGCAGTACTAATAAACAATACAGGGTTCACGAACACAAATCAAGTACTGAACAATAGTACTTACTACAGACAAGCAAAGTTGCACTAACTAAACTCTGCAGACTATTTCTTGCCACTGACCTACGGGATGAACCCCGTATAACTGACTAGGCCATGGACTTCGTGTCAGATGTCTACATGCACCATCACCATCTTGTCAACCTTGGAGAACCTAACAGAGTGGTCTTTCCACTCATAAACATGATGATGATGACAGGCCGCATCAGATTTGTTGGGAAGCTTTACAAGAACCACACCCTTCGTAATCGAAGGCACAGCCAGGAAATTGTTGTGGTCAAGTACAGCCTCGAGAACATGCCTGACAACAATGCTACAGGAAAACACTAGTTCAGGACACGTGGCGACAAGGACACAACAGCTGGATAGTTCAGCAGTAGAACTCCTCATCAGGTCTTCCAGTTCACACGGCATGACTTTGAGAACTTCATCTCCACCGCGGACCTGGTTCTAATTCAAACAGAAACCATATTTTATTACTACCTCCGTTCAGAAATATAAGATGATTTTCGATATTATACTCCATATATGACTACATATACGCAAACAAATGAGTGAACAAAGACACTAGAACATGTCTTCAAAGGCATGAGAGAAGAGGGATTACATGCAATATCCATAACACAAGTTACTGAGGCAAATATACCCTCTTAAAAGGTAGCATTGATGTTCATAAAGTACTCCCTCCGTCCCAAAATTCTTGTCTTAGATTTGTCTAGATACGGATGTATCAAGTCACATTTTAGTATTAGATACATCCGTATCTAGACAAATCTAAGACAAGAAATTTGGACAGAGGGAGTAGTTAAAAGTAATCTATAAGAAATCAGTGTCAACCTCTCGCATGTTTTGGTCAAAAGAGGAATTTAGAACCATCATTTGGCACACTAAAATCACATGCAAGATCACCCAGAAAGTTGTACTACTAGTACTAGTACTGCGTGTTAGATGAAAAAACACGATCAAGATCGAGAAAAAGATCGTCAACAAGAGACATTACCTGGACTTGCTTAATGAGGGATCCTGGAGAGGGGGGCTTGGACAGGGCGATGGCTTTGAGCTTGTCTGCGGTAGTCTCGGCGGGGTGCTTGCGCTTCTTCGTACCATGAGCCTCGATGGTTTTGGCCAGAGCCATAGACATCACGTCAGCCGGTGCTCCGGCGTCCATCCAAGAGAGGAAGCTGAGAGAGAAGAGTGAAAGGAGGAACGAGATGAGGGAGAAGCGAAGCGAGTGGGTGTTGTATTCAAGAGAGGAAGCTGAGAGAGAAGAGTGAGATGATGGTTGCTTCGTCCGTCCAACTTACTGCTGGAAAGGAGGGGGTTTTGTGATTTGACGGCTCATTGGGCATTACTGCGGCGGTTCGATCGGGGTAGTCTACCGTCACTCTACTATGGAGTAATTTAGTGAATGGCTAGTGGACCCAGGTGCTGGCTGTCCCACACGTCGGTGAAAGTGAGTAATTTAGTGCATGGCTGGAGGAGGATCCGCACGGTAGAGCGTGTCCACTGTTTTTCTGAAGAAGAAAATGATTACAACAAGCGTTTCCACTCTTACGGCGGAGGAGTGCGAAACACGGCAGCCACTTGAACATACACAGTGCTCCTACTACTAGGCATGTGCATTGGTTCATACGTCAGTACTACACAATCTTGTTGCTAGTGTAGTAAGATATGACGATAACAAATGATGTTGTGCGCATGTCAACTACTCCTATATGTAACATAGTACCGCTTTTTCGACTGTCCGGTCGAGAATGAACGGTGAGATTAATGTTAACAGAACTAGGTCCACAGCGCACGGAGAGTACGGTGCTATAGTACTCCATGAAACATGAACCATATGAAGCACGAATAGTGTTAGGCAGGGTGTATGAAGGGTGCATGAGATGGGAGCAAAAGTTCCCTTCTAGACCCACTTTTGGGTGTTTGGCAGAGTGCATGAAGGGTGCATGAGTCCACACTAGTAGGTTGACAAAAATACACGAAGAGGAAACAACTATATTGAGATGAGAATGCAACCAAACACACCCACACGCTTTGTGCTAGAGTGACTGATCTGCACCGTCTGAGTTTGATCCAATGGTCATGTTGCGCCGAGACATGGACATGCCCATGTAGAGGGCGCCTAAACACCACCGAAGTCCCTCTGCTTCTCAAGGCGCACGACATTGGTGATGCAGGGTTCAACCGCCCGCAGAGCCTGCTCCCGGTCAACGGGAGCCAGCTCGTCAAAGACGGCGTCCAATGGCACGAATGGATTTCGATGACGGAGCCCTGAAAGGATTCGCCCGGCAACAGCGACGGCAACCCGCAACCCCTCCTTGTCCAGCTCAGCCCCCACCATCGCGCGGAGATGGCTCAACTCCTCGGAGATATAGGTGAAGAAGGAGACCAGGTCAAGAAGCCGCAACTCATTGAAGTCGACCGGGTGGTCGAACGGGTTTAGCCCGATGGCCGGCATCGTTGCGCTGGCACGACGGTAGGCATCGCGCAGCCGCAACACGTGCGTGGCAACTTGGTTCACCAAGTGGCTGAGGCGATCCTGTACCTCATCACGATCGGCCCGCTCGCGCTCCAGCCGGCTCTCCTGACGGCCTATCGTATCTCCCGCTTTCTGCAGCAACACCACCGATGCCTCGAGCATCTTTGTGGTGGACGCCTGCCGCTTTTGAAGCTCCGTGAACTCCCGCACATAACGGAGGAGCATGGCACTCCTCTCCTCCTTGAGCTCATGGAGCTCCACGTCCTTGGCCCTTAGCTCCGCATCCTTTGCATGGAGCTCCTGTGTCAGGCGCCTCACCTCAAACTCCGTGATCTGCTGCGCCGCCATGGCACCAGGTAGAAGCAATGGGGAGAGGAAGCAAAGGGGGCGAAACGGCTGAAAGGCAATGCAATCTACGGGAAGGCGGAGGGAGCCAGCCGAGGAGCGGGGAATCTTTTGGTTTTCACCACGGTAAAACACCAGTCGACGACTTCTCACATCAGGGAGCAGTGGGTTTTTACAGGCAGAGTCATCGTGACTAATTGCTTCCGCGCCTGCTCCCGTCAATCAAAAAATTAAAAGTCCTGCCACATCCAAACATCAGAGCAACGCCACGGTGGATATTTAAATTTACCTGCCGACAAGTAGATAAAAAAAGGGGTGAAAAACAAATGTGGCGGCGGCCTAGCTAATCCATCGAACTAGCCCAACTAGCTAGCCACCATGATTCACTGATGTACTCGGCGGGAAAGGTGATCTTTTGTGATTTGACGACTCATTTACTTGCTTCGGTGCTACGACCGAGGAGGACCCAGGAAACGCTCGGTAGGGCGTCCCACGTCAGGAAGAATATATGCGTGCATCACCCGGGAGGACCCCGAAACCACACGGTAGGGTGTGCCACGTCTCGGCATGGATGCAAAATGTGCGTGTAAAAATATACTGTATCAGACGTAGTACCTATGGTTCGACCTCAGGACCCAGCTAGTCGGTCGAAAACACCCCACTAGCCACACAGCTTCATCATGCAAATGTGGCACGGAGGATAGATGTGGTCAGCTCCGTCTCGACCAGCCACAACGTCTCTTGTTCTAGGCGATTCTTCTATTTTCCAAGCTTTTTTTTAGTTGTAATAACACCACGGCAAGCTAGCGCCGCTCTTCGTGTGTGCCCGCGCAAAGGTTAGACGATTGAGAGAAGAGAGATTGAGATCACAGACCTGGGACCCACCAGTAAGTGAGACAACGTCATGCACGTGTTGATGAGGCACTCCCTCTACTCTACTCAATGCAAGTACTGTATAAAATCAAGTTATGGGACAAAGCCAACAACCGTTCGTTTTTTCATACTATCGACTTACGCTTTGTAGTCCAGGTTGCCAGTTCGAATCTCGTCTTTCAGATTTGTTAGTTTTAGGTCCAAATTTGATTAATGACAAGTGGGACCCCCGTGTGTTGTTCCGATATTTCAGTGTAGGATGGTTTTTTTGAACAAACACTTTGCGCGGTTAGACAAGTAACGGCACGAGTTACACGTATTTTGTAAGTTTACGAACAAAAATGACAGCGGCATAGAATATCACATCCACCCCGCAGCTTAGATACTATGATGATACGAGTTTTTACACCGTTGGAAGTGAGATCCAATGGCTTGGGAGTAGTCTTTGTAATCATGCGCAATTTCCAAACTCTCCAAAGTTTTTTTTGCAAATAAAACATTCATGCCTCGTGTGTGCCGCTGCATCTTCGATCCAACAGCTCCCCGATGCTCATATTAGGTGCTCCCCGTAGCTTAATTACCCGCTACGGTGATATGAGCATCTAGGTCGTATGATTAGTGATCATATGGCACATGCGTAGTACTTGTACTTTCTGCGCATTTCCCAAACTCTATCAGCCGCATATTGCAAAAACATTCAAACCTCCTACTGTGGGCCGTTAGATCTCAGTGAACTCGTATCACCATAGAATCTATGGTGTGGGAGCACCTCATATTCTCCCATGCAAGAAAACATAAGGTGATCGCAGCTTGGATGCTACGGTGATACGAGCTTGGAGGTTGTTTGATTTGAGATCCAATGGCATCTGAGCAGTCTTTGTGCTTGTAAGCAGTGGCCGAACTCTTTTGGGGCTTTTCTGCAAAAAACCATTCGAACCACCGAGGAGGTGTTGGGTCACAAATCCAATGGCTTCGAAGAGTTTGTATCACCAAAGCATCTAAGGTGTGGTAGCACATGATATTCTTACATACAGGAGAATATGATGTCCTCCTTCATCTTAGATATGCTACGATGATACGAGCTTCAAGGTTGTTGGATATGGGATCCAAGGGCATCTGAGTAGTTTTTGTACAAATTATGTGCAATTCTCAAACTCATCAAGGTTTCCTGCAAAAAAATTTAGACACATCATGTGAACTGCTATATCTCAGATCTACAAGCTCCAAGCAACTCGTATTGGCATATACTCCCTCCGTTCCTAAATATAAGGTGTATTAGTTTTTCAAAAAGTCAACTGTTGTCTATGTTTGACCAACTTTACAGCAAAATATATAAAGATTTATAATACTAAATATATAAAATGTAAAAATATAGTTCATGATGAATCTAGTGATAATGATTTGGTATTCTAGATATTGATATTTTTGTCTATAAACTTGGTCAAACTTAGAGAAGTTTGACTTTTTGAGAAAATAATACACCTTATATTGAGGAACGGAGGGAGTAGCATCTAAGGTATGGGGGCACATGATATTCTCCCGGGGAGGAGGGGTGGGCGGGTGCACAACCAATCGGTGGTTGGGAGGGTGGGGACAAATATAATCTAAACAACCCTAAACAGAGCTCCACAATTTTATCTAAGGTGGAGGGTTTGACCCCCGACAATCATAGCTCTGCCTAAACACAACATTTGCATGTACTGTAGTACTAGACTTAATATTCATGTTTCAGTTTCATGTTCATTTTAAATATTGAACTGAGGACCATGGATGTCTTACATTTTACTCCCTTCGTTCCTAAATATTAGTCTTTTTAGAGGTTTCAAATGGACTGGCACATACGGATGTATATAGACATATTTTATAGTCTAGATTCACTCATTTTTCTCTGTATGTAGTCACTTGTTGAACTCTTTAAAAGACTAATATTTAGGAATAGAAGGAGTATTTTTGAATTCATGTCATACATGCATGGTTTGGAAAAATAGATGCACTATACTTATTGGATTGTTGTTGTGTTCGTGCGTGTGTGTCTCTCTCTGTGTGTGTGTGTGGTCATATGCTTGATACATACAAAGTTTTCTCACCTCCATATTGTTCATCTTTTAAATTTGAATTTGCATTGGAAAACTTACTAGGGATACCATGAAATGTGAAATCCACATTGAGATCACTATATCACAAACTCACTCTAATTCAACAACTTGTCATAAATCAATTACCACGTTGAGATTAGTATTTGCAAGGAAAATACAGGTACTGTAATACACATAGATTCGTTCGGCAATTTAAAAGGTTCCTTTCATGTTCTCGAATGGGAGGACCCAACAGCGTACCAGCCAGACCTTGGCTCGTGTTGATCCTACAAAAATAAATAAAAAATAAAAAACTGGGCTCGTGTCCTTCGGTGGCGTGTGCGGTACACACATTAGGCAACCCCAACCCCAACCAGTCGAGCCTCAGCGTTTCAAGTCGAAATATCTGGCAGCCAGAATTCCAGCCCTAGGAAATTCCCCTCATGTCCCCGGTCCATAAAGACTACCGAAGAACAACGTAGGGATGCTTTAGTAACTAGACAACGTTACCTACCCTGCCGAGCACGGTTCAATTCCCTCTATCGCTGCTCGTCAAGGTCACCCGTCAACTGCATTGCCTAGTACTACTACTACTACTACTACTACTACAGGATGAGCACAGAATTGAGCCCGTTTGTTCGTGCCTAGTACTTGAGTTAATATATTAGGCAATGCACTGGTACGGAGGGATTATCCTTTTACTCTGCATATATAACTTGTCTGAAATCTAACTAAGAAAAATGTTTGACCAAATCCTTTCTTAAGAAATACAACAGGACAGATGGACGGCTTGAAAATTTATTGCATGATGTAGGTTATGATATGAATCCTGGATCTTGAATTTCAGAAAATCCAAAAGTGAGCATAAATTCTTGAAACTGAGCATGGTCACGTGATATGGCACAAATATTACTTCGTAAGTTTTTTCTTCAATTCGATACAAGCTGCTTATGACAAGTTGCACAAATGAAGAGCCAAGGTATTTTGGAACAAAGACCTGTCATGTTAAGGCGAACGCTTTCACTATTGAAACCGTGGGCGTTACGTGCCGCCATGAGTCCCCGCTTCTCATCGGCAGGTGCCGTCCCAACAAGCGTGTGAGTCGACGGGAGGCGTGCGAGCAGACCGCTGCGCCGGCTGTCAGGGAGGCGTGCGAGCAGACCGCTGTGCAGTCTCACCGGGAGGCGAGCCCTTTGACGAGGCTCCGCCGCCCACCGTCGTCCCAACTGCTCCCACTTTTAATGTCGCCAGCGCGGCAGTTTAAAATCAACCCCGCACTACCTGGTATCGCTACAATCTTCTCTCTTCCTCTCCGATTCTCCTGTCATCTACCTCCAACCAGCCTGACCTAAACGTACGCCATGCCGCATCACGATGGTCTGCCCTTAGTGTTCCAGTTTCCTGAGGAAGACACCCAGCCGGAGTCTCAAGAACATAAGGCGCTTTGGGACGAGCTTGAACTGGCCTTGCGGGAAGACGCCGCACCTGTCCCCGCTCCCGTTTCGGATCCCGTTGCCCCGACTGCGCCAGCGCCCATCCCCGTGGCATTGATGGGCTGGGAGCCGCACATTGTCATCGAGCTTGATGCCACGGGGTTCCACGAGGTCCTCGCCGACTTCCACGCGCCCGTGCACCTGCCAGTGCATGCGCCTGCGCGTGCACTGACGTGCACGCCCGTGCCGGTGCCCGTGCACCTGCTAGCGCATGCGCCTGCACATGCACTGACGTGTGCGCCCATGCCAGTGCCCGTGCACACGAATGTCTCCATCGTGCCGTTGAGAGCGCCTATCCCTGCGCGGGTGCCAGTGCCCCCCTCAGCGGCATGGATGGCCGCCGTCGACCGCTTGCCAATGCTGCTTTTGAAGATTTGAAGAGACAACTGGCTGAGACGCTAGTTCTTGCTGCTCCCATTGATAAGGAGCCCTTATTATTATATGTGGCTGCTAACACGCGTGCCATCAGCGTGGCCATCGTGGTGGAGTGCAAGGAGGCTGGCAAGGAACACCCGGTTCAACGGCCGGTTTACTACATCAGTGAGGTGCTTATTGAGTCCAAGCAACGATATCCGCATTGGCAGAAGCTCGTTTATGGGGTGTTCATGGCAAGCCGGAAGCTTAAGCAATACTTCTTGGGCCACCCCATCACTGTGGTTAGTTCTGCTCCTTTGGGGGATATTATTCAAAACAGAGAGGCCACAGGACGAGTCGCCAAATGGGCCATTGAGCTTGGGCCTCATGGCCTAATGTATGTGCCACACACAGCTATTAAATATCAAGCACTAGTGGATTTCATCAAAGATTGGACAGAGCTGCAGATGCCTGAAGAAAAGCCGTACAACACGTATTGGACAATTCATTTTGATGGGTCTAGGCAATTGGAGGGCTCGGGGACTGGAGTTGTTTTGGCTTCCCCTCGAGGTGACAAATTTTGTTATGTGCTTCGGTTGATGTTTCCCTGTACTAACAATGCAGCTGAGTACGAAGCCTTACTCCATGGTCTCCGGATGGCTAAGGATATGAGCTTAAGTCGGGTAAGGTGCTTCAGCGACTCAGATCTGGTGGCTTAGCAGGTATCAGGCAAGTGGGATTCTAAGGATCCTCTCATGGCGGCTTATCACCGTGAAGTCGATGCAATTGCGGGACACTTCAAGGGTTATCAGGTGGAGCACTTGGACCGCAGAAAGAATGAGGCGACTGATGCTTTAAGCCGACTGGGATCTCAGCGTAAGCCGGTGCCGCCTAATACTTTTTTGGATATTATGCATAACCCTTCTATCAAGCTACCCACGGAGGAAGACTTGGTTGTTCCTAACCCAGAAGCGCAATTGGTGGCAGCTCTTCATGTCATTCCAGATTGCACGGTGACATACCTGGCTTATATGACCCGAGGAGAGTTGCTTGAGGATGAAAACTTGGCCAGGCAGATAAGCCAGCGGTCTAAGTCTATGACGATTGTCAATGGTGAGTTACATCATCACAGTGTTACAGGGGCATTTCAGCGTTGCGTCTCTCCTGAAGAAGGCCAAGAAATTCTTCGTGAGGTTCATGAAGGGGATTGTGGTCACCACGCCGGGTCAAAATCCCTCGTGGCTAAGGCTTGCCATCATGGATTCTATTGGCTGACGGCTCATGCTGATGCAGAGGACTTGGTCAGTAAATGTGATGGTTGTCAGAAGTTCTCAAGATGGCCTCATGTGCCGGCTCAAGAATTGAGGATGATTCCAATTACCTGGCTATTCGTAGTCTGGGGGCTTGACATGGTTGGGCCTTTCAAAAGGTCCAAAGATAAAAAGACCCACCTCTTGGTGGCGGTTGATAAATTTACAAAGTGGGTTGAGGCAGAGCCAGTCAGCAAGTGTGATGCAGCTACGGCAGTACAATTCATGAAGAAGGTGATATTTCACTTCGGCTTTCCACACAGCATTATAATAGACAATGGCACTAATCTGTCTAAAGGCGCCATGGAAGAATTTTGTCAACGGGAGCATATTCGGCTTGATGTTTCATCAGTGGCTCGCCCCCAATCCAACAGTCAAGCCGAGAGAGCCAATCAGGAGATACTGAAAGGCATCAAGCCCCGGCTTTTGGTCCCTTTGCAGCGGATGCCGGGTTGCTGGGTTGAGGAGTTACCCTCTGTGTTGTGGAGCATTAACACTACTCCTAACAGATCTACGGGTTATACACCTTTATTCATGGTCTATGGAGTTGAGGCGGTTCTCCCTAGCGACATCCATCATGACTCGCCTCGTGTGGAGGCTTATGTTGAAGCGGACAATGAACAGGCGCGTTAGGATGCTCTTGACCTGTTAGATGAACAACGGGACTTGGCAGCAGCTCGCTCGGCAATTTACCAGGAAGACTTGCACCAATATCACAGCCGCCAGGTTAAGTCTAGAGCCTTTCAGGAAGGTGTTTGGGTGCTCCGGCTCATCCAGGATCAAACTGATGCGCACAAGCTATCCCCACCTTGGGAAGGGCCCTTTGTGGTCAGCAAGAGCTTGAACAACAGGTCATATTACCTTGTTGATGTTCGAGAGCGCAAAGACTCATGTAAGTCGGAGGAAGAGACCCGCCGACCGTGGAATATTGCTCATCTTCGGCCCTACTACACTTGAGCCATAGGCTCTCCTGATGTACATATTTTGCCAATGTATTTATTATGATAAATAATAAAGCAGGACCTCTGTCCTTTTTTCCTTCCCCCAAGGTAAATTTGTTATTATTATTGTCATTATTCTCTCACATGATCACTTGGGGGCTGATCACATTTGATCTGGCTTAACCCATTTGATCCGACTTACGATCGTATTCGAATCTAGCCATTAAAAATTATGATCACTAGGGGGCTTCCTATTCAAACATAGGTCGTATTCGAACCAAAGAGAACACAGATGTCAGTACCCTTTTGTTGATTGGCACACTGCCGAGCTCACTAGGGGGCTTCTTGATCGTATTCGAATCATAGCTTAACCCCTTTTGGGAACCGACTTTGATCGTATACGAATCAGAGTCGTTAAAAAACTCTCAAGGTCATTAGGGGGCTTCCTGTTCAAACATAGGTCGTATTCGAACCAAAGAGAACACAGCTGTTGGTACCCTCTTGATCGGTGCAATGCCAAAGCCATTGGGGGCTACATGATCGTATTCGAATCCTAGCTTAAACCCCTCTGGAACGGTTTACTGGTCGTATTCGAATCAGCAGCCTTGAATTTTTTTGTTTTGGTTTACAGTTTTCTTTGGAAACACCCTTTATTTGACTTGAGACTTTTTCTGAGGCTTACAAGTTTAAGTATGGTTGCTTTTGATCCGGCTAAACATCGATTGATGAGTTGCCGATACATCAGCATCATTATTCCTTCGAAAATTTGGGTACCCAAAGACTGGGTTATCACCCTTATCGACTGGGTCATATAAACCGGCGGTACAAGTCTAGGAAGTCATAAGCATAGGATCATAGTTGTTGTTTTTACAACAAGCTAATATATGACTCTTTTTAAATCCTTTTGACCCGCTTTGTGTTAAGCTGTCAAGGGATTTTGCAGTCGGATTTCACATGCAGGACAGTTTACAAAGTCTGATCAAGCATACGGTAAGTAGATGAAAAGTCACACGGGTGGATACAACACGGCGGTTTAATGGCGTTAAGCATTAAAACATGCACGATGGCACGACCAAAAATAAAGTTATTTCTATCCTATTACAGGACTCCCTGAGTTCAAATAAATCACATTGTTTTAAGTACATCCCAGGTATGAGCCGCCACGGCAGGTCCACCTTCATGATTGGCCTAAAGCGTCCTGGTTAGCCCTCTCCACGCTTTCGCCCTGCTCCCTTTCCTGCAAGGTTGACGATGACCAGTCAATGTTGTTCAAGGCTTGAAATTCAGCTTCAGCATCAACAAGGCCGGCCGGGTCAAATCAGGAGCAAAGGTGTGCTTACGGAGTGGGGGAATCAAACTTGTCACTTCATAGTGAGGCGTTGAAATTCTCCGGTTCTCTTCATCATAACCCGCCTGGTACTTGGTAAGATCCACTTCATTTGCTATCAGAGTAGCCACGGGGCGTATCTCTTTGACACAGGCGAGAAAGTCTGCGTCTTCAAAAGGAGTGCCATCTTCCTTCAGGCTTGAGTAGCCGACGGCAATGTCAGCCAGTGCTAATTCTGGTATCCAAGCCTTGGCCCGACTTAAAGCGTTTACCGCTCCGGCTCTTTCAGCTGACCGCCTTAGTTCATTGAACCGTTGAGGGAGAACGGAAAGCTTCTTCAAGACCTCTACCAGGAGGGTTGGCACTTCATTCGACAGAGCCACCGTGGCTAATGCACGTTGAGACCCGGTGTACAATTGTTCGACCAAAGTGTACACTGCCTTCAGTTTGATCAGCATGTCTTGGTTCAAGTTTGAGCTTCTAGGGACTGCATAAGCGTGATCAGGTGAGTTAATTCTAGTCTTGTGGTCAATTGAAAGGCTTAGATAGTTAAACACTTGCAGGGTGACTTACCAAAGATGGCTGAGACCATTTGAGAGACATGGCACTTTAAACCGGTTAATTCACCGATGACTTCTTCCAGATCCGCCTCTGTTTTTTCAGCTCGATTAATCAGCGCGGTCTTCTCATCAGCCCAGGCTTTCTTTCCAGCTTCAAATTCTTTCTTCAGTTTTTCTTGTTCAGAAACGCTGAATTTGAACTTGGTGTCGGCCTTTTTAATTTCCGTCTCTTGGGTCTCAAGGCGGCTCTTCAGATCAGTCACCTTGGATTCGAGTTGGCTTGTGGTGGCCTATACAAGTACAGAGTCAAAATCAAGCCAATTGTTTATGCAATATTAAAGTCCCAAGCATTTTGCCAGCAACAAAACTTGGCACTTGGGGGCTAATGTTACCAAAGAGTTTTATTTTCAATGGCGGTTCATAAGATGGCGATTTATAAGAGTAAGTCCCAAGCATTTTGCAAGCAATAATACTTGGCACTTAGGGGCTAATGCATATTGCTGTTTAAAGACCCATAAGAATTCTTTATATAAGGACCGGCTCAACCATATTGGTTAAGCCACCCCTTGGGGACTACATGATAAGCTGAAACTTTTAGCTGTTTCTTTCATGTATGTTGCTAAGTTTGTTTCACAGTCTACAGCATAAGCATCATAAGTAGTAGACTTGGGGGCTAGCATGGTAAAGATTAATGAAAAAAATAGAACGGGTTATACCTCGAATTTTTGGTGCATCTGCTTCACCATATCAATCTTGAGGTTACGGCTGCTATGCAGTTGGCTCATATAGCCAGAAAAGATGTCTCCAATACTCATATGAGCATAGTTGGCAACGTCCATCTTGACCCGGTGGTGGTCCAGAAGTTCTTCCTTCACGGGGCACTTGGCCAGTACAGTCGGCCTTCCCGGCTCAATGTAGCCAGTTCTGGTGATCTCTACATCAGCATTTGAAGGGTCATCAGTCCGGACCAGGCTAGGAACCTGTGGATTCTCTGACTCGCCAGTGGCTTGATTAGTGGGCAGGTCAGTAGCAGGAGGTGGTAAGTCTTGAGCTGGCTCAGATGGCGGCTCATGAGTGGTCGAGTCCGGCACAACTATTTCAAGAACTGGCTCGGTCACAACTGTATCTTCAGCTGGTTTATTCTTCCTAACCCGTTTGCTGGGTTTGGCTTGGCAACTGCGTCAAAATAAAGGTTAATACATATGCAAGGGATTAAAATAAACGCAAGATGAGCGGGTCATCATACCCTGGTGCAGTCTTGAAAGCCGGCAGGTTGGACTGTAGTGACTCGCCGGAGGAAGGGGAAGTATCCTGATAATCCGAGTCAGAAGGATTGAGTGGTTGACGAAAGAGACCCGCCAAGGGGTAAAATTTATTTAAAACAGAAGTGACCTCATTCCGGCGCTTCCCTGGAGTGTTTGGTAAGCCGGAGGAGAGCTCCGCGTCCTTGCTGGTCCGGGTCTGCCTCCGGCTCTCATGAATTTGCCGCTTCAAAAGAAATTGAGGATCATGATGAGCTAAAGGATGAGAAAACCTTACTTTCCGGGTCACTTTGTGGATTTTCCGTCTTGGCAAAGGCTCGGAGTTGGAGGAAAGGATAGTTACCTCATCAGCCTTGTTACGTCTTGCTCTGGTGTCCTCCTGCTGATAATCAGTGTCAATAAGATGGTTAAAAATGAGCCAAGGGAATCAAGGGCTACCTCCGACTCAGAAGAATCCGCTAGCCGAAGCAGGTCAGAAGGAGTGGCTTTCTTGCCCTTCTTTTTGACACCTTCTTTTCTAGCGGCTTTCTTTTCTTTTCTAGCTTTCTTGGCACCTTCATGATCATATTTAACTTTCCAAAATTTATCACCCTCCTAGAAAGATTAGCATATGCATGAGTATGGGTGAAACATTAAGAAATTAAGGTAGTCATTTCATATGGGTGGTTTACCTTTGGAGTCGGGTTAGCTTTGCAGAAGGGGGCTAGGACCACCTTGCCGCAATCCGCCAGACTCTCATTCAGAAGAGACTTGGTCATGTCATCAATGACATGGGCAGGTAAGTCGTCAGGGCTGTGACATAGAGGATCATTCTTGGCACCAGTGTATTCGCACATCAAGCCGGTGCGGCAGCTCAATGGAATAACCCGCCAGGCGAGCCAAACCCGGACCAGGTCAATGCCTGTCAGCCCGTTCCCGAGTAGAGCCTTGATCTTGGCCAAAGTAGGAGCAAGTGATTTACGTTCCGTGGCTGTAATCTTGTCAAGCAAAGGATGGTTGGTCTCAAGACGAAGGGCACGAAAGTCGGGCAGAGGGTTTTCATCAGCCGGAGAGGTATCTTTGCAGTAAAACCATGTCATATTCCAATCTTTGGGGTGGCTTGGCGGGTTAGCGTAAGGAAATGTCACATCCCTGCAGCGCTGGATCAAGACTCCGCCAAGTACTAAGCTCTGGCCGCTGGCAAATTCAGTCTGGCGGTTCTAATAGAACAGTCCTCTGAAAAGCAGCAAATTGGGTTCTTCACCATGGTACACTTCGCTGAATACTTGGAAGTTGCAGATATTCGACACGGAATTGGGTCCGATGTCTTGTGGGTGAAGATCAAAAAAATCAGCACATCTTTGAAATTTTTTGAGCCGGGAGGAGTAAATCCCCGGTTCATATGATCTGTGAAGAAAACAACATCTCCGTCTTTAGGTTGAGGAAATTCTTCATCCGGGTTAGGAGCACGATAAGGCATGACTTCTTTTTTCGGCAAATAGCCGGTCTTCACAAAGTCATCCAAGGTGCTGTCAGTGACAATGGATTTAACCCAGTTGCAGGAGGTAGGTGCCTTGGGTGCCATTCTAATTGAAAGCCTAAGACAAAGTAAAAGTGCCGGTTCAAATTTAAGCCGGGCAGGACAAAAATATTACTGTGCATATTCAAAATGGCGGCTTACAAAGGGACCTAATGGTATAAAGGTAATTATGTCCTGGTTAGTTAAGCCGCCATAAGCTCTATAAGCCGTCAAGACTATTTAAACCGCCAAGTGTGGTTTAAGTTATTAATTGAGCATTGCCTCCTTAAAGCCGGCGATCAGAGTCACCATGACTAGATAAATCTAGTAAGTGCAGATTTTGCCTAAGTATTGTACAAACAGGTTTCACAATTTGCAGCTGTTATTTTAGATCAAACAAACATTCAGAAAAGAAATTTACTAGACCTAAAAACAGGGCGCAGAGGAGTTCATGCGCTATAATGGGGTTTTCTTACATGGAAAGGAGATCTACTGGTACCCAAAATGGATGCGGAACATGTACCACATAAGATCTAGGGGGTTTTTGGATTGAAAGAAGTCATAACAGGTGGAACACAAGAACTCAGATGAACTTCGCATGGTATAGAGGAACATGCTAGCCCTAGGGTAGATCTATGGCGCGGAAAGGGGAAACGCTTACTGCGGAGGATCTGCGGAGGAGGGATGCTGCCGTTCTCTGGTCAAAGTTAGGTCGATGCAGCGGCCAAGCTCGACGGGAACGAGGTGCGCTGTGGCGACGGCGGCGGATCTCCAGTAACATATGGGGGCGAGAGGAAGAAGATGCGGCACGGGAAGAATGAAGGAAGACTGAGGGAGTCCCGGACTAGGGGGTGTCCGGATAGCCGAACTATCATCATCGGCCGGACTCCAAGACTATGAAGATACAAGATTGAAGACTTCGTCCCGTGTCCGGATGGGACTTTCCTTGGCATGGAAGGCAAGCTTGGCGATACGGATATGTAGATCTCCTACCATTGCAACCGACTCTGTGTAACCCTAGCCCTCTCCGGTGTCTATATAAACCGGAGGGTTTTAGTCCATAGGACAGAACAACAATCATACCATAGGCTAGCTTCTAGGGTTTAGCCTCCTTGATCTCGTGGTAGATCCACTCTTGTACTACCCATATCATCAATATCAATCAAGCAGGAGTAGGGTTTTACCTCCATCGAGAGGGCCCGAACCTGGGTAAAAACATCGTGTCCCTTGTCTCCTGTTACCATCCGCCTAGACGCACAGTTCGGGACCCCCTACCCGAGATCCGCCGGTTTTGACACCGACATTGGTGCTTTCATTGAGAGTTCCTTTGTGTCGTCACCGATAGGCTCGATGGCTCCTTCGATCATCAACAACAACGACGCAGTCCAGGGTGAGACTTTTCTCCCCGGACAGATCTTCATATTCGGCGGCTTTGCACTGCGGGCCAATTCGCTTGGCCATCTGGAGCAGATCGAACGCTACGCCCCTGGTCGTTAGGTCAGATTTGGAAGTCTGAACTTCACGGCTGACATCCGCGGAGACTTGATCTCCGATGGATTCGAGCCACAGCCGAGCGCGCCCCACTGTCACAATGGGCATGATTTAGCTCTGCTGCCGGACAATGCCCTGGAGGCCACACACGAGTCCGCTCCGACCCTTAATTCAGAGCTGGCTACGCAGATCGAGGACGGGTGGCTAGACGCCGCCTCGGGGGCTGCTACCTCTACGGCGATGGAGCCGAATACTGACCTTGTCCCTTGTGAAGCTCGTGACTCCGAGGCGCCGGACTCCTCGCCGGACTCCGAACCTATCGCGCCCCCACCAATTGAACCCGATTGGGCGCTGATCATGGAGTTCACCGCTGCGGACATCTTTCGACACTCACCTTTTGGCGACATCCTGAATTCACTAAAGTATCTCTCGTTATCAGGAGAGCCCTAGCCAGAGTGCGGTCAGGACGGTTGGGATGCGGACGACGAAGAAATTCAAAGCCCACCCACCACCCACTTAGTAGCCACTGTCGACGATCTAACCGACATGCTAGACTTCTACTCCGAAGATATCGACGGTATGGACGATGATGCCGGAGAAGACCAAGAACCAGCGCCTACTGGGCACTGGAAAGCCACCTCGTCATACGACATATACATGGTGGATATCCCAAAGGATGGGAATGGCGAGGGAACAGCGGAGGAAGACCCCTCCAAGAAACAGCCTAAGCGCCAGCGTCAGCGGCGCCGCTCTAAATCCCGCCACAGCAAGAATGGAGATTCCGTCACCGGAGATAATAACACCCCAGACAGTGCCGAAGACAACCCCCTCCAGCAAGATTCAGCACAGGAGGACGGAGAAGCCAGCCCTCATGAGAGAGCGGCAGATGAAGAGGTAGAGGATGATAATTACATGCCTCCCTCCGGAGACGAGGCAAGCCTCGACGACGACGAATTCGTCGTGCCTGAGGATCCCGCCGAACAAGAGTTTTTTAAACACAGGCTTATGGCCACGGCAAGCAGCCTCAAGAAAAAGCAGCAACAGCTTAGAGCTGATCAAGATCTGCTAGCCGACAGATGGACTGAAGTCCTTGCGGCCGAAGAGCACGAACTCGAACGCCCCTCCAAAAGCTACCCCAAACGCAAGTTGCTCCCCCGATTAGAGGAGGAGGCATCTAAACCTGCATCACCAGTGCACAATACGGCTGACCGACCACCCCGTGGCCGCGACAGAGAGGCCTCTAGGCCCTCCACTAAAACCGTACCCCGGCATCGCTCGAAAAGCACAAAGCCATAGGGGAATGCTCCAGACTTGCAAGATATATTGGAGGATAAGGCAAGACAATCAAGATCGATCTACGGATCACGTGGGCGCCCCATGATACGCGACGACAACCGTCGCGCCGGACACAGCAAGTCCGGTCGGGCCGAACACAGTAGACAAAGCTCTTTGAGCTATGTCGTGATATAGCCCAATACAGAGGCGCCGCACACCCACTATGCTTCACAGATGAAGTAATGGATCATCAAACCCCCAAAGGGCTTAAACCCGTGAATATTGAATCCTACGATGGCACAACAGACCCCGTGGTTTGGATCAAAGACTATCTCCTTCATATCCACATGGCCCGCGGTGATGATCTTCACGCCATCAAATACCTCCCACTCAAGCTTAAAGGACCAGCTCGGCATTGGCTTAACAGCTTGCCAGCAGAATCAATTGGGTGTTGGGAGGACCTGGAAGCCGCATTCCTTGATAACTTCCAGGGCATGTATGTGCGACCACCAGACGTTGACGACCTAAGCCATATAATTCAGCAGACAGATGAATCGGCTAGACAATTCTGGACACGGTTCTTAACTAAGAAAAATCAAATCGTCGACTATCCGGATGCGGAGGCCCTCGCGGCCTTCAAACATAACATCCGCGACGAGTGGCTTGCCCGGCACCTGGGACAGGAAAAGCCGAAATCCATGGCAGCCCTCACATCACTCATGACCCGCTTCTGCGCGGGAGAGGACAGCTGGCTAGCCCGCAGCAACAACCTCAGCAAAAATTCTGGCAGTCCGGATACCAAGGACCGCAACGGCAGGTCGCGTCACAACAAGCACAAACGCCGCATTAACGGCGACAATACTGAGGATACGGCAGTCAATGCTGGATTCAGAGGCTCCAAACCCGGTCAGCGGAAAAAGCCATTCAAAAGAACTACTCCGGGTCCGTCCAATTTGGACCGAATACTCGACCTCTCGTGCCAGATACACGGCACCCCCGAAAAGCCAGCTAATCACACCAACAGGGACTGTTGGGTATTCAAGCAGGCAGGCAAGCTAATTGCCAAAAACAATGACAAGGGGCTGCATAGCAATGACGAGGAAGAGACCCGACCGCCGAACAATAGAGGACAGAAGGGTTTCCCCCCACAAGTGCGGACGGTGAACATGATATACGCAACCCACATACCCAAGAGGGAGCAGAAGCGTGCACTCAGGGACGTATACGCGATGGAGCCAGTCGCCCTGAAGTTCAACCCATGGTCCTCCTGCCCGATCACTTTTGATCAAAGGGACCACCCCACCAGCATCCACCACGGCGGATTTGCCGCATTGGTTTTAGACCCAGTCGTTGATGGATTTCACCTCACCAGAGTCCTGATGGACGGCGGCAGCAGCCTGAACCTGCTTTATGAGGATATAGTGCGTAAGATGGACATGGACCCCTCAAGGATTAAACCCACAAAGACGACCTTCAAAGGCGTCATACCAGGTGTAGAGGCCAATTGTACAGGCTCAGTTACACTGGAAGTGGTCTTCGGATCCCCGGATAACTTCAGAAGCGAGGAGTTAATCTTTGACATAGTTCCGTTCTGCAGCGGCTATCATGCTCTGCTCGGACGGACCGCGTTTGCAAAGTTCAACGCGGTGCCACACTACGCATACCTAAAGCTCAAGATGCCAGGCCCTCGAGGAGTCATCACGGTCAACAGAAACACTGAACGCTCTCTCCGAATGGAGGAACATACAGCGGCTCTCGCGGCAGAAGTACAGTGCAGCCTCTTAAGGCAATTCTCGAGTCTGGCCGTTAAGCGACCGGACATGGCTAAACGCACCCGGAGTAACCTACAACAGGACCACCTGGCACGTTCCGAGCACGCGTAGCAACACGGCCCCAACCCCAGCCCTTGCAAAATTGCAAGACTGGTCCTTCGCGTACATCATTACGCTCTGGAGATACCATGGGCATAGGGGGAGGGGCATGACCACGACAGGCCCAGAATGCGGCTTAACCACACCAGGGGCTCCCAAGTGTGTCATCCTTTTTTTTCCTTTTCCTTTTTTCTTATCCACAGGACTCCGTTCACCAGAGGCCCTGTCCGGCAGTAGACCTGCCGAACTCACGATGCAACAGCCAGGGAAGGAGAAAGGCTACGACGAGTATCCAGGTGGTCTCCATTACGAGCATTAAATCTATTTTATACACCATTCCGCAGCCTACCCCTGGAGGGGGACATGTTTAATAGTCCCATCCCTTGCTTATCACACTATTTGTATCGTTCTGCATTCATGGCAGTATTTCTTGAATAAACAATGCATCACTTTTTTGCTTATAATTGCATTCCTTTCTTATACATATGTTCATTTATGACATGTTGCATCCGTACACTTTGGTACGGCTAAATATACCAGGGGCTTAAGTTCCCCACATTATGGTGTGATAAGTCCAAACACTTTCACAAGTGCGGCACCCCGAACTTATAGCATTATATGCATCGGCTCTGAATCATGTCTTGGGTCAATAGTTGGGTTCGCCCGGCTCCCATGTTTTGGTACCTTACGTTCCATTGTATCGGCTAAGGTAGCGCTAGGAGAACCACTGCGATTGCGCCCCAGTTGAGCTGCGCGAGCGCCTCAGTGGAGAAAGCTAAAACTGACCGTCATGATGAGGCGAGAGCCGGTCGCTGTTCGAGAGGTTTTTTCGAGTCCCTAAAGACTTATGCCGCTTAGAGCGAGGAACCGGCTTTGTCCGGCCCAGGCGTGAATAGCGCCCCGAATTCGGCCTTCCAAACACTAGGGGCTTCGTCGAAATTTAAAATTATAGAATTCTATGGCTAAGTGAGAGTGTTCAAGCATTATAAGTCCAGTTGCCTCATTTGTTGTGTTGAGCGCCTCCCTAGATGGACCCAAAAATGGGAACAAGAGTGCTCAAGTTTATCCCGAACACCCCAGCACTCGTGGCATGGGGGTTGAAGCCGACGACTTGCCATCTCTCAGATTTGATAAATGGCCGCACAGAAGGTAATATTTTAAATTAACAAGCGTTGCTTAGCGCACATGAACAAAGTTTTCAGTGCACAGGATAACAAAATGCGAGTCTACTCAAATATTACATCTTTGGAGCACTCACCCGCAATCATGCGGGCACCCTTCAGGACACCCTTATAATACATCTCGGGCGTGCGATACTCCTTGCCCGTCGGTGGCGTGTCTGTCACAAGCTTCTCAGCGTCCATCCTGCCCCAGTGCACCTTTGCACGGGCAAGGGCCCGACGGGCACCTTCAATGCAGGCGGAGTGCTTGATGACTTCAACCCAGGGACAAGCATCCACCAGCCGCCGCACCAGGCCGAAGTAGCTCCCAGGCATGGCCTCCTTGGGCCACAGCCAAACTATGAGGCCCTTCATGGCCTGTTCGGCCACCTTGTGGAGCTCGACCAGCTGCTTCAGCAGGTCGCTAAGGGGCACCGGATGTCCGGCCTCAGCATACTGAGACCAGAAGACCTTCTCCGTCGAGCTCCCCTCCTCGGCCCTATAGAAAGCGGCAGCATCAGACACGCTGCGGGGCAGATCTGCGAACGCTCCTGGAGAGCTCCGAATTCGGGTAAGTAATAGGTAATTCACATTCACATGCTTGCTTTGCATGAAAAATGCCTTACCCGCCGCTATTTTCTTCAACACCTCGATTTCCTGGAGGGCCTTGTGGGCTTCGGCCTTAGCGGCTTTGGCACTCTCAAGAGCCGATGCAAGCTCGGACTCTTGAGTCTTCGAGTCATGCTCCAGACTCTCATGTTTTTCCACGAGAGCCTGGAGCTCTTGCTGTACCTCCGCCACCCGCGCCTCCTACTTCTCTCGCCCAGCATGCTCCACGGCCGCATTACGTTCGGCCGCGGACACCGCCTCCTTCAGGGTCGCCACCTTGTTCGTGGCCCCTGGAGTACCCACATTATCCTTGTCATTCCTCTGGCAACCAAATCCTTTTCTGTAAGGTACAACTTTAATAAGGTGTTACTCACCTTCCTTGTCCTCGAGCTGCTTCTTGGCACGGCCGAGCTCGTTCTCACACCGCTCAAGGCTTTGCTTCAAAGCATTGACCTCCGCAGTCAGTGCGGCAGAGGTCAGCAGCGCAGCCTGCATTCCCATATCGACATATTTTTTAAGACTCCTGCGTATATCTTTTTAGATCCTCCCTCCAGTTTTCCTTTCCGAACACCGAACCGAGCATCAGGGGCTACTGTCTATGCGGTACTATTTTACATATATTAAAATTCTTACCTCAAAGCCTGTTAGAAGGCTACTGCAGGCTTCGGTCAGCCCGCTTTTGGCGAGCTGAACCTTCTGAATCACCGCACTCATGACAGTGCGGTGTCCCTCTTCGATGGAAGCGCCATTGAGCGCCTCCAGCAAAGTATCCGGCGCCTCCGGTTGGACGGAGGCCGCTGGCGTCATAGTCTTGCCCTTCTTACGAAGGGGCCACCTGCCGGACTCCGGAACCACTGCAGGTTCCGGTGCGGTGTCCAGCACAAAGTCCAGGAGGTTGCCCTGTGGCACCTCCGGGGCCTCCTCCTCCTGGCGGGTCCCTTCCTGGGATCCCACCTCGGCGTCATCGGTGTCACGGGGGGTGGAGGCTGTTGGAAGTGAAGTACTATCCACATCCGACGGGCCCAAGGACCCGCTCGTCGAAGCGGGAAGATCATCCTTGGGCGGACTACAGGGTTGTATGCGGCATTAGAAAGGCACCATGCGACAAAAAGAAAAATTATGAGGGGGTCCGGATACTTACGATCTCGCCAGGGGCTTGGCCCTTGAGGGCCACTCCTCGTCGCCGTCACCGACGTTGGCAGAACGGTCCGGGTGAAAGGTCCTTCCCTTCTTGGACCCTTCGGCCTCCCTCGTTGGGGAGGCCTTCCTCTTCCTCTCTCCCCCCGCTGGGGGAGAGGCATCTTTCTTCTCCTCCTCGTCCTCGTGGGAGGATTCCACCTCGGAGTCATTGGACGATGAGTCCGATACCACCTGACGCCGGGAACTCCTTCGGGTTCCCGTGGCCTTCTTCTTGGCCTTCTTCTCCGGGACCAGCAACCCTGTCAAATGGGCATCCGCTGGGTCTTCTGGAAGGGGAGCCGGACAGTTAACCTGTCCGGACGTCGCCTGCCAGGCCTATTAAAGGTATTGGGAGTTTAGATCCCGCATAAAGTCAAAACATGAAAAGCAAGTGTCCCATAAAGGATAACATGGCTTACCTCGCCAGCCGGACGCTGCGAGCTGAATCTGCGATCTTCGGTAGCGGATGCGTGAGCTTCGGCGCCCTTGAACAGCACCCTCCAGGCATCTTCGTACGTAGTGTCGAAGAGCCCGTTCAAGGTCCGGTGCTGTGCCGGATCAAACTCCCACAAATTGAAGTCCCGTTGTTGGCAGGGGAGAATCCGGCGGACGAGCATGACCTGGATCACGTTGACAAGCTTGAGCTTCTTGTTCACCAGGGTTTGGAGACAGGACTGGAGTCCGGTTAGCTCTTCCGAACAACCCCACAGCAGGCCCTTCTCCTTCCGGGAAGTGAGCCGCATGGGGACGCCAGATCTGAATTCGGGGACCGCTGCCCATTTAGGGTCACGGGGCTCGGTGATGTAGAACCACCCCGATTCCCACCCTTTGATGGTTTCCACGAAGGTGCCCTCGAGCCAAGTGACGTTGGGCATCTTGCCCACCATGGCGCCTCCGCACTCCGCTTGGATGCCCTTCACAACCTTCGTCTTGACGTTGAAGGTCTTGAGCCACAAGCCGAAGTGGGGCTGGATGCAGAGGAAGGCCTCGCACACGACGATAAACGCCAAGATGTTGAGGATGAAATTCGGGGCCAGATCATGGAAATCCAGGCCGTAGTAGAACATGAGCCCCCGGACAAAGGGGTGGAGTGGGAAGCCCAGTCCGCGGAGGAAATGGGGAAGGAATACCACCCTCTCATGGGGCCCGAGGGTGGGGATGAGCTTCCCCTCATCGGGGAGCCGGTGCGCGATATCGCTGGGCAAATATCCGGCACTGCGCAGTTTGTTGATGTGCCCCTCTGTGACGGAGGAGGCCATCCACTTGCCTCCCGCTCTGGACATGATTGGAGAAGGTTGAGGTGAGATGTGCGGACTTGGGCGCTGGATCTCGAGTGCGCGGAGATGGATAAGCAAAGGGGGAAGAAGGCATAGGTAAAAAGGTGGATCCTTATCCCCTTATATATGGGCGGACAAAACTATGCATCCCCACCGGCCTGGTAAAACTCGCTTATCTCCCAAGCGCTGCAATCAATGGCGCGGTTGGGTTACCCACGTCCGTATTGATGGGAATCTCGGGATAAGGGGAACATGATCTCTGCTTCGATAAGACGTGCCAAGGAAACCGCTTCGCTAAACGCACTGAGGTGGTATAATGAAAACGATTCGAGTAAAAGCTTGGTTGTGGTGTGACGTCACGCCACAAAATACGTCGGCAGATTGAACTTGTGTAAATATTATTCTCTCTATGGTGGTATGTGGAATTTATTTTGCAGAGCCGGACACTATCCTGGTGTTCACAATCTTCTATAAATTATTCGGAGGAGGAACCCGCCTTGCAATGCCGAAGACAATATGCGCGCCGGACTCATCATCATTGAAGCCTGGTTCAGGGGCTAATGAGGGACTCCCGGACTAGGGGGTGTCCGGATAGCCGAACTATCATCATCGGCCGGACTCCAAGACTATGAAGATACAAGATTGAAGACTTCGTCCCGTGTCCGGATGGGACTTTCCTTGGCGTGGAAGGCAAGCTTGGCGATACGGATATGTAGATCTCCTACCATTGTAACCGACTCTGTGTAACCCTAGCCCTCTCCAGTGTCTATATAAACCGGAGGGTTTTAGTCCATAGGACTGAACAACAATCATACCATAGGCTAGCTTCTAGGGTTTAGCCTCCTGGATCTCGTGGTAGATCCACTCTTGTACTACCCATATCATCAATATCAATCAAGCAGGAGTAGGGTTTTACCTCCATCGAGAGGGCCCGAACCTGGGTAAAAACATCGTGTCCCTTGTCTCCTGTTACCATCCGCCTAGACGCACAGTTCGGGACCCCCTACCCGAGATCCGCCGGTTTTGACACCGACAAAGACCTAGTTGGGTCTATTTATAAGGAAGGGACACTAAAGAGCGCGAAAAACGAGGAGGCCGAAAAACGTGAGTTATCCAACTACAAAGACACCTCGATTTTTGGGATGGTTATCAAGACAAAGATCTGTTGGGATACATTGGATAAAGGGCGCTTTTATGACAGATGACATCATGGCGGGTTACGATAAATCCAGAAGATGACGTCATGGCGGGTTACAAAAATTTCATAAAGGCAGAAGATTTTTTCCTTAAGTATCGAAGATTGACATGAAACCAGTTCAAATCAATCTGGGGCCTAATGTTGGGGATATAACTATTGGTATGATCTGCCCAGGAGGGGCCGGGGCATACTTGCAAATATTCTTGAAGTCCAAGACTCAGGCTATGGATGGCGGTTTAGTTTAAGGCACATGGCCCAGAGGCGACTTAAGGCCTAGTGATAAACCTCCATGTATGCGTGACTTGTATTGTAAGACAGGAAATATTAAGAGACCGAGCCGGAAACTGTTTATGAGCCGGCCGGGACTCTGTAGAGCCGCTGGGCGTCGGCCTTTGTATATAAAGCGACGACCCAGCGGCGGTTCAGGGCAAGTAACATCAACTCGAGAACTAGGTCAGCGATTTGCTCCCTGGTTATCGAGACATAAGCAATCCCTCTCAAAACTGGACCGTAGGCTTTTACCTTCACCGTAAGGGGCCGAACCAATATAAACCTCGTGTCCTTTGTCCCGATTAACCCGTTCAAGCTTCCTATTTGCGATGGCTCCACGACTAAGTCCTTTCACTAGGACATCTACCGTGACAATTCCATGACACCGCTGTTGGTGGACTTCGCATCCCCCCTGCTAAAGTTGACTGTGTCCTTGTCCTCGTCCTCGGCGCCGCCCTCAAGGTTGTAGTACTCGTAGTAGTGGTTGCGCCAGAGCTCGTGTTGGTACTCCACCGCCGATTCCTCAACGGACAGACTCTTCTCTACATCGACCTGGGCCACGCGCAACTCCTCCTCCCGGCGGTCCTCGATCTCCGCCGTCTCCTGCATCTCTAGCTCCTCCTCGACGACCTCATGAGGAAGCAGGTGCTCCATGGCCACCGCCGCCTTTTCGGACATGGGTTGTGTGCTGGATTCCAAGGTGGCCTCGACTCAGGCGAGGGTGACATCGGTGGCACGAATGACAAATCAAGCACTCTCGGCGTTTGCAGTCACGGTAGCAGGTGCAGCCGTCTCGGCTGCTGTAGCTACCCCGTCGGCTGCCGCAGAAGCCCTCTCGGTGGAAGCGGCCGCATTCAATGCAGATGCAGCGGCACTCCTGGCGTAGGTGGCGGCGCTCTCGGTGCAGGCGGCGGCACTCAGGGGGGGGCGGCCATCGTACGGGCCTTCACGAAGCATCATCTTTGCAAGAAGGGGGTGCGGGCATGGGCATCGGGATTTGGGCATTCATGTGTTGCTGGCACTAGAGCAGACGAGCCGAGAGGCTTAAGGAGGCTTAAATAGACCCATAATTTTTCATCGCAAACGATTCCTACAAAACAACTGTGTGTGATGAGGTAGATATTTTTTATTAGCTGTGAAAGACGAATTGGTAGTAAAGTGGCAACGGCTGGTGCTCTAAATGTACGAGAAACTTTTTAGTACTAATATAACTGTCATGTCAAATTGTGGAAAATTTCAGGGGTCATTTGACCTTTTCAGAAATTTAAGTGATTTTCTAGCCATTTAATGACCGTAATTGAAATTTTAACTACATGTACATGCAATAGCTAACCAAAACGGTTTGAAAAGTCATATTTTGTGTACTTGTGTGCGATTTAATTCCACGTGCAGTAAATTGGAAGGAATTTTAAAACATATTGGTCTAACGGCTATGACACAATTAAGAATGGAGTGTCATGGCATTTAAATTCCAAAAAATTAAAAACATGGAACCTTGCTTCATGTAATGTCATACCACCAAGATGATGTGGTACAAAAATTGGCTATTTGACGAAAGTTTGGACACACACCCCTCACAAACCGGAGCAACTCACTAGAAGGCTCGTGGTTCTGAGAGGGAAGAATGCATGTTTGATGATGAACGGCAGATAGCTTCTTCTTACGGCTTTCAAAAAATTTCTACGTGTAATGTGCACTGATACTAATTGTCATGTGAAGACTTGGAAAATTTCAGGGGTCTCATTTGACATTTTGAAGACATTTAAGTGATTTTCTAGCCATTTAATGACCATAATTCAAATTTGAACTAAATGTGCATGCAACAGCTAACCATAATGGTTTGAAAAATCATGTTTGTGTACTTGTGTGCGAGTTAATTCCATGTGCAGTAAATTAGAAGGAATTTTCAAGCATATTGGTCTCACGGCATGGACACATGCATGGAGTGCCAAGGCATTTTAATTCCAAAAAATTAAAAATGATCAGGAAAACATGAAACCTTGCTTGATGTAATGTCATGCCACCAAGATGATGTGGTACAAAAATTTGCTTGTTTGACAAAAGTTTGGACACGCACCCCTCACAAATCGGAGCAACTCACTAGAATGCTCGTGGTTCCGAGAAGGGAACAATGCATGTTTGATGACGAAGGATAGATAGCTTCCTCTTATGGCCTTCAAAAAAATTCTACGTGTAATGTGCACTGATACAAACTTTCATGTGAAAATTTGCAAAATTTCAGGGGTCATTTGACCTTTTGAAGACATTTAAGTGATTTCCTAGCCATTTAATGACTGTAATTCAAATTTGAACTAGATGTACATGCAACGGCTAACCATAACGGTTTGAAAAATCATATTTGTGTACTTGTGTGTGAGTTAATTCCATGTGCAATAAATTAGAAGGAATTTTCAAGCATATTGGTCTCACGGCATGGACACATGCATGGACTGCCATGGCATTTTAATTCCAAAAAATTAAAAAATGATCAGGAAAACATGAAACCTTGCTTGATGTAATGTCATGCCACCAAGATGATGTGGTACAAAAATTGGCCTGTTTGACAAAAGTTTGGACACACACCCCTCACAAACCGGAGCAACTCACTAGAAGGCTCGTGGTTCTGAGAAGGGAACAATGCATGTTTGATGACGCACGGCAGATAGCTTCCTCTTACGGCCTTAAAAAAATTCTACGTGTGATGTGCACTGATACAAACTGTCATGTGAAAATTTGGAAACTTTCAGGGGTCATTTGACCTTTTGAAGACATTTAAGTGATTTTCTAGCCATTTAATGATAGTAATTCAAATTTGAACTAGACGTACATGCAACCGCTAACCATAATGGTTTGAAAAATTATATTTGTGTACTTGTGTGCGAGTTAATTCCATGTGCAGTAAATTAGAAGGAATTTTCAAACATATTGGTCTGACGGCATGGACATTGCATGGAGTTCCATGGAATTTTAATTCCAAAAAATTAAAAAATGATCAGAAAAACATGAAACCTTGCTTGATGTAATGTCATGCTACCAAGATGATGTGGTACAAAAATTGGCCTGTTTGACGAAAGTTTGGACACACACCCCTCACAAATCGGAGCAACTCACTAGAAGGCTCGTGGTTCTGAGAAGGGAACAATGCATGTTTGATGACGAACGTCAGATAGCTTCCTCTTACGGCCTTCAAAATTTTTTTCTACTTGTAACATGCACTAATACAACTGTGATGTAAAAATTTGAAAATTTCAGGGGTCATTTGACCTTCTGAAGACATTTAAGTGATTTTCTAGCCATTTAATGACCGTAATTCAAATTTAAACTACGTCTACATGCAACGACTAACCATAACGGTTTGAAAAATCATATTTGTGTACTTGTGTGCGAGTTAAAAAAATCATCAGACGATGTAAATATCTGGTGTTCAAATAATAAAATGTAAAATCTGGCAAGACAACCGGCCCCACACGATTGGCACTCTATTTCGCGCCTCGAGGTTTGGAAGGTGAGTGGCGGCTCTATCAATCACACATGGTTCTGCATTAGGAACCGCCAGCTATTATGTTCGCACACGGAATTTGTTGCGGGATTCGCGTGTAATTCACACTACAGTACTCGTAAATTCCGACAACTGGCGTGTGTACTGTTCCCGTCGATCTAGATTCCGGCCACCAATAAATACTACCTTGCTTATGTCGTCCCGCCTGCATTCTCATCTAGATCCTCCCCTTGCTCGCCCTCCCTCTCTCTCTCTCTCTCAAATCTCTGCCATGATGCCGCCGGTCTGCCCACGCACCGACGAGGAGTCGCCACCACCCGAGGATGCTCACTCGAAGAGATGCAAAGAGGACACCTACACGCCGCCGGACGAGGTTCCGCCGAATGCCCCAACTTTGGATTGGCTTTGGTGCCAGTATGATCTTGTCTTTGGAAGTCACTGCCGCCGGCTGAGAAAGCCAGGCGCGTGGCTTTCAAGAAGGAGATGGAGAAGGAGGATGCCAGGTACCAGGCGGCCTGTGAAGCCCGTGATGCCGCCTAAAAAAAAGAGGCGGCGGAGCTTTAGGGGCGGGCACGTCGTCGTGCGGAGGAGGTGTACGAAGATGGGTACTTTGCGAGGAAGGCCAGAGGTGCTAGGCGCCTCATCGCTGCGTGGAGCTGGGCCGATAAGATCCAGTGTGCCACCGACGAGGAGCTCCGGTGGGCGCCCAACGAAATGGCAAGATCGTTTGTGCGCGCCCGCCTGCAAGAGGCAGATCGGCACGTCAAGCACTGCGAGGCGGAGGAGGCGGAGTACTGCCTCCGCTCTGGGAAGACGCCGTGCACCAGGAAGTTGTTGGCGAGGCGCTGCCGGAATACTGGCCCTAGGAGGGATTATTAGTTTTAGTACTGTTCGTTTTCAATTTTATGCATTGTACCTAGTAGATAAGTATCATCATGTATATGTGATGATATTATATATATTCTGTGATGAACTAATGAACAATTAATATTATATATATATATATATATACATCTGGGCTATTTTGTTACGCATAATAGAATATTATTCTGTTACCCTACTTGAACTGGCGATTTCAGGCGGTTGTACTGATTAATTTCGAGCGGTTGAACTAATGCTTTCATTTCTATTTAACAGATCGTTTTCTTTAGTTCAATTTTTTTGTAATTTTTTTATCGGAATGGGGCGTGTAATATATCGTTGGAAAGCTCTTGACAACTATATTTTGAGTATATTAAACATTTTTGCAAAATCATCATGGTTTAAGAGCAGTTTTGAAAAAACCGTTTTTTCAAAACTTAAAACATGAATCATATTTCGGACTCAATTTTCAAACAATTTGTCGGAATTGAGCAAAAAGATGGCGTTGGAAAGCTGGTGAAAATATGCATCTTTCATATATCTATTGTTTTTTCTAATTCGATACGATTTAAAAGTAATTTGAAAAATAGTGAAATTCTGAGCGAAATGTATTTTTGTGATTTTTTGCAAACGACTTGTCGGATTGATGCAAATGATACGGCGGGGGGAGGGAGGGCAGCCGCACCCTGAAGTCTTGGCGCCTCCCTCTCCCCTGCTACACCTCTCCCTCTCGCAGAAGCTCGAGAAGCTCTGCCGGAACTCTGCTGCATCCACCACCACGCCGTCGTGCTGCTGGATCTTCATCAACCTCTCCTTCCCCCTTGCTGGATCAAGAAGGAGGAGACGTCATCCGCTCCATACGTGTGTTGAACGCGGAGGTGCTGTCCGTCGGCACTTGGTCATCGGTGATTTGGATCACGACGAGTACGACTCCCTCAACCCCGTTCTCTTGAACGCTTCCGCTCGCGATCTACAAAGGTATGTAGATGCACTACTATCACTCGTTGCTAGATGAACTCATAGATGGATCTTGGTGAAACCGTAGGAAATTTTTTTATTTTCTGCAACGTTCCCCAACACTATGATCATATCATAGACATCTTATCCTCTTGTCACGACGATCTTCAACTTCACTCTGAAATTACTTGAACCTTTCAATAATTCAGACTTGTGTTTCATCAAGTAAATATACTTAGCATCTACTCAAATCATCTGTGAAGCAAGAACATAACGATATCCACTGCGTGCCTCAACACTCATTGGACTGCACACATCAAAATGTATTACTTCCAACAAGTTGCTTTCTTGTTCCATCTCACTGAAAATGAGGCCTTTCAGTCATCTTGCCCATGTGGTATGATTTGCATGTCTCAAGTGATTCAAAATCAAGTGAGTCCAAACAATCCATCTGCATGGAGTTTCTTCATGTGTATACACCAATAGACATGGTTTGCATGTCTCAAACTTTTCAAAAACGAGTGAGTCCAAAGATCCATCAACATGGAGCTTCTTCATGCATTTTATACCAATGTGACTCAAATTGCAGTGCCACAAGTATGTGGTACTATCATTATTATCTTATATCTTTTGGCATGAACACGTGTATCACTACGATCGGGATTCAATAAACCATTTACTTTAGGTGCAAGACCATTGAAGGTATTATTCAAATAAACAGAGTAACCATTATTCTCCTTAAATGAATAACCATATTGCGATAAACATAATCCAATCATGTTTATGCTCAACGCAAACACCAAATAACAATTATTTAGGTTTAACACCAATCCTGATGGTAGACGGAGCGTGCGATGTTTGATCACATCAACCTTGGAAACTCTTCCAACACATATCATCGTCTCACCTTTGGCTAGTCTCCGTTTATTCTATAGCCTTTTATTTCGAGTTACTAACTCTTAGCAACCGAACCGGCATCTAATACCCTGCTGCTACTAGGAGTACTAGTAAAGTATACATTTAATATAATGTATGTCCAATACATACTTTTTTCAACCTTGACAGCCTTCTCATCTACCAAGTATCTAGGGTGGTTCTGCTTCAGTGACCGTTCCTCTTATTACAGAAGCACTTAGTCTCGGGCTTGGGTTCAACTTTGGGTTTCTTCACTCGAGCAGCAACTGATTTGTCGTTTCATGAAGTATCCCTTTCTTGGCCTTGCCCTTCTTGAAACTAGTGGTTTTAACTAACCATCAACAATTGATGCTCCTTCTTGATTTCTACTTTCGTGGTGTCAAACATCACGAATATTTCAAGGATCATCTATCCCTGATATGTTATAGTGTTGGGGAACGTAGTAATTTCAAAAAAATTCCTACGCACACGCAAGATCATGGTGATGGCATAGCAACGAGAGAGGGGAGAGTGATGTCTACATACCCTCGTAGACCGCAAACGGAAGCGTTAACACAACGCGGTTGATGTAGTCGTACGTCTTCACGATCCGACCGATCCAAGCACCGAACGTACGGCACCTCCGAGTTCAGCACACGTTCAGCTCGATGACGATCCCCGGGCTCCGATCTAGCAAAGCTTCGGGGATGAGTTCCGTCAGCACGACGGCGTGGTGACGATGATGATGTTCTACCGGCGCAGGGCTTCGCCTAAACTCTGCGACAATATGACCGAGGTGGAATATGGTGGAGGGGGGCACCGCACACGGCTAAGGAACGATCCGTAGATCAACTTGTGTGTCTATGGGGTGCCCCCTGCCCCCGTATATAAAGGAGGGAGGGGGGAGGCCGACCGGCCCTTGTTGGGCGCGCCAGGAGGAGGAGTCCTCCTCCTAGTAGGAGTAGGACTCCTCCTTTCCTACTCCTACTAGGAGGGGAAGGAAGGGGGAGAGGAGGGGAAGGAAAGAGGGGGGCGCCGCCCCCCTCCTAGTCCAATTCGGACCAGAGGGAGAGGGGGCGTGCGGCCCTTCCTGGCCGCCCCTCTCTCTTCCCACCAAGTCCCATGTGGCCCATTAACTCTCCGGGGGGGTTCCGGTAACCCTCCGGCACTTCGATTTTCTCTGAAATCTCCCGGAACACTTCCGGTGTCCGAATATAGTCGTCCAATATATCAATCTTTATGTCTCGACCATTTCGAGACTCCTCGTCATGTCCGTGATCACATCCGGGACTCCGAACAAACTTCGATACATCAAAACTTATAAACTCATAATAAAACTGTCATCGTAACGTTAAGCGTGCGGACCCTACGGGTTCGAGAACTATGTAGACATGACCTAGAACCATTCTCGGTCAATAACCAATAGCGGGACCTGGATGCCCATACTGGTTCCTACATATTCTACGAAGATCTTTATCGGTCAAACCGCATAACAACATACGTTGTTCCCTTTGTCATCGGTATGTTACTTGCCCGAGATTTGATCGTCGGTATCCAATACCTAGTTCAATCTCGTTATCGGCAAGTCTCTTTACTCTTTCCGTAATGCATCATCCCGTAACCAACTCATTTGGTCACATTGCTTGCAAGGCTTATAATGATGTGCATTACTGAGAGGGCCCAGATATACCTCTCCGACAATCGGAGTGACAAAACCTAATCTCGAAATACGCCAACTCAACATGTACCTTCGGAGACACCTGTAGTACTCCTTTATAATCACCCAGTTACGTTGTGACGTTTGGTAGTACCCAAAGTGTTCCTCCAGTAAACAGGAGTTGCATAATTCTCATAGTTACAGGAACATGTATAAGTCATGAAGAAAGCAATTGCAGTATACTAAACGATCAAGTGCTAGGCTAACAGAATGGGTCATGTCAATCACATCATTCTCCTAATGATGTGATCCCATTAATCAAATGACAACACATGTCTATGGTTAGGAAACATAACCATCTTTGATTAATGAGCTAGTCAAGTAGAGGCATACTAGTGACTATATGTTTGCCTATGTATTCACACATGTATCATGTTTCCGGTTAATACAATTCTAGCATGAATAATAAACATTTATCATGATATGAGGAAATAAATAATAACTTTATTATTGCCTCTAGGGCATATTTCCTTCAGTCTCCCACTTGCACTAGAGTCAATAATCTAGATTACAAAGTAATGATTCTAACACCCATGGAGTCTTGGTGTTGATCATGTTTTGCTCGTGAGAGAGGCTTAGTCAACGGGTCTGCAACATTCAGATCCGTATTTATTTTGCAAATCTCTATGTCTCCCACTTGGACTTGGTCCCGAATGGAATTGAAGCGTCTCTTGATGTGCTTGGTCCTCTTGTGAAATCTGGATTCCTTTGCCAAAGCAATTGCACCAGTATTGTCACAAAAGATCTTCATTGGTCCCGATGCACTAGGTATGACACCTAGATCGGTAATGAACTCCTTCATCCAGACTCCTTCATTTGCTGCTTCAGAAGCAGCTATGTACTCCTCTTCACATGTAGATCCTGCCACGACGCTTTGTTTAGAACTGCACCAACTTACAGCTCCACCGTTTAATAAAAACACGTATCCGGTCTGCGATTTAGAATCGTCCGGATCAGTGTCAAAGCTTGCATCAACATAACCATTTACGACTAGCTCTTTGTCACGTCCATATACGAGAAACATATCCTTAGTCCTTTTCAGGTATTTCAGGATGTTCTTGACCGCTGTCTAGTGATCCACTCCTGGATTACTTTGGTACCTTCCTGCCAAGCTTATTGCTAAGCATACGTCAGGTTTGGTACACAGCATTGCATACATGATAGAGCCTAAGGCTGAAGCATAGGGAACATCTTTCATTTTCTCTCTATCTTCTGTTGTGGTCGGGCATTGAGTTTGACTCAACTTCACACCTTGTAGCACAGGCAAGAAACCTTTCTTTGCCTGATCCATTTTGAACTTTTCAAAATTTTGTCAAGGTATGTGCTTTGTGAAAGTCCTATTAAGCGTCTTGATCTATCTCTATAGATCTTGATGCCCAATATGTAAGCAGATTCACCGAGATCTTTCATTGAAAAACTTTTATTCAAGTATCCCTTTATGCTATCCAGAAATTCTATATAATTTCCAATTAATAATATGTCATCTACATATAAAATCAGAAATGCTACAGAGCTCCCACTCACTTTCTTGTAAATACAGGCTTCTCCAAAAATCTGTATAAAACCATATGCTTTGATCACACTATCAAAACGTTTATTCCAACTCCGAGATGCTTGCACTAGCCCATAAATGGATCGCTCGAGCTTGCACACTTTGTTAGCACCTTTTGGATCAACAAAACCTTCTGGTTGCATCATATACAACTCTTCTTCCAGAAATCCATTCAAGAATGCAGTTTGACATCCATTTGCCAAATTTCATAATCATGAAATGCAGCAATAGCTAACATGATTCGGACAGACTTAAGCATCGCTACGGGTGAGAAAGTCTCATCGTAGTCAGCCCCTTGAACTTGTCGAAAACCTTTCGCAACAAGTCGAGCTTTATAGACAGTTACATTACCATCAGCGTCAGTCTTCTTCTTAAAGATCCATTTATTCTCAATGGCTTGCCGATCATCGGGAAAGTCAACCAAAGTCCATACTTTGTTTTCATACATGGATCCCATCTCAGATTTCATGGCCTCTAGCCATTTTGCGGAATCTGGGCTCATCATCGCTTCCTCATAGTTCCAGAATAGGATTACCGTACCACTCTGGTGCGGATCTTACTCTGGTAGACCTACGAGGTTCAGTAGAAACTTGATCTGAAGTTTCATGATCAATATCATCAGCTTCCTCACTAGTTGGTGTAGTTGTCACAGGAACCGGTTCTTGTGATGAACTACTTTCCAACAAGGGAGTAGATACAGTTATCTCATCAAGTTCTACTTTCCTCCCATTCACTTCTTTCGAGAGAAACTCCTTCTCTAGAAAGGATCCGATTTTAGCAACAAAAATCTTGCCCTCAAATCTGTGATAGAAGGTGTACCCAATAGTCTCTTTTGGGTATCCTATGAAGACACATTTCTCCGATTTGGGTTCGAGCTTATCTGGTTGAAGTTTCTTCACATAAGCATCGCAGCCCCAAACTTTAAGAAACGACAACTTTGGTTTCTTGCCAAACCACAGTTCATAAGGCGTCGTCTCAACGGATTTTGATGGTGCCCTATTTAACATGAGTGCGGCCGTCTCTAAAGCATAACCCCAAAACGATAGCGGTAAATCAGTAAGAGACATCATGGATCGCACCATATCTAGTAAAGTACGATTACGACGTTCGGACACACCATTTCGTTGTGGTGTTCCGGGTGGCGTGAGTTGCGAAACTATTCCGCATTGTTTCAAGTGTAGACCAAACTCGTAACTCAAATATTCTCCTCCACGATCAGATCGTAGAAACTTTATTTTCTTGTTACGATGATTTTCCACTTCACTCTGAAATTCTTTGAACTTTTCAAATGTTTCAGACTTATGTTTCATTAAGTAGATATACCCATATCTGCTCAAATCATCTGTGAAGGTGAGAAAATAACGATACTCGCCGCGAGCCTCAACATTCATTGGACCACAAACATCAGTATGTATGATCTCCAACAAATCAGTTGCTCGCTCCATAGTTCCGGAGAACGGCGTTTTAGTCATCTTGCCCATGAGGCACGGTTCGCAAGTACCAAGTGATTCATAATCAAGTGATTCCAAAAGTCCATCAGTATGGAGTTTCTTCATGCGCTTTACACCGATATGACCTAAACGGCAGTGCCACAAATAAGTTGCACTATCGTTATCAACTCTGCATCTTTTGGTTTCAACACTATGAATATGTGTATCACTACTATCGAGATTCAATAAAAATAGACCACTCTTCAAGGGTGCATGACCATAAAAGATATTACTCATATAAATAGAACAACCATTATTCTCTGATTTAAATGAATAACCGTCTCGCATCAAACAAGATCCAGATATAATGTTCATGCTCAACGCTGGCACCAAATAACAATTATTTAGGTCTAAAACTAATCCCAATGGTAGATGTAGAGGTAGCGTGCCGACCGCGATCACATCGACTTTGGAACCGTTTCCCACGCGCATCGTCACCTCGTCCTTCGCCAGTGCTCACTTATTCCGTAGTCCCTGTTTCGAGTTGCAAATATTAGCAACAGAACCAGTATCAAATACCCAGGTGCTACTACGAGCTCTAGTAAGGTACACATCAATAACATGTATATCACATATACCTTTGTTCACCTTGCCATCCTTCTTATCCGCCAAATACTTGGGGCAGTTCCGCTTCCAGTGTCCAGTCTGCTTGCAGTAGAAGCACTCAGTTTCAGGCTTAGGTCCAGACTTGGGTTTCTTCTCTTGAGCAGCAACTTGCTTGTCGTTCTTTTTGAAGTTCCCCTTCTTCTTTCCTTTGCCCTTTTTCTTGAAACTAGTGGTCTTGTTGACCATCAACACTTGATGCTCCTTCTTGATTTCTACCTCCGCAGCTTTTAGCATTGCGAAGAGCTCGGGAATTGTCTTGTTCATCCCTTGCATATTATAGTTCATCACGAAGCTCTTGTAGCTTGGTGGCAGTGATTGGAGAATTCTGTCAATGACGCTATCATCCGGAAGATTAGCTCCCAGTTGAATCAAGTGATTATTATACCCAGACATTTTGAGTATATGCTCACTGACAGAACTATTCTCCTCCATCTTGCAGCTGTAGAACTTATTGGTGACTTCATATCTTTCAATCCGGGCATTTGCTTGAAATATTAACTTCAACTCCTGGAACATCTCATATGCTCCATGACGTTCAAAACGTCGTTGAAGACCCGGTTCTAAGCCGTAAAGCATGGCACATTGAACTATCGAGTAGTCATCAGCTTTGCTCTGCCAGACGTTCTTAACGTCGTCAGTTGCATCAGCAGCAGGCCTGGCACCCAGTGGTGCTTCCAGGACATAATTCTTCTGTGTAGCAATGAGGATAATCCTCAAGTTACGGACCCAGTCCGTGTAATTGCTACCATCATCTTTCAACTTTGCTTTCTCAAAGAACGCATTAAAATTCAATGGAACAACAGCACGAGCCATCTATCTACAACAAACATAGACAAGCAAAATACTATCAGGTACTAAGTTCATGATAAATTTAAGTTCAATTAATCATATTACTTAAGAACTCCCACTTAGACAGACATCTCTCTAGTCATCTAAGTGATCACGTGATCCAAATCAACTAAACCATAATCGATCATCACGTGAGATGGAGTAGTTTTCAATGGTGAACATCACTATGTTGATCATATCTACTATATGATTCACGCTCGACCTTTCGGTCTCCGTGTTCCGAGGCCATATCTGCATATGCTAGGCTCGTCAAGTTTAACCTGAGTATTCTGCGTGTGCAAAACTGGCTTGCACCTATTGTAGATGGACGTAGAGCTTATCACATCTGATCATCACGTGGTGTCTGGGCACGATGAACTTTGGCAACGGTGCATACTCAGGGAGAACACTTCTTGATAATTTTTAGTGAGAGATCATCTTAAAATGCTACCGTCAATCAAAGCAAGATAAGATGCATAAAGGATAAACATCACATGCAATCAATATAAGTGATATGATATGGCCATCATCATCTTGTGCTTGTGATCTCCATCTTTGAAGCACCGTCGTGATCACCATCGTCACCGGCGTGACACCTTGATCTCCATCGTAGCATCGTTGTCGTTACGCCATCTATTGCTTCTACGACTATCGCTACCGCTTAGTGATAAAGTAAAGCAATTACAGGGCGTTTGCATTTCATACAATAAAGCGACAACCATATGGCTCCTGCCAGTTGCCGATAACTTCGGCTACAAAACATGATCATCTCATACAATAAAATATAGCATCACGTCTTGACCATATCACATCACAACATGCCCTGCAAAAACAAGTTAGACGTCCTCTACTTTGTTGTTGCAAGTTTTACGTGGCTGCTACGGGCTTAGCAAGAACCGTTCTTACCTACGCATCAAAACCACAATGATAGTTCGTCAAGTTAGTGCTGTTTTAACCTTCGCAAGGACCGGGCGTAGCCACACTCGATTCAGCTAAAGTGAGAGAGACAGACACCCGTCAGTCACCTTTAAGCACAAGTGCTCGTAACGGTGAAACCAGTCTCGCGTAAGCGTACGCGTAATGTCGGTCCAGGCCGCTTCATCTCACAATACCGCCGAACCAAAGTATGACATACTGGTAAGCAGTATGACTTGTATCGCCCACAACTCACTTGTGTTCTACTTGTGCATATAACATCAACGCATAAAACCTGGCTCGGATGCCACTGTTGGGGAACGTAGTAATTTCAAAAAAATTCCTACGCACATGCAAGATCATGGTGATGATATAGCAACGAGAGGGGAGAGTGTTGTCCACGTACCCTCGTAGACCGTTAGCGGAAGCGTTAGCACAACGCGGTTGATGTAGTCGTACGTCTTCACGATCCGACTGATCCAAGTACCGAACGTACGGCACCTCCGAGTTCAGCACACGTTCAGCTCGATGACGATCCCCGGGCTCCGATCCAGCAAAGCTTCGGGGATGAGTTCCGTTAGCACGACGGCGTGGTGACGATGATGATGTTCTACCGGCGCAGGGCTTCGCCTAAACTCCGCGATGATATGACCGAGGTGGAATATGGTGGAGGGGGCACCGCACACGGCTAAGGAACGATCTGTAGATCAACTTGTGTCTCTATGGGGTGCCCCCCTGCCCCCGTATATAAAGGAGCAAGGGGGGAGGCCGGCCGGCCCTTGTGGGCGCGCCAAGGAGGAGGAGTCCTCCTCCTAGTAGGAGTAGGACTCCTCCTTTCCTACTCCTACTAGGAGGGGGAAGGAAGGGGGAGAGGGGGAAGGAGAGAGGGGGGCGCCCCCCCCCCCTCCTAGTCCAATTCAGACCAGAGGGAGAGGGGGCGTGCGGCCCACCCTGGCCGCCCCTCTCTCTTCCCACAAAGGCCCATGTGGCCCATTAACTCTCCCGGGGGGGTTCCGATAACCCTCCGGCACTCCGGTTTTCTCCGAAAACGTCCGGAACACTTCCGGTGTCCGAATATAGTCGTCCAATATATCAATCTTTATGTCTCGACCATTTCGAGACTCCTCGTCATGTCCGTGATCACATCCGGGACTCCAAACAAACTTCGGTACATCAAAACTTGTAAACTCATAATAAAACTGTCATCGTAACGTTAAGCGTGCGGACCCTACGGGTTCGAGAACTATGTAGACATGACCTAGAACTATTCTCGGTCAATAACCAATAGCGGAACCTGGATGACCATATTGGTTCCTACATATTCTACGAAGATCTTTATCGGTCAAACCGCATAACAACATACGTTGTCCCCTTTGTCATCGGTATGTTACTTGCCCGAGATTCGATCGTCGGTATCCAATACCTAGTTCAATCTCGTTATCGGCAAGTCTCTTTACTCGTTACGTAATGCATCATTCCGTAACTAACTCATTAGTTACATTGCTTGCAAGGCTTGTAGTGATGTGCATTACCGAGAGGGCCCAGAGGTACCTCTCCGACAATCAGAGTGACAAAACCTAATCTCGAAATACGTCAACCCAACATCTACCTTTGGAGACACCTGTAGTACTCCTTTATAATCACCCAGTTACGTTGTGACGTTTGGTAGCACCCAAAGTGTTCCTCCGGTAAACGGGAGTTGCATAATCTCATAGTTTCAGGAACATGTATAAGTCATGAAGAAAGCAATAGCAATATACTAAACGATCAAGTGCTAGGCTAACGGAATGGGTCATGTCAATCACATCATTCTCCTAATGATGTGATCCCATTAATCAAATGACAACACATGTCTATGGTTAGGAAACATAACCATCTTTGATTAACGAGCTAGTCAAGTAGAGGCATACTAGTGACTATATGTTTGTCTATGTATTCACACATGTATCATGTTTCCGGTTAATACAATTCTAGCATGAATAATAAACATTTATCATGATATGAGGAAATAAATAATAACTTTATTATTGCCTCTAGGGCATATTTCCTTCA